>NW_027517127.1:337500-675000 GCF_048772815.1 Callospermophilus lateralis | reverse complement strand
TGTTTGGGAACCTTCCTGTGAGGGTTCTCCAGAGATTTCATTGAAATGAGCTTCCTCACCATTTAATGGTTCCAGAATAAATTGAAACCCACAGTGCCTCCAACTTCCTCCTTGAAAAGTGGCTAGATAAATACCATGAAATTTTTAAAATTCCCATGACCAGGTGGCACTGGAGAATCTTTGGATATCCTGAGAATGATCATGAGTATACCAGTCAGTGCCTTGATTGACTGGTTTTTATGAAGATGGTGCCGAACAGAGATGCCAAGAAGTTGAAGCCTGCTGAGGAGTGGGCATAGAGCAGTGGTGGGCAGGTGTGTGATAAAACATCTGTGGTGGGGCCATGTGGATCTCCCATTGGCTTCCAAATGCCTTGTGACAGACATGGTGCAGCCAGCAGTCCCTTCTATGTAAAGGCATCTTGTTATATGGAGAGGTTTCAGGGCAATGTTTAGAATCGGGTTGCTATGGTCATGGGGGCAAGCTATGTGGAATATAAGCCTGGTTGATGCATTCTTCTGCAGACCCTGACCTACCACAGGTGACAGATCTCCCTCACGCACTGGGTAACAGTTGAATTCTTTGTATTTCGTGAAGCAAATACAAAAATTCCATTTCAGCAGCAAGAAACACCACAAAAAGTGAAGGATGCCCAAATGGCTTCACAGTCCACATGTGGATACACTTAGCCCCCCGTGGCCACAGTTTACCCTAAAAGAGAGAATTCAACATTGCTGCCTCATGTTCATTGGAAAATAAGAAACCATGACCTCCAAGTCACATAGATGCAGACCCAGATTTGATGGTCTCACTACAAAGAAAGCTAAAATTCCCAACAACAACATATATTTCAAGTGCCCAACGTCAGAGGCAGATTCTCAAGAAGTCTTTAGGCCAGCAGAGCTGCATGGTTGTGGAGTGTTTACCCTGTCCCTTACTTTTGGAATCTCAGAAGGGAGGAAGATACACCAAGCCAATTGAAGGCTCCTTTTGAAAAAATTGTACCACCAATGACATCATCAGCAAATATAACCCAACACTACCACAAGTTGCTGCACAAACAGATAGTTTACAATGCATACATGTGAGTTCACAATGTGTCCAGGCAAGTTCTGCAAGCAGTTCAGTGATGGCTATTGCAGAAGCTGTAGATTGGTTTTATCTTTGATTTCACCAGCACTGTGACGAAGATAGAAATTCTGGCAATAATGGCTAAAGAAAAAATTATGTAACATTCCAGAAAACACTGAAAGAAAACAATTTTCTTAACAATTTACATTGTCTTGGAGAGAATTATTAAATATAATGAAAAGGAAATGTGAAAGAAAACAAACAGATCTGTTAACCTCCTTTTTTGTTCACATTTTAAAACAATCCTCAACAGCTGTTTACCCAATTTAAATTAAACCATTTAAATAATGTGAATAAAAAAATATTTGGATCAATTTTTTCATGAGCCCTCATCATATATGATATATGGACATATGAACATTCAAACATATAACACAAAACACAAGTGTGCACACATAATATAATACATACAACACATAACCTAATAGTAAAGGCCTTATAACTTTTTACATGTGAAATCTCCATTGCAATGTTTAAAAACTCTATTGTCAAAAAATAGAACTGATCACCAAAACATTAAACTAGGTATGTATGAGCTCAAAAAAACAAAATAAAATGTGGGAAAAGGCAATAATAAAATAGATATTGAAAAAAGCATCCTGGTTCTATCTTATATGTAAGGGTAGCCAAACTGGAATTTTGGATATCAGCTGATATGGACTTGAGTCAAATCATCTTCTTTTTGTTCTGTAAAAATCGATTCAGTTAATCTCTCTGGAATCCAAATCGGCTGTTGTTCTCTCTGTGGAAACACACAAACAGGCCCCTGGCTCCAGACAATCATTGGGTCAGGACCTTGGTTAATCTCTCTGGAATCCAAATCGGCTACTGTTTTTCCTGTGGAAACAGACAAACAGACCCCCGACTCCAGACAATTACTGGGTCAGGACCTTTCCATTGTCCTGTTAGAATATCTTTCCAAAGAACCTTGGGCTTATGCACATTTTTTGGACACATATGCCTTTCCCCAGCACTAAGTCCTGATGAATCCAAATTTTAAAAGTTTAGAATAAAAAGGGTTATTTTAAGTTTGTCTTTGGGGAATATATACCCTTTCCCAATTGCGTCTTTTTTGCTTTAATAAGTACTTTTTAATAGTTTGATGAGCTTTTTCAACTATGCCTTGTCCCTGTGGATTGTATGGGATTAATGTTATATGAGTAATGCCAAATGATGACCAAAATTGTTTAAAAGAGGTAGAAGTATAACCGGGGGCATTATCTGTTTTTAACTGTTTGGGAACGCCCACAGTGGCAAAATTTTGTAAGCAATGAGTGATAATATCTTTAGTTTTTTCTCCGGCATGAAGGGTGCCCATCAAAAATCCAGAAGAAGTATCAACTGTAATATACAAATATTTTAATTTTCCAAATCCTGGCAAGTGTGTGATGTCCATTGGCCAAATATGATTAGGTATCAATCCTCTAGGATTGACTCCAAGATTAACTTGTGGTAAAAAGGTCACACAATTTTGACATTGTTTTATTATTTGTCTAGCTTTTTCCTTAGTTATTTTAGAAGGCTTTTGTAAGGTATTAGCTTTGACATGGAACTTTTTACGAAAATGTATAGCTTCTTCTAGTGTAGAGAAAATATGTATGTCATGTGTACTTTTATTTGCTAAATCATTGCCCAAACTGATGGCTCCAGGCAATCCTGTATGTGCCCTGATATGTCCTATAAAGAATGGATCTTTTCTGTCCCAGATTATACTTTGTATAGTGGAAAGCAAGGAGAAAACAGTAGAGGAATGGGAAATCCTACCAGCATCTTCAAGGCATACTATAGCATTAACTATATGCTGACTATCAAAAATAAATTAAATACAGAATCTTTAAACATCACAAAAGCTTGTAATACTGCATTAAGCTCTACATTTTGAGCTGATTGTTTGGGTACTAGAAATGTAAAAGTTTGATCAGGTGTAACTATTGCTGCTGTACCATTATTTGATCCATCAGTAAATATATTTGGAGCATTCATGATAGGTGTTTTTCTTGTCAATTTTGGAAAAATTACAGGATGCGATGACCAAAAAGACAATAAAGGATTAGATGGTAAGTGATTATGAAATGAAACATTAGATTTGCACATGATTATTGCCCAAGTATTTAACTCATTAACTAACTCATCAATTTGATTCAGAGTATGTGGAGTAATAATTTTATTGGGAGCAATCCCAAGCACTCACTTTGCTGCTTTTATTCCTTTGGGTATTAATTGTCCTATAGCCTCAGGGTACCTAGTAAGAATAGTGTTAGGAGAATAAGATAAATGTATCTATAATAATGGACCTTCTTGCAAAAATACTCCTGTAGGAATATTTTTTGTTGGTTGACAATAAATAATAAAGGCAAACTTATATCAATTCTATCCAATTGCATATTTTCCATATATGTTTCAATGATTTTTAATGCCTTTCTTGCTTCAGGCGTTAACATGTACCATGAATTGGGATATGATGGACCTTTTAGGATATCAAATAAATATCCCAACTCTCCTGTTGGTATACCTAGATAAGGTCTTATCCAATTTATGTCTCCTAATAACTTTTGAAAGTCGTTATGTGATTTGAGTTGATCTACTTGTATTTGAATTTTTGGTGGCGGTACATGGTTGAGGATAATAGAACACCTAAATAATTAATTGGAAAATTTAGTTGTACTTTATCTATTGCTATATCTAGATTATTTTTTAATAAGTTTGTAAGTCTGGCATAACATTCTAGCAATGTGTTTTTAGCTTTGTGTGCTAATAATACATCATCCATATAGTGAAATATTTGTAGTTCAGGATTTTGATTTCTAAGTGGCTTGATTACTTTGTAAAAATAAATTTGACACATTGTTGGGCTGTTAGCCATCCCTTGAGGCAGTACTTTACATTCATATCTCTGATCAGAACCTTCATGATTCAGTGCAGGGATAGTAAATGCAAAACGTGGACTATCCTCAGGATGAATTGGAATTGAAAAAAAAAACTTTAATATCTATAAGTAATTTTGTTAAACCCTCCTCCTATGGGCAATTCCTTTTAAAATGTCCTGTTTGTTCACAATTGTAGCATGTTCTTGGCCTGGCATCTAATGCCTGTTTTAGTGCAGCTGCCACAATTTGCCCTTCTTCATTAATGTCTCTGGCATCTAAAGCCTGTTTTACTGCAGTTGCCACGACTTGCTCTTGTTCATTAATGTCTCTACATAATTTAATATATGTGTTTAAATCTTCATGTTTCCATGGTCTAATTATATCTCTGCACCAACTATTCGCTTGCTCATAAGCCAGTTTTTTTAGTAATAGCATTGCTTGTTCTGTTTTCCCAGAACCTCTGGTACCTGTTTGAATAAGCCTATCGACAAATTCAGCATAAAGTTAATTAGCTCCTTGTATTACTTTAGATAATTGACCTTGTAAACCTCCAAGTCCTTGTAAAGTCTTCCATGACTTAATTGCATCTACAGCAATTTATGCACGTACACCAGAATCATATGCAATTTGTTGCTGCTGATCCTCATAAGGTCCCTTTCCTAACAACATATCTAGATTTCTCTGAGGATAACCAGCTGCTGCATTTCGCATAGCCGTCTCCTTGCAAAATTCCTCATTGTCAACCTTCCATAACAGGTATTGTCCTCCATTTAGCACAACTTTACACATATTAGCGCAATCCGCTGGCTTCATGTTCAAGTTGTTAATGGTTTTGACCATGCTTACAGTGAAGGGTGCTTGAGGACCATAGGTTGTTACAGCCTCTTTTATCTGCTTCACTGTTTTGAAATTTAAAGCATGGTAAACTCGCTGCCCTCCTACCTCAAATATAGGGCATGTTAATATTTGAGATCTTGTCTCAGGATCCCAACTATCAACTGTGGGGGTTGGGGCTTCCCAGCATATGGAGGTGGCCTTGTTAGTTGGACACTTACGTCCTCTGGTGATAGAAAAGTATTAGTAGCAGTCTCCTGTAGAGGTGGTTCTGTTGTTTGGACACTTACACCCTCTGGTGATAGAAAGGTGTTAGTAGTAGTCTCCTGTTGTAAATTTCCCCCTGATGGCTTTTACTGTTTTACACTTTCTTTCTCTGTCTCACTAGCTTGAGAGGCCTTCTCTTTTACATGATTTTTTTCCTCTGTCTGACTGGTTCGAGAGACCTTCTCTTTTACTTGAATTTTTTCCTCTGTCTGACTAACTTGAGAGACCTTCTCTTTTACTTGAATCAATATGTCTTCTCCTTCCTCTACCATTGTCTGAACTGAAGGCTTTTGACTAAACAAACAAGATACGAAAGTCCACAATGGCAATGTGCCAACTGGTAGAGTCCCTGGGCTTTTCTTTTCTATTCTTTTTAAATCTTCACCATGATGGTACCATTGTGATATATTTAACAACTCCTCCTTAAAAAGCCATGGGCTACATTTTTGTATTGTATCAACGTATGCCCTGACTGCTCTTAATTTTACTGGGATGCCTCCTTCCTCTAACAATTTACTTAACACTTTTTCAGTTTGTTTTTTTTTCTAATTTCTGATGCCATATTTCTACTATAATACAACCCAACAAGATAACACCAAACAAAACAGAGATAGAATGAAATAAAAATGGAAAAACAAAATATCATTATAGCCTTTCTCTCTATCTGTTCCTCAGACACAAATAGTTTTTCCTCAGATGTGAGCGGTTTTTCTTCCGTCTCAGTCGTCTCCAGGGACAGGCAATTTAAAGCAAATGTGAAGCAAAACAAAAGAGGAATCTTAAAATGGCTACCCATCCTCTTGTCCTGCCCTCAGGGGCAAGCAGTTTACCTTATCAGTTACCCTCAGTCGCTCCCCATGCGAGCCACCAAATGCTGCAGTCTGGCTGGGCACAATCAGGAGCCACTTTTCAAAAGAAAGCAACTTTATTTTTAGAACCACACACGCCAAGCAAAAGAGCCTCTCAGGAAAAACCCTCAGAGCCCCAACTGTCACCACCGGCTTCCCACAAGGCTTTCCCTCCCACACAAGCCTCTCTCCACTTCCCACAATCCTCCTGCTCTTGAGGCCCATTGGCTGGGTCACGTGTGGAGTCAAAAAAGTCCCCCAATGAGCAGCTCTGTGATCTGAAAAGGCAGGGAAGCAGCCCAATGAGCATCACCGCAGAGGAGCCAATCAGCTAGATGTTGCTGGGGCCGCTGTGAGCCAAATATCAGCTGGCAGTCTGAAAGGGTGGGGAAACAGCTCAATGAGCATCTAAAATGAGCATCACCGCAGAGGAGCCAATCAGCTAGATGTTGCTGGGGCCACTGTGAGCCAATCATCAGCCGGCAGCTGAAAGTTTGCAGGCAGCTGGAAGTTTGCTGGGCCCCTTAGGCTGCAGCTATGAACAGGAGTTGTATGCACCATTCACTGAAGGTAGTTTTCAGTACTAGGAAACAAATATGTATTTCAGGTGGATGAATATTTCTGACAATAATCTGGTGAAAAGTTGATTATAAATCCACATACTTGAACATGAATGAATTTAGGGAGTGCAAATAAGACATATATATTTCATATTTTGAAAAATCTGTAGAGTGTGTGTGTATACACACACACACACACACACACACACACAGATATTAAAATGTAGCAACATATATGCCAATCGAAATTCACCATGAAATACACATCATTCACAGATCCAAACATATTCAATTTACTTAACAGGGATTTATGTATAATGTTGTTCTACTAGGAGGCTCTCCCATAGTTTGAATTTCAGTTCCAACAGCGTTTACGAGGAGTGATCCCTTCTCAAAATTTGTATCTGCCAAGTCAGCCACCTCACAAGAATGTAGGTGTGATACCAGCTGGGATTCGATATGTTATATAAAAATACATGTGCTGAATAGGCTACACACAAAGGGAGACAGGAATTCACATATTTGTTAACTTTAAAAACACATGGATATCTATTTCAATTAAAAATAGACTGGATTTATAACACCTAACCTTTATCATGCAAAAGGCAAGTTCAAGAATACACCATGCCTCTTCTGAACTGCTTGTATTTCAATTCTGATTTGGTTACTTTTCTGCATCATATTAGAATTAGTAGTCAGAGTGTAGTAGGGTATAAATTAGTGTCAGGGATTCAGTATTTCAAATGGAAAATTGGAAAATGAATCCAATGTGTATGCAATATGTGTTACACAAATAACTTCCCACTCTAATTCAGAAAATGGCTTGACATAACCTTCGCCCAAAGAAAGACAAAATTAGAGGAGAAGAGTCAGAAAATCTGTAAATACATATATGGAATGGAAAATTCTCAGAAGTTTAAAACTTTTGAGGCTTTAGAGGAGCTTCCAAAACTTAGGGACAGGGTAAAACTCCACAAACATGGAACTCTACTGGCCTAAAGACTTCTGGAGATACTGACAATGAGGTTGGGCACTTGAAATATACGTTGTTGTCAGGAGCTTTAGCTTCCTTTTTAGTGAGAACATCAAAGCTGAGTCTGCATCTATGTGACCTGGAGGACATGGTTTCCTATTTTTCAATGAACATGAGGCAGCAGTGTTGAATTTTCTCTTTGTAGCTAAACTGTGACCACTTAGGGCTAAGTGTCTCCCCATGTGGACTTGAAAGCCATTTGGTCATCGTCCAGTGTTCGTGTTATTTCTTGCTCCTGCACTGGGTGTTTTGTATTTGCTTCAAGGCATATAAGGAGTTCAACTGAGACACAGTCCTGGAGGGTGTCCTGTAATATGTGGGGGGTCAGGGTCTGCAGGAGAATGCAACAACCAGGCTTCTATCCAACATTGCTTGCCCCCTTGATCATAGCAACCAGATTGTGAACATTGCCCTGAAAACTCTCTATGTAACAATATGCCTTTATATACAAGGGTGTGCTGGCTGCACCATGTCATTCACAAGCCATTTGGAGCCAGTGTAAGATCCACATGACCCCACTACAGATGTTTTATCACACACCTGCACACCACTGCTCTAGGCCTACTACTCATGAAAGCTCCAACTTACTGACATCTCAGTTCTACACCATTTTCATGAAACACAGTCAATCAAGGCACTGTCTGGTACCCTCATGATCAGCAACAGGACATCCTAAGGTTCTCCAGTGCCACCTGGTCATGGAAATTTCAAAAATGAAGTTTTTGAAATTTCATAAATGAAGTTGAAGGCACTGTGGGTTTCAATTCATTCAGGAACCATTAAATGATGAGGAAGCTCATTTCAATGAAAGCTCTGGAGAACTCTCAGAGACAAGGCTTCCCAAAGAGTAGGCAAAAGGTCACATTGTGGTCTACAATGTGAGGTCCATGTGTGTTTTTACTCTCAACTACGGCTGCCAATCTTTCAGAATAAAATCATGGCATATCTTGGATGAGATTCCCAGTGCTCTGTGGAAAGCCCCCCTGGGCGTAGATCTCAGTTTCCAAGGACAACTCTCATGGGTGGACTCCTAAAATCCAAACACAATACATGGCAATACTTCTCTGAGGTCAGTTACAGAACACAGTCTCTAAGGGGAATCACACCTGAGTTCAATCCTAGGTGGACCCAGTCATCTCTTCCAAACGCCAAACAAATGACCACAATTAAAACCAAAACACTCCCACATGGCCCTTATCTTCTTCCAATAGACACACATAATATCCATTGGCTGGGGGTTTTCATGAGGGGCGCTGTGCAAGACAGTGTCCAAAATAAACTTCCTTGCCCCTCATTTGCCTAAAGTCAGAGTGTCCTGGACACCCTTCCTGTTAACCATGAGTGATCAAATAGGACTGCTGTTAATACTGTTCCAATTCTCCTATTTGAGGCCTACTGGCTCTGGGGTTTAGATTCTTTATGTGAATTGGAGTTATGAGAAAACCCACGCATCTCTGGGCTAGCCTCTGCAGGGCTTTGAAGAACTCATTTGACCGAAAGATCCCGATTCACAATTGATAAAGGTCAGGATCCTTAGAGGAAGGCGAGAGACTTCATCCACAATGACTGCTCTTTTGGCCATTTTGGTTTTGGATACAGAAGAGATTTTTCTTTAGATCCCTCAGGTGCTGAAAATCTAACCACAGCATCACAGAGGGCAAAGAGGCTTATTCAGACCCATCCCATTTCAAAGCAATTAAGCAAAGAGCCACAGGTGATGCCCATTCATTACAATTTGAAAACTGTTTGCTTCAGCCTTCACCAAGGGGTGGCCTGAGGCAAAGACCTTCCTGACATTCAGGGCAACAGAACAATAGGTAAGCAAAAGGCCCAAAGCAGGGTTTCCCACTGAGACTCTTCTGGTCACGCTGGTATCTGAGTTTTCTGAGATGCTCGCCATTTCCTTCAGCTATCCAGTACATGGCCATGTCACAGAGTTTGGTGGTGGTACATATCTTGAACACAAAACCATTTGCCCATTCTGGACAGTGCCCACAATTCAGGAAGAAAACAGAAACTTAAGGAGATAGGAGGTGTTGCCAATCGAAAAGTCAAACCGCAGTCCATTCACAAATTGGGCAGAATGAATGCTGGGAAGCTTTCTACTAGACAGGACACATCCATTGATACATTCTCTTTTCTAATGTCGACAACCACGGACACAGTGGGATACACAGACCTAGAAACACTCGCCTTGTCAAATGACTTACTAGAAATAGTCCACTCCAAACCAAACAAACTGCTTTTCCTATCAATTCTCAGAACATGTGACAAAGCCACAAACACACACCCACACCCACAAAGGCAACTTCTTTACCCAAGAAGGTCTGTGAATATCCGGAGTGTCCTCTGACTGGTTGGCCATTATTTGTTCCCCCAAAATGGCCTGTCCTGTCTCAGATCTGGTCTCTTTGGCCAACACTGTGAAGTTGTCAGGAGCCAGGGGTGAGCCACTACCTGCTTTTTCATGAAAGACCCCTCTTCAGAGCTTTCCTGGCATTTGGCCATCATCATATCAGTAGGTACCAAAAAAGACTTACTCTGTTCTTGGTAAATCCAAATAAGTTAGCCCACTGGGACTGTGACTGGGACTGTCTCTGGATGCTAGGCTTCTTGGATCCCAAGTTCAGAGAGCTCCATCACCAATAAATTAGTTAGTTCACTTCCTTCAGGAACTGAATTATGACACTACCTTGGCAACCACTTTGTTTTAACAGTAGCTTCGAAGGGTCTCATGTGATGGAGGTTGCCTCTACTTCCTGTGACAGTTTCACAAGTTAAAATGGTATATCAACCATAGGCACCTGGGAACAGCTCACCATACAAGCCTCGTTTGGTCCGTCTTCTCTACATAAAGAAGAAAGTGGCTGATTCAGACAAATCCCTTCATTCTGAGCAGGTTGTTTGTCATGGAAGATGACTTTTGCTCTCTCAGGTCCTAAATAGCTGCATACATCTTCTCCAGGGATCATTTCTGCATGAACCTTGAGGTTCTCTGCCGGTGGAAGATCCCCTCTATTTCTGTATTGTAAGACAAACTCTGTCCCTGCTCTTCTGTATAGTTAGATTGAGGGAAAAGTGTATGGTAAGGCTTAATAACAGGTTCGATTTGGCTTAGGAATCATTCTGATTGATGAATAATGGTATTGGGTACCTGTGATATTTACAAGAATATACAAGTGAAATATAAGTATGAAAACAGAAATCTAGGTAAGATATGAAGCCCAGAAGAGCATTAGGCCCTTGATTGGGATACTTAGCTTTGAATTTTGTTCTGCACAGATGTGTCAGATAAATCGATATACCATGGCATAGGACCTTGTACCTTGGATGATTGAATGTTGAAGAGAACATCCAGTCAAACAGGGATAGTCGGTATTATTAGAAAGATAGTTGGTAGGTTTAGGAAGAAGGGTGAGTATAGGATTGGCAGCAAAAGTTCTTCAGCAATTGGGTTTCAGATAGAGAGTGAATGTAAAAGTTAGTATATGTGAAGAGTCAGTCACAATGATGAACTGGGGAAAATATATAGGAAAGCAGATATGAATACAGACATTATGAAATCAGGCAAAGTATAAAGTCAGTGATAGGATTAGGCATTTTTAACAGGGTTGTTGTTGAATATATAATCTAAGGAAGAAACAAATATGTACTCAACAATAGGATTGACATTTGAGAACATTAGGCAACCTGCACATAGATGTTTTTAGTAATCCATGCTCACTTTCCATTTAGGCTTTCGTACAATCATAGTGTGACCTTTGCTTTTTTGTCGAGAATATTACTGTGATAAAATGTATATGGACATCAGGTGACATGAGTATTTCTTCCACCAATTCTGTGAGCAATATTTTGAAGACGTATAAATAAGTGTTGGGTGTAAAATTAGGTGTACCTGGAGTCTTTGGATATAGAGATAATGCATGAATAGACTATCCTGAGAATAAATAATATAACTGGTTCCAACTTTAAATAATTTTTTGAATTGATATCTGAAAATATACTGAAAATCTTATATTGCTATACAATCATTCATTCCATCCTGTTACATTCTAATGGTAATATGAGTGTTATGGTTTATCATGAAGAGTGTGTGAGTTTTGCTTCAAAAGTGATTGTGGAAGTCAAAAATAATGTGTTTGGCAAGAAGTCTCATGAAAAGACCAGTCAAGAGACCTGGAGGAATAAATGTGTTCTGAAGAAGGAATTGATTAAACATGAAAAAAAATTCTTATAAATTTGTGAAACTCTGGATGAAATATATACACTATGATATATATATATATTTGAATATATGTAGAATACATAGGTAAAATATATGTATGAAAACAGAAATCTAAGTAAGATTTGAAGCCCAGAAGGGCATTGGTCCCTTGATTGGGACTACTTAGCTTTGAATTACTTTCTGCAAAGTTGTCTCAGATAAATCCATATACAATGACATAGGACCTTGTACCTTGGATGATTGAATGTAGAAGCGAACATCCAGTCAAAAAGGGATAGTTGGTAGTGAAAGTTTAATAAAATAGGTACTTGTCACTTCCTGTGTTTCTGTACGCTTAATAAAACACTGTTGAAATCTTGAGAATTGTTTGCTAATCTTGTTCCCAGAATGTGCTGTCCCCATCTGCCAAACTGCAGATTGTACTCCCTCACCCGGTTAAGCGTTAACCGCCCACTGACCCTTACCCATCAATAAACTTCCCTCCCTGCCCTCTCCAAGAAAAGTATATAAGCTCTGCTGAAGCTGTTCTCAGGGCTCTCTGCTCTATTTAAGTGAACTCTGAGCCCCAGCATGCTGGACCCCCAGTAAATCCTTTGCTGTTGCATGTTAAAGTCTCTTGGTTGTCCCTTCCTCTGACACTAGCCCAACCTTTACATATGGAGGTTCCACAGAGATCAAGCAGCGGTGGACGAGAGACCCCAATGGACCCCCCTCAGATAAGTAAGGCGCCTCTTTCTGGTTTCAGGTTTCAGGTTAGGGTTTGGCAAAATGGCTGTCAATGAAGAGTGTGAGCTCTCTCTGATGGTGGCTGACAGTCGTGTTACAGAACCACAGGCCACGTCCCTGGAGGACGCCTGAGAGGACTCGGGAAATTGAGGAACAATAGTCTCCTTGACTCAGTGATATTTTGTTTCGGATTCAGTATTGCCAGTCCATCGGATTTTGCCGGCTACTCAGTCATGGTCTCAGTGTTGAACGTCCATTGCCTGTCTTTATTGTCTTGTCTTGCCTGTGTCATGTGTCTTGCTTTCACTGTTTGTGTATCTCTCATTATGGAACAGAGCACTTCAATGCCTCTGTCCCTGACCCTTGATCACTATACCAAAGTCCGTTTAAGGGCTCAGAATCTCTTTATTTCAGTAAAGCCCCGGATGTGGCAGACTCTCTGTACCTCAGAATGGCCCACCTTTGGAGTCGGATGGCCCCTAGAAGGATCTTTCTACTTCCCACTCATTTATAATTCAGAGATATTGTCTTTCAGCCGTGGCCAGATAGTCATCTGGATCAACAGCCATATATTTTAATTCAGCAGGACCTCTGCAAATTTCCTCCTCAATGGGTCAAGCCTTTCCTTGCCCCTGCCCCCGCAATGACTCCTTCCCCCAGGAACTCACAAACACTCTGCTCCTCCTCCTCCTCCTTCACACTCTGTTTTCCCTGTGTCACCAGATTTGAGTCTACTGGACTCTCCTCCCCCTCCTTATCCCCTGCCCTCATCCTCTAACCCCCAACACACTCTAAGTGATACCCCTGCTGCTGATTCAGCCTCTCCTCCATTGAAGGAAGCTAAGCCGGCCCAGCGCCCTCCAGGTAATTCCCCTGCAGCACACACAGCACCTCCTCCCATGGAGGAAGCTGGCCCTGCTAAAGGAACTCGCTGGCGGTGAATGATTGAAAACCCTGTAACTCTTGGGATGCCTCCCCTTCGACCCTATGGACCAATGATTGACAATGGCCATTGGGGGAAAATTCAAGCCTACCAGTATTGGCCGTTCTTCTCTTCAGACCTATGTAACTTAAAAAATTACAATCCCCCTTTTTCCGAGGACCCCATCCGGCTCTCAGGTGTGGTTGAGTCATTGATGTTTTCACACCAGCCTACTTCGGATGACAGCCAACAACTGCTAGGGACTTTCTTCATGACAGAGGAAAAAAAGGGAATTCTCCAGGAAGCTAAAAAAAAATCCTTGGACCAGGTGTGCATCCGACACAACTTACCAACATAATCAAAGCCGGCTTTCCCTTGAACCGACCCAACTGGGACCCCAACACCTTTGAAGGTAGGGAGCATCTGTCCACTTATCGCCGGGCTCTAATAGTGGGTCTCCGAGCAGCCGCTAGTGACCAACTAATTTGGCCAAGGTAAGAGAGATTATCAGGGGCCTGATGAATCTCCCTCTATGTTTCTAGAGAGAATTATGGAGGCATATAGGAGCTATAATCCTTTTTATCGTCAGGCAGAGAATCAAAAGGCATCTGTCACGATGGCCTTTATTGGGCAAACTGCCCTGGATATTAAAACAAAGTTACAAAGCTTAGATTGATTACAAGATATGACTTTGAGAGATTTAGTCAGAGAAGCTGAGAAGGTATACTATAAGAGAGAAACTGAGGAAGAGAAGGGAGCAAATGGAGGATAAAAGAAACAAAAGGCAGAGTAAGGCGTTGACTAAGGTCCAGGTCACAACAACAAATAGGCCAAAAATTAAGAAACAGGGAGACAAGAAGGTATACGTTGGCCCACGACAGAGGCCACCCTTGGCCTCAGATCAATGTGCCTACTCAAACAAAAAGGACACTGGGCCAAAATTGACATAGAAAGCGACAGCCACGCCAGCCAGCCATTCTGACTCTGGAGGATGACTAAGAAAGTCGGGGCTCAGATCCCCTCCCCGAGCTCAGAGTAACTTTTGAAGTGGAGGGGACCCCAGTAAACTTTGAAGTGGATACAGGGGCAATATACTGAGCCCATAAGGCCACATTGGGCCCTCTATCAAATAAAAAATCTCTATTTCAAGGGGCTAATGGCAGTAAATATCGGGCTTGGACAACTAAGAGGACCTTGGACCTGGGAAAAGGAAAAATCCATCACTCCTTCCTAGTAGTCCCAGAATGCCTGGCCCCATTGATCGGCGGAGATCTGCTCACCAAGCTCTGGGCCAAAATAAATTTTAACCCTGAAGGCCCTTAAGTGGAATTTCTAAATCTTTCAGTAAAAACTCCAAGAGCCACGGCTCTAACTATGTCAGTAGAAAATGTACATCAACTCACTCACCTTGGTTCAAAGAAACTGCAGGCATTCCTGAAGGATCAAGAACAGAGTTTTCCACTAACAGACTCACAGTGAAGAAAATAACTGAAATGGGTAACAAAAGCCTGTCGGGTTCATCAATTGGTAAATGCTTACCCTTCCAAGCTTCCTGTATGAAAGCACATACGAGGAACCAAACCAGGACAATACTGGGAAGTGGACATTACTGAAATAAAGCCAGCAAGGTATGGACTTAAATATCTCCTAGTCTTTGTAGATACATTTTCAGGATGCATTGAAGCCTTCCCCACAAAAAAAAAAAAGAAAAAAAAAAAAAGAAAAGAAATAGCACAAATTTTGGTCAAGAATATCCTAGAAGATATTTTTCCAAGATACAGCCTGCCTAAGTTAATAGGGTCTGATAATGGACCGGCGTTCATGGCCCAGGTAAGTCAGGGGTTAGCCAGGACCCTGGGGATTAATTGGAAGTTACATTGTGCTTATAGACCCCAGAGTTTAGGACAGGTAGAAAGAATGAACCAAACCATTAAACAGACCTTAACAAAATTAAGCTTAGAGACCGGAATAAAAGATTGTACTATGCTCCTGCCTTATGCACTGTTAAATGAAGAAAATACTCACTCTGATTTTAGTGTAACCTCACCCCCTATGAAATTCTCTATGGTGCCCCTCCTCCAGTAAGGGACCTAACACCAACTCTAAGACCTTACAATCCCTTCCACACCAGCTTGCTTGACAGACTTAAAGCTCTTGAAAGAATTCAGTGACACCTGTGAAAACAGCTGGCCACTGCCTACCAAACTGGGGACGAGGGGACTCCACATCGATATCAAGTAAGAGACTTTGTCTTCGTAAGACGACATCAGGTGACATCGCTGGAACCCCGCTGGAAAGGACCATTCCAGGTGCTACTTATAACACCTACAGTGGTAAAGGTAGATGGAATCACTTCCTGGATCCATGCCTCTCATCTCAAGCCTGCGCCCTGTCCAGACATTGACTGGAAACTGGAATTGGCTGGAAACTGGAAAAGACTGGTAACCCTTTCAAATTGCACATTCGCCGTGTGGATAAGGCTATAGACTCTCCCCTTGACCACCAGTATTTCTAACCCTCATCACCCCTTTCAGCAGCGATGGCTGATCACAAATCCTACTGGACACGAAGTTTAATCAATCTTGCATACAGCCCCCTTAGGGACCTGGTGGCCATCTCTCCACCCAGACATTTGTCAGCTGGCTATATGTCTTTCCTATTCAGATATCCCTGAAGAAGAGGATCCCACTAAAATTCCATTAAATCCCTTCCATATCATATGTAATGGAAACAAACATTATGGATGTAGGGACACGTGAGCCAGATGCAGGTCGGCTAGCCTAGATTACTATGTTTGCCCGGTGAACTATCAAAGCCACAAACAGCCATGGCTGTGTGTGGGAAAAGCAGACTTCTTCTGTAATCAAGGGGATGTGAGCATACAAGGGCTGCACGATGGAACCCAAACTCCTAATCAAATTCAGTACACAGCATTGGCCATATTACCAATAAGATAACCTAAATCGATGGCCCCCAGAGGGGTCTCTAGATCCTCAAATTCTGTGGAACCTTTTTAACTTTGGGAAGGGTTCAAAGGCGTGAAAAGAGATTCCCCTATGTGGAGGCCTTTTCCGTCCTTCGCTCACATCCTGAACTATGCTTCTCCAATAGATCCTCACCCTCAGCCTTCTGCTCTAGTCTCTCTGCTGTCACTCCCACCTCAACAACCTGATTTCTCTTATCCCGTTACTAGATCAACAACCCAAACATCCGCCGGTTCTCAGACCATTGCCCCCTTGCTGAGGTAGCAGGTACTTAGTTACCACTCTACCCACTCACTCCTCTCTTCTCCTGTCAGCACCCATACGGGGTTTCACCAGGTCCTTTTACCAGCTAACCTAAAGCTCAAAACAGCTGAGAAGACCCCTATCCAAGATGTAATAAAAATGGTCTTTAAAGTTGCTTTGTCATCACTGAAAACAGGTTACTAAGAATTTAAAGTCCCTCACAGGCTTTTTGGATACACACTCCCATCTTCCCCTCTTTTCTACCTGTTCTACTGCTCAAGATTTTGTTGCTAGAAAATCCCAAACCCCTTTCCCATTATTCTTTTACATCTCTCCGTACTCATTCTCAGATCCTCGGAACTGCTCTAAGTCCCGCCTTCCCTCTCTTTCCCCTCTCTTCCACACCCACAGAAAAGTCTTAACTGATCTTCTCCAGATGTCTTCACCATGGCTGACTTTAGGACGTTCAGCAAAAGAGTCCCTATAAAAGAGTTCAGTGTAGACAAACTTCCTGTTTTCATGTGGCCCTGTTCTACTTGGCCACTGGCTAAAACAATCAGTACTTGTAAGGTAGACACCCCCTTACTAGTTTTTCACAAAATATGTGAACAAGGCCTCTGACTTTGAGCTGGGGCTTCAAAGAGATGGCTACATTTCTATGATAAAGAAGTTACCAGCTGGCTCCATGGTAATAGCTGGCAAGCGGAAAAAAGAAAGGGATGAAATATCTCTCCCCCTCCCAGGTGTCCTTGAAAAGTTAATTTGCTCAGAACAGAGGAAAAAAACATAAAAAAACTGCTTTTTGTGAATTTCTGCTGACTGTGAACTTCTGAGCACATTCCCTTACATGTTGGGTACAAAATTCTGAAACTTCCTAAACTTGGGGTTCATGGGATTAATTGATTACAACAGAAGCAATGCCCTCTGAATCCGTTTGCAACCAAATAGGACTGTTTCCCTAGCTTTGGTGCTATCTTAGGTGCCTTGTCTTGACTGTTCCTACAACAGTATAATTCTATATACTTAAACATTTTTATGTTTTCATTAAATGGTCAACAGTGGTGATTAAATGTGTAATGGTGCAGAGGTTACCCAGAGTGCTCTATCATGATGCAGGTTCATTTGAAGATCAAACAGGGGGGCATACAACCCGGTTCCACAGGGAACATATATCCCTCACTTCAGCCATCCTATTAGGAATACGAGTTGCTGCAGGGGAGGTCACAGGAACCACTGCCTTGGTCCATGGTACACAGCAAAATACCCAATTAGAAGCAGCAATAGACCAAAACTTAAAGATATTAGAAACCTCCATCACAGCTTTGTGGGAATCTTTAACCTCTCTCTCTGATGTTTTTTCATACAACAATCGAGGGTTGGACCTCCTCTTCATGAGAGAATGGTGCCTTTGTGCTGCATTGAGGGAAGAATGTTATTTTTATGGCAACAATACTGGAGTTGTAAAAAATTTATGAGTAAAATAAAAGGATGCCTTGAAGAGTGTCAACGAAAGAGAGAGGCCCAAAAAGGGTGGTTTGAGTCTTGGTTCACACAGTCCCCCTGGTTAACTATACGTTTATCAACCTTGGCCAGTCCAATAATAATACTCACATTCTTGCTAACTATAAACCCTGTTTGCTCAACCATGTATTTTCATTTCTCCAAGCTCAAATTAGACAAGTTAAACTTATGGTAATACCCCACTAGCAGACATAGAATGTGACACCACTCCAATGATCACTTTTATGATTAAAAGTAGCCAGAAGAAGACGTGGGGAATGAAAGGTTAATAAAATGGTACTTGTCACTTCCTCTTTTTCTGTATGCTTAACAAAACACTGTTGAAATCTTGAGAACTGTTTGCTAATCTTGTTCCCAGAATGTGCTGTCTCCAACTTCCAAAATATATAATGTACTCCCTCTCCCGGTTGCATGCAAACTGCCCACTCGCCCTGACCCATCAATAAACTTCCTTCCCTGCCCTCTACAAGGAAAACACATAAGCTCTGCTTAAGATGTCCTCAGGGCTCTCTGCTCGATTCAAGGGAGCTCTGAGCCCCAGCATGCTGGACCCCCAATAAACCCTTTGCTGTTCCATGAGACAGTCTCTTGGTGGTCTCTTCCTCCGACGCTCACCTGAACATTACTTGGATGATTGAATGTAGAAGAGAACATCCAGTCAAAAAGGGATAGTCGGTAGGATTAGGAAGATAGTCGGTATGTTTAGGAAGGAGAGTGAGTATAGGATTTGGAACAAAAGTTTTTTAGCAATAGGGTTTTGGTTAGAGAGTGAATGTAAATGTGAGCACATATGAACCATCACAATGATGAACTGGGGAAAATATGTAGGAAAGCAGATATCAATAGAGACATTACGAAATCAGGCAAAGTATAAAGTGTGTGATAGAATTAGGCATTTTCAACAGGGTTGATTTTGGATATATTATCTTAGAAAGAAACGAATATATTGTCACAAATAGGATTGACTTTTGAGAGCATTAGGCAACCTGGACATGGATGTTTTTAGTAATCCATGTTAACTTTACATTTAGGGTTTGGTAGAAACATAAGTGTGACCTTTTCTTTTTGTGTCAAGAATATTACTGGGTTAAATTGTATATGTAGATCAGGTGACATGAATATTTCTTCCACCATTTCTGGGAGCCATAATTTGAATACGTATAAATTAGTATTGAGTTTACAATGAGGTGTACCCTGTGTCTATGAATATAGAGACAATGCATGAATAGACTATACTGTGAATAAATAATATAACTGGTTCCACTTTAAATAATGGATTGATTTGATATCTGAAAATATATAAGAAATCTTATATTGATATACAATCATTCATTCCATCCAGTTATACATCTAATGGTAATATTAGGGTTATGGTTTATCATGAACGGTGTGTGAGTTTTGCTTCAAAAGGGATTATGGAAATCGAAAATAATGGGTTTGGTAAGAAGTCTCATGAAAAGACCAGTCAAGAAACATGGAGGAATACATGTGTTCTGAAACAGAAAATTATTGAAAGTGAAACACATACCCATAATTTTGCTAACTTGTGGATGAAATATATACTCTATTATGTGCATTACCTGAAGAAATAGTAATGTACCAGTGGTGAATAAGAATGAACATGAAAATACACATCATGTCCCATATGAATCTACTTGTATTAATGAGAAACTGGGTCAATTATTGTAGAAATATTAGGATATGTATGCACCATTCACTGAAGTTAGTTTTCATTACTAGGAAGCAAATATGTATTTCAGGTGGATGAATATTTCAGAGAATAACCTTTTGAAATATTGACTATAAATCCACATACATGAATATGAAAAAATTTAGGGAGTGTATAATTAGGCATATATATTTTATATTTTAAAAAAATCTGGAGTGTGTATATATACACAGAGAGAGAGAGAGAGAGACATTAAAAAGTAGCAATATATATGCCAATCGAAATTCACCGTGATATATATATCTTACACAGATAGAAAAATATTCAATTTACTGAACATGGATTTATGTATAATATTGTTCAACTAGGAGGCTCACACATAGGATGAATTTTCAAATCCCATAGCGTTTAGGTGGAGTGATCACTTCTCATCATTTGTATCTGTCAAGTCAGACACCTCACAAGAACGTATGTGTGATACCAGGTAGTATTCTATATGTGCATATAAAAATAGATGTGCTCAATAGGTTAAATAAAATGGGAGAGAGGAATTCACATATTTGTTAAATTTAAAAATACATGGAGAACTATTTCAATGTAAATCGACTAGATTTATAGCACCTACATTTTGTCATGCAAAAGCCATGTCCAACTATACACCATGCCTCCTCTGAACTGCTTGTATTTATATTCTGTTTGGATTATTTTTCTCCATCTTATTAGGATTAGTAGTCAGAGACAAGTAGGGTATGGGTTAGTGTCACGGATTCAGTATTTCAAATGGAAAATAGGAAAATAAATCCAATGTGTATGCAAATATGTGCCACAAAAAATATTCCCACTCTCATCCAGAAAAATGCCTTGAAATTATCTTCGCCCCAGGTAAAACACAATTAGAAAAGAAGAGTTAGAAAATCTGTGAATACATATGTGGAATGGAAAATGCTCAGGAGTTCACAACCTTGGAGGTGGTAGAGGAGTTTCCAAAAGTAAGGGACAGTGTAAACACTCCACAATCATGGAGCTATGCTGGCCTAAAGACTTCTTGAGAAACTGCCTCTGAGTTTGGGCATTTGAAATATATGTTGTTGTCAGGAGCTTTAGCTTCCTTTGAAGTGAGACCATCAAACCTGGGTCAGTATCGATGTGACCTGGAGGACATGGTTTCTTATTTTCCGATGAACATGAGGCAGCAGTGCTGAAGTCTCTTTGTAGGTAAACTGTGGCCTCTTCGGGCAAAGTGACACCCCGTGTGGACTTTGAAGCCATTTGGTCATCCTCCACTTTTCGTGGTGTTTTTTGCTGCTGCACTGGGAGTTTGGTATTTGATTCATGACATACAAGGAGTTCAACTGGGACACAGTGCATGAGGGAGTCTTGTAACGTGTGGTGGGTCAGGCCCTGCAGGAGAATGCACCAACTGGGCTTCTATCCCACATTGCTTGCCGCCTTGACCATAGCAACCTAATTCTGAAAATTGCCCTGAAAACTCTGCATATAACAAGATGCCTTTTCATATAATGGTCTCCTGGCTGCATCAAGTCAGTCACAAGCCATTTGGACGCCAATGGCAGATCCACATGGCCACATCACAGATGTATTATCACACACCTGCCTACCACTGCTCTAGGCCCACTACTCAGCAGGCTCCAACTTACTGGCATCTCTGTTCTACACCATTTTCATGAAACCCAGTCAATCAAGGCACTGTCTGTTACACTCATGATCAGCAACAGGACATCCAATGGTTCTCCAGTGCCATCTGGTCATTGGGAATTTCAAAAATTTCATGGTGTTTATCTTTCCATTTTTCAAGAATGAAGTTGGAGGCACTTTGGGGTTTCCATTCATCCAGGAACCATTACATGGGGAGGAAGCTCATTTCAATGAAAGCTCTGAGGAACTCTAACAGGCAAGGCTTCCCAAACACTGGCCAAAAGGTCACATGAAGCCAGGCCCATTGAGGTCTACAACGTGAGGTCCATGTGTCTTTTGACTCTAACTAGGGCTGCCAAGTTTTTCAGAATAAAATCATGTGATATCCTTGCTGAGATTTTCAGTTCTCTGTGGAAAGCCATCCTGGGCCTAGATCTCAGGTTTCAAGGGCAACTCTCATGTGTGGCCTCCTACAATGCCAACACAATTAATGGCAATACTTCTCTGAGGTCAGTTCCAGAACTCAGTCTCCAAGGAGAATCACACCAGAGTTCAAGCCCATGTGGACCCTGTCATCTCTTCCAACCGCCACACAAATGACCACAATTAAAACCAAAACATTCCCACATGGCCCTCATCTTCATCCATATAGGCACTCATCATAAACTCTGGCTGGAGGTTTCCATGAGGGATGCAGCCCAAGACAGTGTCCAAAATATCCACCATTGCCCCTCATTTGTCTAAATTTAGGGTGGTCTGGAAACCCTTTCTGTGAACCAAGAGTGATCAAATAGGCGTGCCGTTAATACTGCTCTGCTTCTCCAATTTGAGGCCTACTGACTGTCAGGTATAGATTGCTTATGTGATTTGGCATCATGAGAGAAACCAAGCACTTATGCAGGACTTTGAATAACTCATTTGACCTATAGGAATCCTATTCTCACTTGATGGACGTCAGGAACCTAACAGAGGAAGGCAAGAGACTTCATCCACAATGACTGATCCTTTTGCCATTTTGGTTTTGGATGCACACATGGGATCTTCTTTAGATTTATCAGGAGCTGAGAATCTTAGCCACAGCCTCAACCAGGGCCTAGTGTCTGATTAAGACACATCCCTTTCCAAAGAAATTAAGCAATGAGCCACAGGTGATGCCCATTCATTTCCATTTGAAAACTGTTTCTTCAGGCTTCAAAAAGAGGTGGCCTGAAACAAAGACCTTCCTGACATTCAAGGCAACAGAACCATAGGTAAGCAAATGGCCCAAAGCAGGGTTTCTCCAATGAGACTTTACTGGTCACACTAATATCTGAGATGTTCCCATTCCCTTCTGCTATCAAGAACATGGCCATGTCACAGAGCATGGAGGTTATACATATCTTGGACAATAAATCATGAGCTCATTCTGGAGAGTGGCCAGAATTCAGGAAGAAAACCGGAACTTAGGAAGTTAGTAGTTGTTTCCTATCCATAAGACAAGCCACAGTCTATTCATCACTTATGAACGATGAATGCTGGGAAGCTTTCTACTAGACAGGACACCTCCATTGATGCATTCTCTTTTCTAATGTCTAAAACCACGGACAAAGTGGATACACAGACATAGAAACACTCGCCTTGTCAAAAGAGTTACTATCAACAGTAGACTCCAAAGCAAACGAACCACCTTTTTTACCTATTCGCAGAATATGAGACAAAACCACAAACTCACACCCACACACATAAAGTCACCTCATTCCCAAAAGTGGATCTGTGACTATCTGGAGTGTCCTCTGACTGGTGGGCCATACTATGTTCCTCTCGAAATGGCCTTTCCTCTCTCAGAATTTGTCTCCTTGGCCAACTCTGTGATGCTTTGAGGAGCCTGCAGTTAGCCACTACCTGCTATCTCAGGAAAGGCCTCTCTTCAGAGCTCAATTGGCATTTGGCCATCCTCAAATCAGTAGGTACCAAGAAGGTCTGAATCTGTACTTGGTAAATACAAACAAGTGAGCCCACTGGGACTGGGACTGGGACTGGCTCTCGGTGCCTGGCTTCTTGCATCACAATTTCAGAGAGTTCCATCACCAAGGAAGTTAGCTAGGACACTTCCTTCAGGAACTGAATGAGGTCACTGCCTTGGCAACAACTTTGTCCTAACCGTTGCTTCCAAGGGTTCCATGAGATGGAGGCTGCTCCTACTTTGTGTGAGAATTTGACTTGTTACAATGGTATATCAAAATAGGCACCTGGGAACAGCTCTCCACGCAGGCCTGCTTAGGTCCATCTTCTCTACATTAAGAAGAGAAAGGCTGATGCATACACATCCCTTCGTCCTGTTCAGGTTGTTTGCCATGAAGATGGATTTTGCTCTCTCAGATCCTTCATAGCTGCCTACATCTTCTCCAGGGATCATTTCTGCATCGAACTTTGAGGTTCTCAGCAGTTGGAAGACACCCTACATTCCTGTATTGTAAGGCGAACTCTGTCCCTGCTCTTTTGTAATTTTAGATTGAAGCAACAGTGTATGGTTAGGGTTAATAACAGGTTAGATTTGGGCAAGGAATCATTATGCGGGATGAATAATGGTATTGGGAACCTGCAATATTTATAGGAATATAGAGATGAAATATAAGTATAAAAACAGAAATCTAGGTAAGATTTGAAGCTCAGAAATGCATTGGGCAACTGATTGCGATACGTAGCTTTGAATTACGTTCTAGATACATGTTTCAGAAAAATCGATATACAATGGCATAGGATCTTGTACCTTGGATGATTGAATGTAGTAGAGAACATCTACTCAAAAAGGGATAGTCGATAGGATCAGGAACATAGTCAGTATGTTTCGGAAGAAGAGTGAGTATAGGATTTGGACCAAAGTTCATAAGCAATAGGGTTTCGGTTAGAGAGTGAATGTCAATGTCAGCACATGTGAAGGGTCAGTCACAATGTTGAACTGGAGAAAATATGTAGGAAAGTAGATATCAATAGAGACATTAGGAAATCTGGCAAAGTACAAAGTGAGTGAAAAAATTAGACATTTTCAATGGTATTGAGGTTGAATATATAATCTTAGGAAGAAACAAATATGTAGTCACCCACAGGATGATCATTTGAGAGCATTAGGCAACCTGGACATGGATGTTTTTAGTAATCCATGTTCAGTTTCCGTTTAGGCTTTGTTACAGTCATACGTGTGACTTTTGCATTTTGTGTCGAGAATACTACTGTGATAACATGCATATGTAGATCAGGTGACATGAGTATTTCTTCCACCATTTCGGGGAGCAATATTTTGAAGATGTATAAATTAGTATTGGGGGTACAAAGAGGTGTAACCTGTGTCTATGAATATAGAGATAATGCATGAATAGACCATACTGTGAATAGATAATATAACTGGTTCCACTTTACAAAATGTATTGAATTGATATCTGAAAATATATAAGAAATCTTATATTAATATAAAATCATTCATTCCAACCAGTTATACATCTAATAGTGATATTATAGTTATGATTTATCATGCAGTGTGTGTCCGTTTTGCTTCAAAAGTGATAAAGGAATTCGAAAATAATGTGTTTGGAAAGAAATCTCATGAAAAGATCAGTCAAGAAACATGGAGGAATCCATGTGTTCTAAAGCAGGAAGTGATTGAAAGTGAAACAAATGCCTATAAATTTGCTAACCTGTGGAGGAAATATATATCCTATGATGTGCATAAACTGAAGAAATTGTAATGTCCCAGTGTTGAATAAAAATGAACATCGATAAACACATCATGTCCCATAGGCATCTACTTGCATTGATGATAAACTGTGTCAGTTACTATAGAAATATTAGGATTTGTATGCACCATTCACTGAAGTTAGTTTTCAGTACTAGGAAGCAAATATGTATTTCAGGTGGATGAAATTTTTTGAGAATAATCTTGTGAAAAGTTGATTATAAATCCACATTCATGAACATGAATAAAATTAGGGAGTGTATATAAGACACATATATTTCATATTTTGAAAAATAGATGGAGAGAGTGTATATATATATATATATATATATATATAAATATATATACACACACAGACACACACACATACACACCCAGAGACATTAAAAATAGCAATATATGCCAATCAAAATTCACCATGAAATATATATCATCCACAGATCCAAAAATATTCATTGTACTGAACATGGATTTGTGTATAATTTTGTTCAACTAGGAAGCTCACCCATAGGTTGAATTTTCAGTTCCAACGACATTTAGAAGGAGTGATCTTTTCTCTCAATTTGTATCTGCCAAGTTAGCCACCTCACAAGAATGTACGTGTAGTACCAGGTAGGATTCTCTATGTGTATATAAAAATATATTTGCTGAGTAGGCTACAGAGAAAGAGAGACAAGAATTCACATATTTGTTATCTTTAAAACCACATGGACAACTATTGCAACAAAAAATTGTCTAGATTTATAACCCCTAACCTTTAAAATGCAAAAGGCAAGTCCAACTGTACACCATGCCTCCTCTGAACTGCTTGTATTTCTATTATGTTTGGGTTATTTTTCTGCCTCATATTAGGATTAGTAGTCAGAGACTAGTAGGGTGTGGTTTAGTGTCAGAGATAAAGTATTTGAAATGGAAAATTGGAAAATGAATCCAATATGTATGCAAATATGTCCTACACAAAAGTCTTCCCACTCTCATCCAGAAAAATCCTTTGACATTACCTTCACCCCATGTAAGATGCAATTCGAAGTGAAGAGTTAGAAAATCTGTGAATACATATCTGGAATGGAAAATGCACAGGAGTTCACAACCTTGGAGGTGGTAGAGGAGTTTCCAAAAGTAAGTGACTGTGTAAACACTCCACAAACATGGAACTCTGCTGGCCAATAGCCTTCTTGTAAAACTGCCTCTGAGTTTGGACACTTGAAATATATCTTGTTGTCTGGAGCTTTAGCTTCATTTCTGGTGAGACCATCAAACCTGGATCTGCATCTATGTGACCTGGAGGACATCGTTTCTTATTTTCCATTGAACATGTGGTACCAGTGTTGATTTCTCTCTTTGTTGGTAAACTGTGGCCACTGGAAGCTTATTGTCTCCCTGAGTGGACTGTGAAGCCATTTGGTCATCCTGCCCTTTTTGTGGTGTTTCTTTCTTTTTTTTTAATTTTATTTTTTTATTGGTTGTTCAAAACCCTACAAAGCTCTTGACATATCAAATTTCATACCTTAGCATACATTAGCTTCAAGTGAGTTATGAACTCCCTTTTTTGCCCCAAGTACAGATTGCAGAATCACATGGGTTACACATCCACATTTTTACATAATACCATAATAGTAACTGTTGTATTCTGCTACCTTTCCTATCCTCTACTATCCCCCCTCCCCTCCCCTCCCATCTTCTCTCTCTACCCCTTCTACTGTAATTCATTTCTCACCTTGTTTATTTTCCCATTCCACTTACAACCTCTTATATGTAATTTAGTATAACAATGAGGGTCTCCCTCCGTTTCCATGCAATTCCCCTTTTCTCTCCCTTTCCCTCCCACCTCATGTCTCTGTTTAATGTTAATCTTTTCTTCCTGCTCTTCCTCCCTGCTTTATTCTTAGTTGCTCTCATTATATCAAAGATGACATTTGGTATTTGTTTTTTAGGGATTGGCTAGCTTCACTAAGCATAATCTGCTCTAGTGGCATCCATTTCCCTGCAAATTCCAAGATTTTGACATTTTTTAGTGCTGCGTAATACTCCATGGTGTATAGATGCCACATTTTTTTAATCCATTCATCCATTGAAGGGCATCTGGGTTGGTTCCACAATCTAGCTATTGTAAATTGTGCTGCTATGAACATCGATGTGGCAGTATCCCTGTAATATGCTCTTTTAAGGTCTTCAGGGAATAGTCCGAGAAGGGAAATAGCTGGGTCAAATGGTGGTTCCATTCCCAGCTTTCCCAGGAATCTCCATACTGCTTTCCAAATTGGCCGCACCAATTTGCAGCCCCACCAGCAATGTACAAGAGAACCCTTTTCTCACTCCAGTAAGATTGGCAGCCATTATGAAATCAAACAACAACAAGTGCTGGCGAGGTTGTGGTGTTTCTTGATGCTGCAATGGGAGGTTGGTATTTGCTTCATGAAATACAAGGAGTTCAACTAGGATATAGGGCTGGAGGGAGTTCTGTCACGTGTGTTGGGTCAGGGTGTGCAGGAGAATTCACCAACCAGGGTTCTATCCCACATAACTTGCCCCCTTGACCATAGCAACTTGATTGTGAACATTGCCCTGAAACCTCTCCATATAACAAGATGCCTTTTCATAAAATGGTCTGCTGGCTGTACCAAGTCAGTCACAAGCTATTTGGAAGCCAATGGCAGATCCACATGGCAACACCACAGTTGTATTATCACACACCTGCCCACCACTGCTCTAGGCCCACTACTCAGCAGGCTCCAACTTACTGGCATCTCTGTTCTGCACCATTTTCATGAAACCCAGTCAATCAAGGCACTGTCTGTAACACAACAATCAAGCCACTGTCTGCAACAGAACATCCAATGGTTCTCCAGTGCCACTTGGTCATTGGGAATTTCAAAAATATCATGGTATTTATCTATCCATTTTTCAAGAATGAAGTTGGAGGCACTTTGGGGTTTCCATTCTTCAACGAACCATTACATGGGGAGGAAGCTCATTTCAATGAAAGCTCTGAGGAACTCTAACAGGCAAGGCTTCCCAAACACTGGCCAAAAGGTCACATGAAGCAAGGCCTATGGAGGTCTACAACGGGAGGTCCATGTGTCTTTTGACTCTTAACTATGGCTGCCAAGTTTTTCAGAATAAAATTATGCGATATCCTTGCTGAGATTTTCAGTTCTCTGAGGAAAGCCATCCTGGGCCTAGATCTCAGGTTTCAAGGGCAACTCTCATGTGTGGCCTCCTACAATGCCAACACAATTAATGGCAATACTTCTCTGAGGTCAGTTCCAGAACTCAGTCTCTAAGAGGAATCACACCTGAGTTCAAGACAATGTGGACCCTGTCATCTCTTCCAACCGCCACACAAATGACCACAATTAAACCCAAAACATTCCCACATGGCCCTCATCTTCAGCCGTATAGACACTCATCATAAACTCTAGCTGGAGGTTTCCATGAGGGGCGCAGCCAAAGACAATGTCCAAAATATGCACCCTTGCCCCCCATTTGTCTAAATTCAGTGTGGCCTGGACACCCTTCCTTTGAACCAGGAGTGATCAAATAGGCCTGCTGTTAATGCTGCTCTGCTTCTCTAATTTGAGGCCTACTGACAGTCAGGTATAGATTCATTATGTGATTTGGCATCATGAGAGAACCCAAGTACTTCTGCAGGATTTGAATAACTCATTTGACCCATAGGAATCCTATTCTCACTTGATGGAGTTCCGGAACCTATCAGAGGAAGGCAAGAGACTTCATCTACAATGACTGATCTTTTTGCCATTTTGCTTTTGGATGCACACATGGGATCTTCTTTACATCTATCAGGAGCTGAGAATCTTAGCCACAGCCTCAAACAGGGCCTAGTGTCTGATTAAGACACCATCCTTTTCAAAGCAATTAAGCAAAGAGGCACAGGAGATGCCCATTCATTTTCATTTGAAAACTGTTTCTTCAGGCTTCACAAAAGGGTGGCCTGAGGCAAAGACCTTCCTGACATTCAAGGCAATAGAACCATAGTTAAGCAAATGGACCAAAGCAGGGTTTCTCCACTGAGACTTTACTGCTCACACTGATGTCTGAGTTTTCCGAGATGTTCCCATTCCCTTCAGCTATCAAGAACATGGACATGTCACAGAGCTTGGAGGTGGTACATATCTTGCACAATAAATCATGAGCCTATTCTTGAGAGTGGCCAGAATTCAGGAAGAAAACAGGAACTTAGGATGTTAGTAGGTGTTTAAGATCCATAAGGCAAACCACAGTCCATTCATCAATTGAGCAGGATGAATGCTGGGAAGCTTTCTACTAGACAGGACACCTCCATTGATGCATTCTCTTTTCTAATGTCTAAAACCACGGACACAGTGGATACACAGACATAGAAAGTCGCCTTGTCAAAAGACTTACTAGAAACAGTTGACTCCAAACCAAACCAACCACCTTTCCTACCTATTCTCAGAACATGAGGCAAAACCGCAAACTCACACCCACACACAAAGGCACCTCCTTCCCAAAAGTAGGTCTGTAACTATCCGGAATGTCTTCTGACTGGTGGGCCATACTATGTTCCCCACAAAATGGCCTCTCCTGTCTCAGATCTTGTCTCCTTGGCCAACTCTGTGATGCTTTGAGGAGCCAACCGTTAGCCACTACCTGCTATCTCAGGAAAAGCTTCTCTTCAGAGCTCTAGTGACATTTGGCCATCCTCACATCAGTAGGTACCAAGAAGGTCTGATCTGTACTTGGTAAATCCAAACAAGTGAGCCCACTGGGACAGGGACTGGGACTGGCTCTCGGTGCCTGGCTTCTTGCATCAAAATTTCCGAATGTTCCATCACCAAGGAAGTTAGGTAGGTCACTTCCTTCAGGAACTGAAAGAGGTCACTGCCTTGGCAACAACTTTGCCCTAACTGTTGCTTCCAAGGGTTCCATTAGATAGAGGCTGCCCCTACTTCCTTTGAAAATTTGACTAGTTTCAATTGTATATCAAAATAGGCACCTGGGAACAGCTCTCCATGCAGGTCTGGTTAGGTCAATCTTCTCTACATTAAAAAGAGAGAGGCTGATGCATACACATCCCTTTTTCCTGTCTAGATTGTTTGCCATTGAAGATGGCTTTTGCTCTCACAGGTCCTTCATAGCTGCTGACATCTTCTCCAGGGATTATTTCTGCATCGAACTTTGAGGTTCTCAGCAGTTGGAAGATACCCTACATTCCTGTATTGTAAGGCGAACTCTGTCCCTGCTCTTTTGTAATTTTAGATTGAAGCAACAGTGTATGGTTAGGGTTAATAACAGGTTCGATTTGGGTAAGGAATCATTATGCGGGATGAATAATGGTATTGGGAACCTGCAATATTTATAGGAATATAGAGATAAAATATAAGTATGAAAACAGAAATCTAGGTAAGACTTGAAGCTCAGAAATGCATTGGGCAACTGATTGCGATACGTAGCTTTGAATTACGTTCTAGATACATGTTTCAGAAAAATCGATATACAATGGCATAGGATCTTGTACCTTGGATGATTGAATGTAGTAGAGAACATCTACTCAAAAAGGGATAGTCGATAGGATCAGGAAGACAGTCAGTATGTTTCGGAAGAAGAGCGAGTATAGGATTTGGACCAAAGATCTTTAGCAATAGTGTTTCCGTTACAGAGTGAATGTCAATGTCAGCACATGTGAAGTGTCAGTCACAATGTTGAACTGCGGAAAATATGTAGGAAAGTAGATATCAATAGAGACATTAGGAAATCAGGCAAAAGTATCAAGTGAGTGAAAAAATTAAACATTTTCAACAGTTTTGAGGTTGAATATATAATCTTAGGAAGAAACAAATATGTAGCCAGCAATAGTATTGACATTTGAGAGCATTAGGCAACCTGGTCAGGGATGTTTTTAGTAATCCATGTTCAGTTTACCTTTAGGCTTTGGTACAATCATACGTGTGGCTTTTGCATTTTGTGTCCAGAATATTACAGTGATAACATGCATATGTAGATCAGGTGACATGAGTATTTCTTCCACCATTTCTGGGAGCAATATTTCAAATATGTATAGATTAGTATTGGGGGTACAACCAGGTGTACCCTGTGTCTATGAATATAGAGATAATGCATGAATAGACCATACTGTGAATAAATAATATAACTTGTTACACTTTAAACAATGTATTGAATTGATATCAGAAAATATATAAAAAATCTTTTATTGATATATAATCATTCATTCCAACCAGTAATACATCTAATGGTGATATTACAGTGATGGTTTATCATGAAGTGTGTGTCCGTTTTGCTTCTAAAGTGATAAAGGAAATCGAAAATAATGTGTTTGGATAGAAGTCTCATGAACAGACCAGTCAAGAAACATGGAGAAATACATGTGTTCTGAAGCAGGAAGTGATTGAAAGTGAAACAAATGCCTATATATTTGCTAACCTGTGGAGGAAATATATATCCTACGATGTGCATAAAATGAAGAAATTTTAATGTCCCATTGTTGAATAAAAATGAACATCAATATACACATCATGTCCTATAGGAATCTACTTGCTTTGATGATAAACTGTGTCAGTTACTGTAAAAATATTAGGGTTTGTAAGCACGATTCACTGAAGTTAGTTCTCAGGACGAGGAAACAAATATGTATTTCAGGTGGTTGAATGTTTCTGAGAATAATCTTATGAAAAGTTGATTTTATATCCACATACATGAATATGAATGAATTTAGATAGTGTTTAATAGACACATGTTTTTCATATTTTGAAAAATCTAGAGAGTATATATATATATATATATATATATATATATATATATATATATACATATAAAACTCATGGAGAAATATTACAATGAAAATTTGACAAGATTTATAACACATACCCTTGATAAAGCAGAAGGCAGTTCCAAGTATATACCATGCCTCCTATTAAAGGCCTGTATTTCTATTCTGTTAGTTTTCTTTTTATCCATCATATTAGCATTAGTAGTCAGAGTCTATTAGGGTATGTGTTAGTGTCGGGGATCAGTATTTCAAATGAAAATAGGAAAATAAATCTAATGTGTATGCAAATATGTGCTACACAAAAATCTTGCCACTCTCATCCAGAACAATTCCTTTACATTAACTTCACTCCAAGTAAGACACAATTAGTGGAGAGGAGTTCGAAAACCTGTGATTACATATGTGGAACTGAAAATGTTCAGGAGTTCACAACATTGGATGTGGTAGAGCAGTTTCCAAAAGTAAGGGAGAGGTTAAACACTCCACAAACTTGGAGCTCTGCTGGCCTTAAGACTTCTTGAGAAAATGCCTCTCAGGTTGGGAACATGAAATATATGAAGTTGTCAGGAGATTTAGCTTCCTCATTGTGACACCATCAAATGTGGGTCTGCATCTATGTGACCTGGAGGAAATGGTTCCTTATTTTCTAATGAACATGAGGCAGCAGTTCTGAATTCTTTCTTGGTAAACTGTGGCCACTGGGAGTTAAGTGTCTCCCCGTGTGGTCTGTGAAGCCATTTGGTCATCCTCCATTTTTGTGGTGTTTCTTACTGCTGCACTGGGAGTTTGGAATTGGCTTAATGAAATACAAGGAGTTCAATTGGGACACAATTCTGGAGGGAGCTCTGACACGTGTGATTGGTCAGGGTCTTCAGGAGAATGTTCGAAACATGGGTCTATCCCACATAGCTTTCCCCTTGACTATAGCAACCAGATTCTGAACATTGCCCTGAAACCTCTCAATAAAACAAGATGCCTTTACATATAAGGGTCTGCTGCCTGCACCATATCAGTCACAAGTATTTTGGAAGCCAAAGGCAGATCCACGTGGTCCCACCACAGATATTTATTCACAAACGTATAGTCCACTGCTCTAGCCCCAATACTCCAACTTACTCCAACTTACTGACATCTCGGTTCTATACCATTTTCATGACAACCAGTCAATCAAGGAACTGTCTGGTACACACATGATCAGCAACAGGACATCCAAAGTTTCTCCAGTGCCACCTGGTCATGGAAATTTCAAAAATTTCATGGTATTTGTATAGCCATTTTTCAAGGATGATGTTGGAGGCACTGTGGGTTTCAATTCATTCAGGAACCATTAAATGGTGAGTAAGCTCATTTCAATGAAATCTCTGAAGAACTCTCACAGGCAAGGCTTCCCAATGAGTGCCCAAAAGTTCACATGAAGCCAGGCTCATTGAGGTCTACAATATGAGGTACATGTGTGTTTTGAGTCTCAACTATGACTTCCAAGTCTTTCAGTAAAAAAATCATGTGTTACTCTGGCTGAGATTCCCAGTGCTCGGTGGAAAGCCACCCTGGGCCTAGATCTCAGTTTCCAAGGGCTAATCTCATGTGTGGCCTCCTATAATCCCAAAACAATTCATGGCAATACTTCTCTCAAGTCAGTTCCAGAACTCAGTCTCTAAGGAGTATCAGAGCAGAGTTCAAGCCCTGGTGGACCACGTCATCTCTTCCAACCGCCACACAAATGACCACAATTAAAACAAAAACACTCCTACATGACCCTCATCTTCTTCCATAAAGACACTCATCATAACATATGGCTGGAGGTTTCCATGAGGGGCACAGCCCAAGACAGTGTCCAAAATAAGCTCCCTTGCCCCTCATTTGCCTAAAGTCAGGGTGGTTTGGACACCCTTCTTGTGAACCAGGAGTGATCTTTAAGGGTAAAAGAAATTGAAATTAAAGTGTAAAAGTTAAAGTGTAAAAGACCGGGTTTGTAAAGTTTCTAAGATTCAAGGCCTGATTTAAAATGTAAAGGACCAGGTATTGTTAAGTTCCTATGCTACATGAAAAATCTGAAATTCCTGTTACTTGTAGGACAATTTCTGGACTGCCCAGTAAATATTCCCCCTGATCGCCTGGTTGTTTAATAACCTAGGACCCTGTGTGGCTTGGCACATATGCATCGCAGGGCCTAATCTAATCAATTTGAATCTGTACCCCGCTGTAGAACTGACCTATCCCTCCTGCCTGACATGTTCCCACCAATGAATGAACTAATCATGTTTAGGATTTGTTGTTTGATTTTCCCGCAGTGTATGATGATTTGTTAAAAGATACTGTGATATATGTAAAGTCTCGCCCTCCCCAAAAAGTGTACTTAAGCACTGCTCAACCTCAGCTCGGAGATCTGGGCTGCTCTCCCTTCTTGAGTGACCACGGAGCCCTAGCATACTGGATTGGATCCTCAATAAATGTCTTTTGCTGTTGCATGAGCCGTGGTCTCATACATGAACATGAATGAATTTAAGGAGTGTATAATAAGACACATATATTTCATATTTTGAATAATCTATAGAGTGCAGATTTTTCACAAAACACATACAGAGATATTAAAAAGTAGCAATATATATGCCAATCAAAATTCATCATGAAATACATATCATACACAGATCCAAAAATATTTATTTTACTTAACATGGATTTATGTGTAATGTTGTTCAACTAGGAAGCTCACGCATAGGTTGAATTTTCAGTTCCTACAGCGTTTAGGAGGAGTGATCTCTTCTCACAATTTGTATCTGCCAAGTAGGCCACCTCACAATAATGTACGTGTGGTACCAGGTAGGATTCTATTTGTGCATATAAAAATACATGTGCTGAATAGGCAACAGAGAAAGGGAGACAGGAATTCACATATTTGATACCTTTCAAAACACATGGAGAACTATATCAATTAAAAATTAACCAGATTTTTAACAACTACCCTTTATCATGCAAAAGGCAAGTCCAACTCTACACCATGCCTCTTCTGAACTGCTTGTATTTCTATTCTGTTTGGGTAATTTTTCTCCATCATATTAGCATTAGTAGTCAGAGTCTAGTAGGGTATGCGTTAGTGTCATGGATTCAGTAATTCAAATGGAAATAAAGGAAAATGAATCCATTGTGTATGCAAATATGCGCTACAAAAAAACTTTCCACTCTCATTCAGAGCAATGCCTTGACATTACCTTCACCCAAGTAAGACACAATTAGAGGACAAGAGTTAGAAAATCTGTGAATACATATCTGGAATGGAAAATGCTCAGGAGTTCACAAGCTTGGGCATTTTAGAGGAGTTTTCAAACTTAAGGGACAGGATAAACAGTCCAAATTCATGGAACTCTGCTGGCCTAAAGACTTCTTGAGAAACTGCCTCTGAGGTTGGGCACTTGAAATATATGTTGTTGTCAGGAGCTTTAGCTTCCTTTGTAGTGATACCATCAAAGATGGGTCTTCATTTATCTGACCTGGAGGACATGGTTTCTTATTTTCCAAAAGAACATGAGGCAGCAGTGCTCAATTCTTCCTTTGAAGGTAAACTGTGGCCACGGAGGGGTAAGTGTCTCCCCGTCTTGACTGTGAAGCCAATTGGCCATCCTACAATTTTCATGGTGTTTCTTGCTGCTGCACGGGGCTTTTGGTTTTTCCTTCATGAAATACAAGGAGTTCAACTGGGACACAGTGCTGGAGCGAGTTCTGTCACGTGTGGAGGGTCAGGGTCTACAGGAGAATTCACCAACCAGACTTCTATCCCACATAACTTGAAACATTATCCATAGCAAACTGATTCTGAACATTGTCCTGAAACCTTTACATATAACAAGATGCCTTTACAGATAAGGGTCGGCTAGCTGTACCATGTAAGCCACAAGCCATTTGGAAGTCAATGGCAGACCCAAATGGCCCCACCACAGATGTTTTATCATACACCTGCACACCACAGCTCTGGGCCCACTTCTCAGCACTCTCCAACTTACTGGCATCTCTGTTCTGCACAATTTTCATGAAATCGAGTCAGTCAAGGCACTGTCTGGTACACTCATGATCAGCAACAAGACATCCAAAGGTTCTCCAGTGCCACCTGGTCAGGGGAATTTCATGGTATTTATAGAGCCATTTTTCAAGGATGAAGTTGGAGGCACTGTGGGTTTCAATTCATTCAGGAACCATTAAATGTTGAGGAAAATCATTTCAATGAAAGCTCTAGAGAACTCTCACAGGTAAGGCTTCCCAAAGAGTGGCCAAAATACACATATATTTCATATTTTGAAAAATTTTGACAGTATATATATATATATATATATATATATATATATATATATATATATATATATATATACAAACACACACAGACATTAAAAACTAGCAATATATATGCCAATCGAAATTCATCATGAAATATATATCATCCACGTATCCAAAAATATTCATTTTACTGAACATGGATTTATGTATAATGTTGTTCAACTAGGAAGCTCACCCATAGGTTGAATTTTCAGTTCCAACAGCCTTTAGGAGGAGTGAACTTTTCTCACAATTTGTATCTGCCAAGTCAGCCACCTCAGAAGAATATATGTGTGATACAAGGTACAATTCTATATGTGCATATAAAAATACATGTGCTGAATAGGATACAAAGAAATGGGGGAGACAGGAATTCACATATTTGATAAGTTTAAAAATACATGGACAACTCTTTCAACAAAAAATTGACTAGATTTAAAACTCCTTCCCTATGTAATGGAAAAGTTAATTCAAAGGTACACCATGCCTCCTCTGATATGTTTGTATTTCTGTTCTGTTTGGGTTATTTTTCTCCATTACGTTAGGATTAGTTGTCAGAGTCTTGTAGGGTATGGGTTAGTTTCAGGGATTCAGTATTTCGAAAGGAAAATTGGAAAATGAATCCAATGTGTATGCAAATATGTGCTACACAAAAATCTTCCGACTCTCATCCACAACAATGCCTTGACCTTAACTTCGTCCAAAGTAACACATGTAGAGGAGTTGAGTAAGAAAATCTGTGAATACATATCTGGAATTTAATATGCTCAGGAGTTCACAAACTTGCAGGTAGAAGGCGAGATTCCAAAAGTAAGGGACAATGTGAACACTCCAAAAACATGGAGCTCTGCTAGCCTAAAGGCTTCTGGAAAAACTGGCTCTGATGTTGGGCTCTTGAAATATATGTTGTTGTCAGGAGCTTTAGCTTTTTTTGTAGTGAGACCATAAAAGCTGGGTCTGCATCTATGTGACCTGGAGGAGATGCTTTCTTATTTACCAATGATCATGAGGCAGCATTGCTGAATTCTCTCTTTCGGGGTCAACTGTGGCCACTTGGGGCTAAGTGTCTCCTCATGTGGACTGTGAAGCCATTTGATCATCCTCCAATTTTTGTGATATTTTTTGCTGCTACACTGGGAGTTCAGTATTTGCTTCACGAAATACAAGGAGTTCACCTGGGACACAGTGCTGGAGGGAGTTCTGTCACGTGTGGTGGGACAGGGTCTGCAGGAGAATGCACAAACCAGGCTTCTGTCCAACATAGCTTGACCCCTTGACCATAGGAACCTGATTCTGAACATTGCCCTGAAACTTACCCATATAACAAGAATCATTTACATATAAGGGTCTGCTGGCTGCACCATGTCAGTCACAAGCCATTTGGAAGCCATTGGGAAATCCACATGGAAGCACCACAGATGTTTTATCTCACACATGCCCACCTTTGCTCTAGGCCCACTATTCAGCAGGCTCCAACTTACTGGAATCTCTGTTCTACACCATTTTCGTGAAACCCAGCCAATCAAGGCACTGTCTGGTACACTCATGATCACCAACAGGATATCCAATGGTTCTCCAGTGCCTCCTGGATATGGGAATTTCAAAAATTTCATGGTATTTATCGAGCCCATCTTTCAAGGTTGAAGTTGGAGGCACTGAGTGTTTCATTTAATTCGGTAACCATTAAATGGTGAAGAAGCTCATTTCAAAGAAAGATCTGGAGAACTCTCACTGCCAAGACTTCCCAAAGAGTGGCCAAAAGGCCACATGAAGCCAGGCCCATTGAGGTCTACAATGTGAAGTGCATTTGTGTTTTGACTCTCAACTATTGCTGCCAAGTGTTTCAGAATAAAATTATGTGATACCTTGGCTGAGATTCCCAGTGCTCTGTGGAAAACCACACTGGGAATAGATCTCAGTTTCCAATGGTGACTCTCATGTGTGGCCTCCTAATATCCCAACACAATTCATGGCAATACTTCTCTGAGGTCAGTTCCAGGACTCAGTCTCTATAGGGTATCACACCAGAGTTCAAGCCCAGGTGGACCCAGTCATCGCTTCCAACTTCCACACAAATAACCACAATTAAAACCAAAACACTCCCACATGGCCCTCATCTTCTTCCATATAGACACTCCTCATAACCTCTGGCTGGATGTTTCCATGAGGGGCGCAGCCCAACACAGAGTCCAAATAACCTCGCTTGCCCGTCATTTTCCTAAAGGCAGGGTGGCCTGTACACCCTTCCTGTGAACCACAAGGGATCAAAAATGCCTTCCTTTAATACTGCTCTGCTTCTCCAATTTGAGGCCTACTGACTGTCAGGTATAGATTCTTTATGTGATTTGGAGTCATGAGAAAACACAAGCATGTATGGGATAGTCTTTGCAGGGCTTAGAAGAACTCATTTGATTCAAAGGATCTCTATTCTCACTTGATGGTGGTCAGGAACCTAAGAGAGGAAGGCGAGAGACTTCATCAACAATTACTGATCTTTTTCCCATTTTGGTTTTGGATGCACACATGGGATCATTCTTTAGATGCATCAGGTGCTGAGAACCTAAGCCACAGCCTCACACAGGGCCAAGAGACTGATTCCGACACATCCATTTCCAAAGAAATTAACAAAGAGCCACAGGTGATGCCCATTTAATTCCATTTTAAAACTGTTTTCTTCAGGCTTCACATAGCGGTGTCTTGAGGCCAAGACCTTCCTCACATTCAGGGGAAGAGAAGAATTGGTTAGCAAAAAACCCAAAGCAGAGTTTCTCCACTGAGGCTTTCCTGGTCACACTGATATCTGAGTTTTTTGAGATGCTAGCCATTCCCTTTAGCTATCCATTACATGGCCTTGTCACAGAGCTTGAAGGTGGTACATATCTTGGACACAAAACCATGAGCCTATTCTGGAGAGTGGCCAGAATCAGGAAGAAAACAGGAACTTAGGAAATTAGTAGGTGTTGCCCATCCATAAGGGAAGCCACAGTCCATTCATCAATTGGGCAGAATGAATGCTGGGTAGGTTTCTACTAAACAGGACACATCCATTGATGAATTCTCTTTTCAAATGTCTACAACCACAGACACAGTGGGATACACAGACATAGAAACACTCACTTTGTGAAATGACTTACTAGGAACAGTCCACTCCAAATCAAACAAACCACCTTTTTTACCTATTCTCAGAAAATGAGACAAAACCACAAACTCACACCCACACCCACAAAGGCACCTCCTTCCCCCAAAGAGGTCTGTGACTATCCGGAGTGTCCTCTGACTTGTGAGCCTTATTATGTTCCCTGAAATGTTCTGTCCTGTCTCAGATCTGGTCTTTTTGGCCAAATCTGTGAAGTGGTCAGGAGCCAGCTGTGAGCAACTTCCTGCTTTCTCAGGAATGGCCCCTCTTCTGAGCTCTCCTGAAATTTGGCCATTCTCACATCAGTAGGTACCAAGAAAGACTGACTCTGTTCTTGGTAAATCCAAATAAGTGAGCCCACTGGGAATGGTACTGGGACTGCCTCTGGTAGCCTGGCTTCCTGGATCCCAAGTTCAGAGAGTTCTATCACCAAAGAAGTGAGGAAGGTCACCTCCTTTGTGAACTGAATGAGGTCACTGCTTTGGAAACCACTTTGTCCTAAAATTTGCTTCCAAGGTTCCCATGAGATGGAGGCTGCCCCTATTTCCTGTGATACGTTCACAACTGACGATTGTATATCAACCATAGGCAGCCGGGAACAGCTGTCTACACTGGACTGGTTTGGTCCATCTTCTCTACATTAAGAAGAGTGAGGCTTATTCTGACACATCCCTTCATCCTGACTGGGTTGTTTGCCATGGAAGATGACTTTTGCTCTCTCAGGTCCTTCATAGCTGCCTACATCTTCTCCAGGGATCATTTCTGCATGGAACTTTGAGGTTCTCAGCAGGTGGAAGATCCCCTACACTCCTGTATTGGAAGACTAATTCTGTCCCTCCTCATCTGTAAAGTTAGATTGAGGAAACATTGTATGGTTAAGGTTAATAACAGCTTCCATTTGGGTTAGGAATCATTCTCTTGGATGAATAATGGTATTGGAATTTTGCTATATTTTCAAGAATATATAGGTGAAATATAAGTATGAAAAAAGAAATCTAGGTAATTTTTGAAGCACAGAAGGGAATTGGCCCCACTATTGGGATTCTTAGCTTTGAATTATGTTCTGCACAGGTGTCTCAGATTAATTGATATACAATGGCATAGGACCTTGTCTTTTGGATGATCGAATGTCGAAGAGAAAATCCTGTCCAAAAGGGATAGTTGGTGGATTAGGAAGATATTCGGTAGATTTAGAATGAAGAGTGTGTATAGCATTTGGACCAAAAGATCTTTAGCAATAGGGTTTTGGGTAGAGAGTGAAAGTAAATGTCAGCACATGTGAAGAGTCAGTCATAATGATGAACTGGGGAAAAAATACAGGAAATCAGATTTCAATAGAGACATTAGGAAATCAGGCAAAGTATAAAGTGAGTGATAGGATTAGACATTTTCAACAGGGTTGAGGTTGAATATGTAATTTCAGGAAGAAACAAATATGTAGTCACCAATAGGATTCACTTTTGAGAGCATTAGGCAACCTGGACATGGATTTTTTTTTAATCCATGCTCACTTTCCATTTAGGATTTGGTACAATCATAAGTGTGACCTTGCTTTTTGTTTCCACAATATTACTGTGATTAATGTATATATAGATCAGGTGACATGAGTATTTCTTCCACCATTTCTGGGAGCAATATTTTGAAGACATATAATTTAGTATTGTGGGTACAAATAGGTATACTCTGTGTTATATGAATATAAAGATAATGCATGAATAGACCATACTGTGAATAAATAATATAACTGGTTCCAAATTTAAATAATGGATTGAATTGATATCTGAATATATATTGGAAATCTTATATTGATATTCATACAATCATTCCAACCAGTTATACATCTAATGGTAATATCACTGTTATGGTTTATCATGAAGTGTGTGTGAGCTTTGCTTCTAAAATGAATATGGAAATTGAAAATAATGTGCTTGGAAAGAAGTCTCATTAAAAGAGCAGTCAAGAAACCTGGGGGAATACATATGTTCTGAAGCAGGAAGTAATTGAAAGTGAAAAAAATGCCTATAAATTTGTGAATTTGTGAATGAAATATGTATTCTATTATGTGCAAAAACTGAAGAAATATTAATGTACCAGTTTTGAATAAAAATGAACGTCAAAATACATATCATGTCCCATAGGAATCTACTTGCATTGACGTTAAACTGAGTCATTTACTATAGCAATATTAGGATTTGTATGCACCATTCACTGAAGTTAGTTTTCAGTATTAGGAAACAAATATGTATTTCAGGTGGATTAATATTTCTGAGAACATTCTTATGAAAAGTTGAATATAAATCCACATTCATGAACATCAATGAATTTAGGGAGTATATAATAAGACACATACATTTCATATTTTGAAAAATCTGGAGAGTTTATACATATATATATGCACACACACACACACACACACACACGTATACATTAAAAAGTAGCAATATATATGCCAATCGAAATACATCATGAATTATATATCATCCACAAATCCAAAAATCTTCATTTTTCTGAGCATCGATTTATGTATAATGTTGTTCAACTAGGGAGCTCACCCATAGTTTGAATTGTAAGTTCCAACAGCATTTAGGAGGAGTGATCCCTTCTCACAATTTGTATTTGCAAAGTCAGCAACCTCACAAGTATGTACATGTGATACCAGGTAGGATTCTATATGTGAATATAAAAATGCATGTGCTGAATAGGGTACAGAGAAATGGAGACAGGAATTCTCATATTTGTTAACTTTAGAAACACATGGAGAAGGGAGGGGCAGAGCCGCCAACCGCGTCTGTAAGGTAGGCGGACCTGCGAGCCACCCGTAGAACAGGCCTAGCGGCCCGCCATCGTGAAAGACACATCACCCTGGTTGGGGGTTGGGCAGAGCCACTGCACGCCTGCAAGGAACGCGGACATGCGACCCACAGGCAGAACAGGCCCAGACACCCGCGGAGGGGCAGAGACACCCCTTGCGACTTCAAGATAGGTGAACCTGCGACCCACCAGCTGAAGCGGCCCAGCTGCCTTCAGAGGGGCAGAGCCGGCCCCCGCGCCTGCGAAGTAGGTGGACCTGCGAACACCGACAGACCAGGTGCTAGGCCCCGCCAGGGTGCTTGACACATAACCAGGTTTGGGGAGGGGCCGAGCCGCTGCCCGTGCCTGCAAAGCAGGTAGACCTCTCACCCAGAGGCAGAACAGACCCAGCGACCTACCAGCGTGGTAGACACATCGCCCCGGTTTGGGGGGGGGGCAGAGATGCCACTCACGCCTGCAATGTAGACAGCCCTGCAACCCACAGACAGAAGAGGCCCAGCGGAGCGCGGAGGGGCAGAGCCGACGCCTGTGCCTGCAAGGTAGCTGGACCTGTTACCCACTGGCTGAACAGGACCAGCACCCGCAGAGGGGTAGATCAACTGCCCGCTCCTGCAAGGTAGGCGGACCAGCTACCAAGAGGCAGAACAGGCCCAGCGGCGTGCTGGTGTGGTAGGCACATTGCCCCAATTGGAGGAGGGGCAGAGCCGCTGCTTACGCCTGTGAGGGAGACTTTTCAAGAATACAATAGCAATATAAACATTTAGGGGTAAAATTCAATAACACAAAAGTTTCACCAAGCCGAAAAAAACGTGAACAGTAGGGAAAGACAAGGAAAGAAAGGACCACAAGCAACGCAGGTCAACTCAACATTAGAAGAGGTAATATCTGCAGCATATGGAATGTCAGATAAAGAATCAGGATATACTTGCTTCAGATGATCTGAAGTCTCCAGGGAGACATTAGACAGCAAAATCAGACAATGAAAGATCACTTTGACAATGAATTACATAAACAAATCCAAGAAGCAAAAGATCAACTATACAGGGAGATAGAGGTTATAAAAAACACACAAACAGAAATCATAGAAATGCAGGAAGCAATAAACCAACTTAAAAACTCAATTGAGAATACTACCAGCAGAATAGATCACTTAGAAGATAGAACATCAGACAATGAAGACAAAGTATTTCAACTTGAAAAGAACATAGAAAGCTCAGCAAGACTGTTAAGAAACCATGAGCAGAACATCCAAGAAATATGGGATAACATGAAGAGACCAAACTAAAGAGTAATTGGGATACAGGAAGGTATACAGGTCCAAACCACAGGATTGAGCAATCTATTCAATGAAATAATATGAGAAAACTTTCCAGACATGAAGAATGAGACAGAATCCCAAATCCTAGAAGCCTACAGGACGCCAAATGTGCAAAATCATAAGAGATAAACACCGAGACATATTATAATGAAGATGCCAAACATACAGAATAAAGAGAGAATTTTAAAAGCTACAAGAGAAAGGAAGCAGATTACATTTAGGGGTAAACCAATCAGGATAACAGCTGATCTTTCAACACAGACTCTGAAAGCTAGAAGATCCTGGAATAACATTTTTCAATCACTGAAAGAAATTGGGTTCCAACCAAGAATTGTGTATCCAGCGATTTTAAGCTTCAGGATGGAAGATGAAATTAAAACCTTCCATGATAAACAAAAGTTAAAAGAATTTGCAGCTAGAAAACCATCTCCTCAAAAGATCCTTGGCAAAACATTATAGGAAGACGAAATGGAAAATAACAATGAAAACCAACAGTGGGAGGTAGTACAGTAAAGGGGCAAAAAATAATCAAAGAGAAAAACAAACCATGTTTAGTAACATAAATAAACAAATATGGCTGGAAGAACAACCCATATTTCAAAAATAACCCTAAATGTTAATGCCTTAAACTCACCAATTAAGAGACACAGGCTAGTAGAATGGATCACGAAAGAAGACCCAAAAATTTTCTGCCTACAGGAGACACATTTGATAGGAAAAGACATATATAGACTAAAGGTGAAAGGTTGGGAGAAATCATATCACTCATATTGACTTCGGAAACAAGCAGAAGTGTCCATACTCATATCAAATAAAATAGATTTCAAGACAAAGTTAATCAAAAGGGATAAAGAGGGACACTACATATTGCTCAAGGGAACCATACACCAACAAGACATAACAATCATAAATATATGTGCCCCAAACAATGGTTCAGCTATGTTAATCAAACAAACTCTTCTCAAGTTCAAGAGTCTGGTAGACCACCATACAATAATCATGGGAGATTTCAACACACCTCTCTCACTACTGGACAGATATTCCAAACAAAAGTTGAATTAGGAAACTATAGAACTCAATAACACAATTAATAACCTAGACTTAATTAACATATATAGAATATACCACCCAACATCAAGCAGTTACACTGTTTTCTCAGCAGCACATGGATACCTCTCAAAAATAGATCATATATTATGTCACAGAACAACTCTTAGACAATATAAAGGAGTATAGATAATACCAGGCATCTTATCTGATCGTAATGGAATGAAACTGAAAATCAACAATAAAAGAAGGAAGGAAAATTCATGCATCACTTGGAGAATGAACAATACGTACTGAATGATCAATGGGTTATTGAAGACATCAAGGAGAAAAATAAAAAAAATTCTTAGACATAAATGAAAAAGACAGACAGAACATATCAGAATCTATGGGACACATTGAAAGCAGTTCTAAGTGGAAAATTCATTGCTTGGAGTTCTTTCCTTAAAAAAAGAAAAAAAAAACAACAACAAATAAATGATCTCATAGTTCATTTCAAAATCCTAGAAAAAGAAGAGCAAAACAACAGAAAAAGAAGTAGAAGGCAAGAAATAATTAAAATCAGAGCTGAAATTAATGAAATCGAAACAAAAGAAACAATTGAAAAAATTGAAAATACTAAAAGTTGAAAAATTAATAAAATCGACAGACTCTTAGCCATGTTAATGAAGAGAAGAAGAGAGGGAACTCAAATTACTATCATAAGGAATGAAAAAGGCAATATCACAACAGACACTTCTGAAATACAGAAGATAATCAGAAATTATATTAGAAGATAGTGAAGGCATCAATAAATTTCTTAAGTCATATGATCTGCCCAGATTGAGTCAGGAGGATATAGACAACCTAAGCAGACCAATATCAATTGAGAAAATAGAAGAAACCATCCAAAGACTACCAACTAAGAAAAGCCCAGGACCGAATGTGTATACAGCAGAGGAGGCCAATATCACCCTGATTCCTAAACCAGACAAAGACCCTTCAAAGAAACAAATGTACAGACCAATCTCTCTAATGAACCTAGATGCAAAAATCCTCAATAAAATTCTGCCGAATCAGATACAAAAACATATTTAAAAAATTGTGCAACATGATCAAGTAGGATTCATTCCTGGGATACAAGGCTGGTTCAATATACGGAAATCAATAAATGTTATTCACCACATCAATAGACTTAAAAATAAGAACCATATTATCACCCCAATAGATGCAGAAAAAGCATTCAATAAAGTACAGCATCCCTTTATGTTTAAAACTCTAGAAAAACTGGGATAACAGGAACATACCTCAATATTGTAAAAGCAATCTATGCTAAGCCTCAGGCTAGTATCATTCTGAATTGAGAAAAAATTGAAGGCATTCCCTCTAAAATCTGGAACAAGACAGGGATGCCCTCTCTCACGATTTCTGTTCAACATAGTTCTCGAACACTGGCCAGAGCAATTAGACAAATGAAAGAAATTAAAGGCATAAAAATAGGAAAAGAAGAACTTAAATTATCACTATTTGCAGATGACATGATTCTATACCTAGTAGACCCAAAAGGGTCTACAAGAAACTATTAGAGATAATAAATGAATTCAGCAAAGTGGCATGATATAAAATCAACAATCATAAATCAAAAGCATTCCTGAATATCAGCAACAAATCCTCTGAAACGGAAATGAGGACAACCACTCCATTGAGAGTATCCTCAAAAAAAATAAAATAAAATATTTGGTTATCAACGTAACAAAAGATGTGAAAGACTTACACAATGAAAACTACATAACCCTAAAGAGAGAAATAGAAGAAGATCTTACAAGATAGAAAAATATACCCTGTTCATGGATAGGCAGAATTAACATCATCAAAATGGCGATATTACCAAAAGTTCTCTATAGGTTTAATGCAATGCCAATCAAAATCCCAAGGGCATTTCCTGTAGAAATAGATAAAACAATTATGAAATTCATATGGAATAATACAAGACCCAGTATAGCAAAGACAACTCTAAGCAGGAAGTGTGAATCAGGCGGTATAGCGATACATGTCCTCAAACTATACTACGGAGCAATAGTAACAAAAAGAGCATGGTACTGGTACCAAAACTGGCGGGTGGACCAATGGTACAGAATAGAGGACACAGATATCAATCCACAAAATCACAGCAATCTTATATTTGATAAAGGAGCTAAAAGCATAAACTGAAGGAAGGATAGCATCTTCAACAAATGGTGCTGGAAAAACTGGAATTACATATGTAAGAAAATGAAACTGAATCCCTTTCTCTCGCCATGCACAAAAGTTAACTCAAAATGGATCAAGGAGCTTGATATCAAATCAGCGACACGGCATCTGATAGAAGAAAACTTTGGCTATGATCTACATACTGTGGGGTCGGGCTCCAAATTCCTCAATAGGACACCCATAGCATAAGAGTTAATAATTAGAATCTACAAACAGGACCTACTCAAACTAAATAGATTTTTCTCAGAAAAAGAAACAATAAGAGAGGTAAAAAGGGAGCCTACATCCTGGAAACAAATCTTTACTCCTCACACTTCAGATAGAGCCCTAATATCCAGAGTTATACAAAGAACTCAAAAAATTAAACAATAAGCAAATGAATTACCCAATCAACAAATGGGCCAAGGACCTGAACAGACACTTCTCAGAGGAGGACATACAATCAATCAATAAGTACATCAAAAAATTCTCACCATCTCGAGCATTCAGAGAAATGCAAAACTAACCCACCCTAAGATACCATCTCACTGCATTAAGCTTGGCAGCCATTATGAAGTCAAACGACAACAAGTGCTGACGAGGATGTGGGAAAAAGGGTACACCTGTACATTGCTGGTGGGACTGCAAATTGGTGCAGCAAATTTGGATAGCAGTATGGAGATTTCTTGGAAACTTGGGAATGGAACCGCCATTTGACCCAGCAATTCCCCTTCTCGGTCTAATCCCTATAGACCCAAAAAGTGCATGCTACAGGGACACTGATAAATCTATGTTCATAGCAGCACAATTCACAATAGGAAGACTGTGGAACCAACCTAGATGCCCTTCAATAGATGAATGGATTAAAAAAATGTGGCATTTATACACAATGGAGTATTACTCTGCATTAAAAAATGACAAAATCATACAATTTGCAGAGAAATGGATGGCATTAGAACGTATTATGCTACGTGAAGATAGCCAATCACTAAAAAACAAATGCCAAATGTATTCTTTGATATAAGGAGAGTAACTAAGAACAGAGTTGGGAGGAAGAGCATGAGAAGATGATTAATATTAAACAGGGGTGAGAGGTGGGAGGGAAAAGGAAAGAGAAGGAAAATTACATAGAAATGGAAGGAAACCCTCATGGTTATACAAAATTAAATACAAGATGAAGTGAGGTGAAAGGGGACAAAAACAAGTGGAAGAAATGAATTACAATAGATGGGGTAGAGAGAGAGGATTGGAGGGGAGGGGATGGGAGATAGTAGAGGACAGGAAAGGCAGCAGAATACAACAGACACTAGTATAGCAATATGTAAAATAGTGGATGTGTAACTGATGAGATACTGCAATCTGTATACGAAGAAAAATGGAAGTTCATAACCTACTTGAATCAAAGTGTGAAATATGACATGTCAAGAACTATGTAATGTTTTGTAGAACCAACAATAAATATTAAAGGAAAAAAAAACACATGGAGAACTATTTCAATGAAAAATTGACTAGGTTTATAACACCTACACTTTATCATGCAAAAGGCAAGTCCAACTATACACCATGCCTCTTCAGAAGTGCTTGTATTTCTATTCTGTTTGGGTTATTTTTCTTCATCATATTAGGATTAGTAGTCAGAGTTTGGTAGGGTATGCGTTAGTGTCAGGGATTCAGTCTTTGGAATGGAAAATTGGAAAATGAATCCAATGTGTATGCAAATATGTGCTACACAAAAATCTTCCCACTCTCATCCAGAACAATGCCTTGACGTTACCTTCATGCCAAATAAGAAACAATTAGAGGAGAAGAGTTAGAAAATCTGTAAATACATATCTGGAATGGAAAATATTCAGAAGTTCACAAACTTGGAGGTGGTAGAGGAGTATCCCAAAGTAAGGGACAGGGTAAACACTCCACAAACATGGAGGTCTGCTGGCCTAAAGACTTCTAGAGAAACTGCCTCTGAGGATGGGCACTTGAAATATATGTTGTCAGTAGCTTTAGCTTCCTTTGTAGTGAGATCATCAAAGCTGGGTCTGCATCTATGTGACCTGGAGGACATTCTTTCTTGCTTTCAAATACACATGAGGCAGCAGTGCTGAATTCTCTCTTCGTATGTAAACTGTGGCCACTGGGGTCTAAGTGTCTCCCTGTGTGGACTGTGAAGCCTTTTGTTCATCCTCCATTTTCGTAGAGTTTCCTGCTGCAGCACTGAGAGTTTGGTATTTGCCTCACAAAATACAAGGCGTTCAACTGGAACACAGTCCTGGAGGGAGTTCTGTCATTTGTGGTTTTTCAGGGTCTACAAGAGAATGCACCAACCAGGCTTCATTCCCACATAACTTGCCCCCTTCTCCATAGCAACCTGATTCTGCACATTGCCCTGAACACTATCCATTTAACAAGACACCTTTACATATAAGTGTCTGGTCACTGCACCGTGTCAGTGACAAACCATTTGGAAATCAATGGCAAAACCACATGGCGCAACCACAGATGATTTATCACACACCTGCACACCACAGCTCAGGGCCCACTACTCAGGAGGGTCCAACTTAATGGCATCTCTGTTCTATACCATTTTCATAAATCCCAGTCAATCAAGGCACTGTCTGGTACACTCATGATCAGCAAGAGGTGCTGACAATTTAAGCCACAGCCTCACACAGGGCCCAGAGTCTGATTCAGACATAACCATTTCCAAAACAATTCATCAAAGAGGCACAGGTGATGCCCATTCATTTCCATTTGAAAATTGTTTTCTTCTGGCTTTATAAAGGGGTGGCCTGAGGCAAAGAGGTTCCTGACATTCAGGGCAACAGAACAATATGGAGTGTCGTTTGATAGTGGGCCATAATAAATTCCCTCATAATGGGCTGTCCTGTCTCAGATCTAGTCTCTGTGGCAAACTTTGTGAAGCTGTAAGGAGCCAGTGGTGAGCCACTATCTGCTTTCTCAGGAAAGGCCCCTCTTCAGACCTTCCAGGCATTTGGCCATCCTCACATAAGTAGGTACCAAGAAAGACTGACTCTGTCTTTGGTAAATCCGAAAAATTTTGACCACTGGGACTGGGACTGGGACTGGCTCTGGATGCCTGGCTAACTGGATCCCAAGTTCAGAGAATGCCATCACCAAGGAAGTGAGGTGAGGTCACTTCCTTCAGGAACTGAATGAGGTCCCTACCTTGGCAACCACTTTGTCCTAACAGTTGCTTCCAAGGGTCCCATGAGATGGAGGCTGCACCTACTTACTCTGACATTTTCACAAGTTAGAATGGTATACAACCATAGGCACCCAGGAACAGCTCTCCACACAGGCCTGGTTTGCTGCATCTTCTTTACATTAAGAAGAGTGAGGCTGATTCCGACACAACCCTTCATCCTGACCAGGTTGTTTGCCATGGAAGATGACTTTTGCTCTCTGAGGTCCTTAATAGCTGCCTACATCTTCTCCAGGGATCATTTCTTTAATGACCTTTGAGGTTCTCAGCAGGTGAAAGATCCCTTAATTTCTGTCTTGTAAGACCAACTCTGTCCCTGCTCTTCTGTAAAGTTAGATTGAGGGAAGAGTGTATGGTTAGGGTTAATAACATGTTCAATCTGTGTTAGGAACTATTCTGCTGGATGAATAATGTTATTGGGAACCTACAATATTTATAAGAATATGTAGGTGAAATATATGTATGAAAACAGAAATCTAATATTTGAAGCCCTGAAGGGCATTGGGCCCTTCATTGGGATACTTAGTGTTGACTTACTTTCTGCACAGATGTCTCAGATAAATCCATATACAATGGCATAGGACCTTGTACATTGCATGATTGAATGTGGAAGAGAACATCGAGTCAAAATGGGATAGTAGGTAAGATTAGGAAGATAGTTGGTAGGTTTTGGAAGGAGAGTGAGTATAGGATTTGGAAAAAAAAATTTCTTTAGCAATAGGGTTTCTGTTAGAGGGTGAAGGTAAATGTCAGCACATATGAAGATTCAGTCACAACGATGAACTTTGGAAAATATGTAGGAAATCAGATAATAACAGAGACATTACAAAATCAGGGAAAGTATAAAGTGAGTGATAGGATTAGACATTTTGAACAGGGTTGAGTTTGAATATATAATCTTAGGAAGAAACAAATATGTAGTCACCAATAGGATTGACATTTGAGAGTATTAGGCAATGTGGACATGGATGTTTTTAGTAATCCCTGTTCACTTTCCTTTTAGGCTTTGGTACAATCATAAGTGTGACCTTTGCATTTTGTGTCCAGAATATTACTGTGATAAAATGTATATGTAGATCGTGTGACATGAGTATTTCTTCCAGCATTTCTGGGAGCAATATTTTGAAGTCCTATAAATTAGTATTGGTGGTACAAAGAGGTATACACTGTGTCTATGAATATAGAGATAGTGCATGAATAGACCACATTGTGAATAAATAATATAACTGGTCCCACTTTAAATAATAGATTGAATTGATATCTGAAAATATATAAGAAATCTTATATCGATATACCATCATTCATTCCAACCAGCAATATATCTAATGGTAATATTAGGGTTATGGTTTATCACGAAGTGTCTTTGAGTTTTGCTTCAAAAGTGATCATGGAAATCGAAAATAATGTGTTTGGAAAGAAGTCTCATGAAAAGACGCATCAAAAACATGGAGGAACACACGTGTTCTGTAGAATAAAGTGATTGAAAGTGAACAAAATGCCTATAAATTTGCAAAGTTTTGGATGAAATATATTTGCTATGATGAGCATAAACTGAAGAAATAGTAATGTACCAGTGTTGAATAAAATAAATGTCAAAATGCACAACATGTCCCATAGGAATCTACTTGCATTGATGTTAAACTGGTTCAGTTACTGTGGAAATATTAGGATTTGTATGCACCATTCACTGAAGATAGTTTTCAGTACTAGGAAACAAATATGTATTTCAGGTGAATGAATAATTTTGAGAATACTCTTGTGAAATTTTGATTATAAATATACGTACTTGAATATGAATGAGTTTAGGGAGTGTATAACAAGATATATATTTCATATTTTGAAAAATCTGGAGAGTGTGTGTATATATATATATATATATATATATATATATATATATATATATATACATACACAAACACACAGACATTAAAAATAGCATAATATATTAAAATTGAAATTCACCATGAAATATATGTCATCTACAGATCCAAATATATTTATTTTATTGAATATAGATTTATGTATAATGTTGTTCAACAAGGAAGCTCACTCATAGATTGAATTTTCAGTTCCAACAGCGTTTAGGAGGAGTGATCTCTTACAATTTGTATCTGCCAAGTCAGTCACCTCACAAGAATGTACGTGTGGTATCAGGTAAGATTCTATAATTGCATGTAAAAATATATGTGCTGAATAGGCTACAGAGAAAGGGATGCCTTGACATTACAATCACCGAGACTAAGGCACAATTAGAGGAGAAGAGTTAGAAAATCTGTGAATAAATATCTGGAATGGAATGTGCTCAGGAGTTCACAACCTTGAAGACGGTAGAGGAGATTTCAAAAGTAAGGGACAGGGAAAACAGTCCACAAACATGGAGCTCTGGTTCCCTAAATCCTTCTTGAGAAACTGACTCTGAGTTTGGGCACTTGAAATATATGTTGTTGTCGGGAGATTTAGCTTCCATTGTAGTGAGACAATCAAAGCTGTGTCTGCATCTATGTTACCTGGAGGACATGGTTTCTTATTTTCCACTGAATATGTGGCAGCAGTGCTGAATTCTCTTTTGTAGGTAAACTGTGGCAACTGGGGGATAAGTGTATCCACATGTGGACTGTGAGGCCATTTGGTCATCCTCCACTTTTCGTGGTGTTTCTTGCTGCTGCACTGGGATTTTGGTATTTGCTTCATGATATACAAAGAATTCAACAGTTACCCGGTGCGTGAGTGAGTTCAGTCACTTTTGGTAGGTCAGGGTCTGCAGGAGAATGCACCAACCAGGCTTATATCCCACATGACTTTCCCCCTTGACCATAGCAACCTGATTCTAAACATTGCCCTGAATCCTGTCCATATGACAAGATGCCTTTACATACAAGGGTCTGCTGGCTGCACCATGTCAGTCACAAGCCATTTGGAAGCCAATGGAAGATCCACATGGCCCCACCACAGTTGTTTTATTACACACCTGCCCACCACTGCTGTAGGCCCACTCCTCAGCAGGCTCCAACTTCCTGGTATCTCTGTTCTGAACCATTTTCATGAAATCCAGTCAATCAAAGCACTGTCTTGTAATCTCATGATCAGCCACAGGATATCCAAAGATTCTCCAGTGCCACCTGGTCATGGGAAGTTTCAAAATTTCTTGGTATTTATCTAGCCATTTTTCAAGGTTGAAGTTGGAGGCACTGTGTGTTTCATTTCATTCTGGAACTATTACATGGTTAGGAAGCTCATTTCAATGAAATCTCTGGAGAAGTCTCACAGGCAAGGCTTCCCAAACAGTGGCCAAATGATCACATGAATCCAGGCCCATTAGGATCTACATTGTGACATCCATGTGTGTTTTGACTCTCATATATGGCTGCCAAGTCTTTCAGAATAAAATCATGTGGTAACCTGGCTGAGATTCCCAGTGCTCTGTGAACAGCCACCCTGGGCCTAGATCTCATTTTCCAAGGGTGACTCTCATGTGAATCCTCCTAAAATCCCAACACCATTCATGGCAATACTTCTCTGAGGTGAGGTCCACAACTCAGTCTCTAAGGGGAATCACAACAGAGTTCAAGCCAAGGTGGACCCAGTCATCCTTTCCAATGCCCACACATGACCACAATTAAAACCAAAACACTCCCACATGGCCCTCATCTTCTTCCATATGGACACTCATCATTACCTCTGGCTTGAGGTTTCCATGAGGGGCACAGCCCAAGACAGTGTCCAAAATAACCTCCATTGCCCCTCATTTGCCTAAAGTCAGGGTGGCCTGGACATTCGTCCGGGGAACCAGGAGTGAGCAAATAGGCCTGCTGTTAATATTGCTTTGCTCCTTCATTTTGAGGCCTACTGACTGTCAGGTATAGATTCTTTATGTGATTTGGATTCTGGAGAAAACCCAAGCACCTATGGGATAGCCTCTAAAGGGCTTTGAAGAACTCATTTGATCCAAAGGTTCCTATTCTCACTTGAAGGAGGTAAGAAACCTTACAAGGGAAGGCGAGAGACTTCTTCCATAATGACTGCTCTTTTGGCCAATTTAGTTTTGGATGCAAACATGGGATTTTCTTTACATCCATCATGTGCTGAGAATCTAAGTCAAAGCCTAACACAGGACCTAGAGCCTGATTCAGACATATCCCTTTCCAATGCAATTAAGCAAAGAGTCACAGGTGATCCCCATTGATTTCCATTTGAAAACTGTTTTCTTTAGGCTTCCCAAAGGGGTGGCCAGAGGCAAAAAGCTTCCTGACATTGAGGGCAACAGAACAATAGGTACCAAAGCAGTATTTCTCCACTGAGACTTTCCTGATCACACTGATATCTAAGTTTTCTGAGATGCTTGCCATTCCCTTCAGCTATCCAGTACATGGCCATGTCACAGAGCTTGGTGGTGGTACACATCTTGGACACAAAACCATGAGCCTATTCTGGAAAGTGGCCAGAAATCAGAAAGAAAACAGGAACTTAGGAAGATATCAGGGGTTGCCCATCGATAATGCAAGCCACAGTCCATTCATAAATGGGAAGTATGAATCTGGGAAAGCTTTCTACTAGACAGGACACATCCATTGAATCATTCTCTTTTCTAATGTCTACAACCACGGACACAGTGGGATACACAGACCTAGAAACACTTGCCTTTTCAAACGACTTACTAGAATCAATTAACTCCAAACCAAACAAACTGCCTTTCTTACCTATTCTCAGAACATGAGACAAAACCACAAACCCACATCCACACCCACAAATGCACCTCCTTCCTCCAAGTAGGTCTGTGACTATCCGGAGTGTCCTCTGACTGGTGGGCCATACTATGTTTCCATGAAATGGCCTGTTCTGTCTCAGATCTGTTCTCCTTGTCCAACTCTGTGATGTTGACAGGAGCCAGCAGTGAGCCACAACCTGGTTTCTCAGGAAAGGGCCCTCTTCAGAGCTTTACTCGCATTTGGCCATCCTCACATCAGTAGGTACCAAGAAAGACTGACTCTGTCCTTGGTAAATCCAAACAAGTGAGATCACTGGGACTGGGACTGGGACTGGCTCTGGGTGCCTGGCTTCCTGGACCACATGTTCAGAGATTTCGAACACCAAGGAAATGACGTGAGGTCACTTCCTTCAGGAACTGAATGAGGTCACTGCCTTGGCAAACACATTGTCCTAATAGTTGCTTCCAAAGGCCCCATTAGATGGAGGCTGCCCCTAGTTCCTGTGACACTTTCACAAGTTAGAATGGTATATCATCCATAGGCACTCCAGAACAGCTCTCCACACTGGCCTGTTTTGGTCCATCTTCTCTACACTAAGAAGAGAGAGGCAGATTCAGACACATCCCTTCATCCTGACCAGGTCGTTGGCCATGGAAGGTGACTCTTACTCTCTCAGGTCTTTCATAGCTGCCTACATCTTCTACAGGGATCATTTCTGCATGGACGTTTGAGGTTCTCAGCAGGTGGAAGATCCCCTAAATTCCTGTATTGTAAGACCAACTCTTTCCCTGCTCTTCTGTAAAGTTAGATTGAGGGAACAGTGTATGGTTAGGGTTAATAACATGTTCGATTTGGGTTAGGAATTGTTCTGCTGTATGAATAATGTTATTGGGAACCTGCGATATTTATAAGACTATAGAGGTGAAATATAAGTATGAAAACAGAAATCTAGAAACGATTGGAAGCCCAGAAGGTCATTGGGCACTTGATTGGTATACATAGCTTTGAATTACATTCTGCACAGATGTTTCAGTTAAATAGATAATCATGGTAATAGGACCTTGTACATTGGATCATTGAATATAGAAGAGAACATCCACTCAAACTGGGATAGTTGGTAGGATAAGGAAGATAGTTGGTAGGTTTCAAAAGAAGACTGAGTAAAGCATTTGGACCAAATGTTCTTTAGCAATAGGGATTCAGTGAGAGAGTGAATGTCAATGTCAGCACATGTGAAGAGTCATTCACAATGATGAACTGGAGAAAAGGTGTAGGAAAGCATTTATCAATAGAGACATTAGGAAATCAGGCAAAGTTCAAAGTGTGTGATAGGAAAATACATTTTTAACAGGGTTGAGGTTGAATATATAATGTTAGGAAGAAACAAATATGTAGTCACCAATAGCAATGATATTTGAGAGTGTTAGGGAACAAGGACATGGATGATGTTAGTAATACATGTTCACATTCAATTTAGGCTTTGGTACAATCATAAGTGTGACCCTTGTATTTTGTGTCTGGAATATTACTGAGATAAATATATATGTATATCAGGTGAGTAGAAAATTCATGATGAAATATATATCATCTACAGATCCAAAAATATTCATTTTACTTAACATGGATATATAGGTGAAATATAAGTATAAAAACAGAAATCTAAGTAAGATTTGAAGCTCAGAAGTGCATTGGGCAATTGATTGGGATACATAGCATTGAATTACGTTCTGCATACATATCTCAGATAAATCGATAAACAATGGCATATGACATTGTACCTTAGATGATTGAATGTAGAAGAGAACATCCACTCAAAAAGGGATAGTCGATAGAATCAGGAAGATAGTCAGTATGCTTTGGAAGAAGAGTGAGTATAGGATTTGGACCAAAGTTCATTAGCAATAGGGTTTCGGTTAGAGAGTGAATGTCAATGTCAGCACATTTGAAGGGTCAGTCACAATGTTGAACTGGGGAAAATATGTAGGAAAGCAGATATCAATAGAGACATTAGGAAATCAGGCAAAGTATAAAGTGAGTAAAAAAAAATAGACATTTTCAACAGTTTTGAGATTGAATATATAATCTTAGGAAGAAACAAATATGTAGTCACCAATAGGATTGACATTTGAGAGCATTAGGCAACCTGGACATGGATGTTTTTAGTAATCCATGTTCAGTTCCCTTTTAGGCTTTGGTACAATCATACGTGTGACTTTTGCATTTTGTGTCCTGAATATTACTATGATAACATGCATATGTAGAATCAGTTGACATGAGTATTTCTTTAACCATTTCTGGGAGCAATATTTTGAAGACGTATAAATTAGTATTGGGTGTACAAAGAGGTGTACCCTGTGTCTATCAATATAGAGGTAATGCATGAATAGACCATACTGTGACCAAATAATATAACTGGTTCCACTTTAAATAATGGATTGAATGGATACCTTTAACTAAGTAAGAAATCTTATATTGATATACAATCATTCTTTCCCACCACTTATACATGTAATGGTAATATTAGGGTTATGGTTTATCATGACGGGTGTGTGAGTTTTGCTTCAAAAGTGATAATGGAAATCGAAAATAATGTGTTTGGAAAAAAGTCTCATGAAAAGAGCAGTCAAGAAACATGGAGGAATACATGTGTTCTGTAGCAGGAAGTGATTGAAAGTAAAAAAATGCGTATAAATTATCTAAATTGTGGATGAAATATGCATCCTATTATGTGCATAAACTGGAGAAATAGTAATATACCAGTGTTGAATAAAAATGAACGTCAAAATACACATTATATCCCATAGGAATATTCTTGCATTGATGTTAAACTGGGTCAGTTACTGTAGAAATATTAGAATTTTTTTTGGTGTTATAATACAATTTATTTTAGCACTAGCATGCCACAGAAGGTAGAGGGAAGAGCAATGGATTTTCAGTTATAGCATTAATTATCTAACATTAAATGACTACTTTGGGGAGTGTAGAAATTACATAAGGCTATATAAAATTTTTTTTATTTAACATTCATAAAACCTTGGAATTATGGTAATATTTCTAGTTTTTTATTTTTTATTTTTTCAGTTTGTGATAGACCTTCATTTTATTTATTTGTATCTGGTGCTGAGAATATAACCCAGTTTTTTATAGTCATTCTTTTTTCTTGAGAAAATTTAAAAATTATAATCACCTGATAGATATATTACAATACATTAATTATACATATTATCTATATTCATGCATATGTATTACATATGTTATATATATATATATATGTATATATATATATATATACATATATATATATATATATATATATATATATTTAAAAGTACTTTGATTAGCCTGTTTGAAATAATATAGACAAAATCTTTCTTAATTCTCAAGTCTTCCAGAATTAACATCTTACAGTGAAAATCAAATAAACATATTTAAGTAAAAGGGTATCATTCTTATTTATCAATACTGTGTCCATTATATTACTGTGATAAAATGTATATGTACATCAGGTGACATGAGTATTTCTTCCACCATTTTGGGGAGCAAAATTTTGAAAACTTATAAATTAGTACTGAGGATACAAATTGTTGTAACCTGTGTTGATGAATCTAGAGATGATGCATGAATAGACAATATTGTGAATAAATTATATAACTATTTCCAACTTTAAATAATGGATTGAATTGATATCTGAAAATACATAGCAAATCTTATATTGATATACATACATTCATTCCAAGCAGTTATATATCTAATGGTAATATTAGGGTTACGGTTTATCATGAAGAGTGTGAGTTTTGCTTCAAAAATGATTATGGAATCGAAAATAATGTGTTTAGAAAGAAGTCTAGTGAATAGACCATAAAGAAACATGGAGTAATATATGTGTTCTCAAGGAGAAAGTGATTGAAATTGAGCCAAATGTCTATAAATTTGTGTACTTGTGGATGTAAGATATATCCTATGATTTCCATAAACTGAAGAAATAGTAATGTGCCAGTGTTGAATAAAAATGAATTTCAAAATACACATCATGTCCCATAGAAATCTACTTGCATTGATGTTAAACTGGGTCAGTTACTGTAGAAATATTAGGATTTGTAAGCACCATTCATTGAAGTTAGTTTTCAGTACTAGGAAAGAAATATGTATTTCAGGTGGTTGAATATTTCTGAGAATAATCTTGTGAAAAGTTGATAATAAATCCACATACAGGAACATGAATGAATTTAGGGAGTGTTTAATAATACACATATGTTTCATGTTTTGAGAAAAAAAAATATATATATATACATACATATATATATACATACATATATATATATATATATATATATATATATATATATATATATATATATATATATATATATATATCTCATGGAGAAATATTACAAAGAAAATTTGACAAGATTTATAACACATACCCTTGATTGAGCAGAAGGCAAATCAAAGTATACACCATGCCTCCTATGGAAGGCCTGTATTTCTTTTCGGTTAGGTTTCTTTTTATCCATCATATTAGGATTAGTTTTCAGATTCTAGTCGGGTATGTGTTAGTGTCAGGGATCAGTATTTAAAATGGAAAATAGGAAAATGAATCTAATGTGTATGCAAGTATGTGCTACACAAAAATCTTGCCACTCTCATCCAGAACAATTCCTTGACATTAACTTCACTCCAAGTGAGACCCAATTAGTGGTGAGGAGTTCGAAAACCTGTGATTACATATGTGGAACTGAAAATGCTCAGGAGTTCACAACATTCGATGTGTTAGAACAGTTTCCAAAAGTAAGGGAGAGGTTAAAAACTGCACAAACATGGAGCTCTGCTGGCCTAAAGACTTCTTGAGAAACTTCCTCTGAGGTTGGGCACATGAAATATATGTAGTTGTCAGAAGATTTAGCTTCTTTTGTAGTGACACCATCAAATCTGGATCTACATCTATGTGACCTGGAGAAAATGGTTCCTTATTTTCTAATGAACATGAGGAAGGAGATCTGAATTCTCCCTTTGTAGGTAAACTGTGGTCACTGGTAGTTAAGTGTCTCCCCTTGTGGTCTGTGAAACCATTTGGTCATCATCCTTCATTTTCGTGGTGTTTCTTACTGTGGCACTGGGAGTTTGGTATTGGCTTAATGAAATACAAGTAGTTCAACAAGGACACAGTGCTGGAGGGAGTTCTGTCACGTGTGGTTGGTCAGGGTCTCCAGGAGAATGTTCAAAACAGGGGTCTATCCCACATAGCTTTCCCCCTTGACTATAGCAACCGGATTCTGAACATTGCCCTCAAACCTCTCAATATAACAAGATGCCTATACATATAAGGATCTGTGGCCTGCACCATGTCAGTCACAAGTCTTTTGAAGCCAATGGCAGATCCACGTGGTAAAACCACAGGTATTTATTGACAAACCTATAGTCCACTGCTCTACACCCACTACTCAGGAGGCTCCAACTCACTATCATCTCTGTTCTACAACATTTTCATGAAACCCAGTCAATCAAGGCACTGTCTGGTACACTCATGATCAACAATAGAACATCCAAAGGTTCTCCAGGGCCACCTGGTCATGAAAATTTCAAAAAAATTCATGGTATTTATCTAGCCATTTTTCAAGGATGAAGTTGGAGGCACTGTGGGTATCAATTCATTCAGGAACCATTACATGGTGAGGAAGCTGATTTCAATGAAAGCTCTGCAGAACTCTTTAAGGCAAGGCTTCCCAAAGGGTGGCCAAAAGGTCACATGAAGCCAGGCCCATTGAGGTCTTGAATGTGAGGTTCATGTGTGTTTTGACTCTCAACTATGGCTGCCAAGTTTTTCACAAAAAAATAATGTGATATCCTGGCTGAGATTCTCAGTGCTCTGTGGAAAGCCATCTTGGGCCTATATCTCAGTTTCCAAGGGCGATGCTCATGCGTGGCCTCCTGTTATCCCAACACAATTCATGGCAATACTTTTCTGAGGTCAGTTCCAGAACTCAGTCTCTAAGAGGAATCACAGCAGAGTTCAAGCCCATGTGGACCCAGTCATCTCTTTCAACCGCCACACAAATGACCACAATTAAAACCACAAGACTCCTACATGGCACTCATCTTCTTCCATAAAGACACTCATCATAACATCTGGCTGGAGGTTGCCATGAGGGGCACAGCCAAAAACAGTGTCCAAAATAAGCTCCCTTGCCCCTCATTTGCCTAAAGTCAGGGTGGCTTTGACACCCTTGTTGTGAACCAGAAGTAATCTGTAAGTGTAAAAGAAATTGAAGTTAATGTGTAAAATTTAAAGTTTAAAAGACTGGGTGTTGCAAAGTTTCTAAGCTGCAAAGTCTGAGTTAAAATGTAAAGGACCAGGTATTGTTACGTTCCTATGCTATACACAAAACCTGAAATTCCTGTAGCTTGTAGGACAATTCCCGGACTGCCCAGTAAATTTTCCCCTGACTGCCTGATTGTTTAATAACCTAGTACCCTTTGTGGCCTGGCACATAGGCATCACAGGGCCCAAACCAATCAGTTTCAATGTGTACCCCACTTTAGAACTGACCTATCACTCCTGCCAGACCTGTTCCCACCAAAGAATGAGCTAATCATCTTTGGAATTGTTGTTTGATTTTCCCGTGGTGTATGATGATTTTTTAAAAGAGACTGTGATGTATGTAAAGTCCCGCCCTCCCCAAAAAGTGTACTTAAGCACTGCTCAACTCCTGCTTGTGGCTCTGGGCTGCTCTCCCTTCTTGAGTGAGCACGGAGCCCCAGCATGATGGATTGGAACTCAATAAATGCTTTTTGCTGTTGCATGATCCGCGGTCTCTTCGTGGTCTCTTCCTCCGACATTCGCTGAACCCTTAATTCTGGTGAGTTGGCCGGGAATCGTGCAGCACTGAACAAGGAGATCCCAACGGACCCCTCTGAGGGTAAAAAAGGCTCCTCTTTCCATTTTTCCTTGTGATCGCTCAGAGCTTTTTGTTCAGGTTTGGTTTTTCGGTTTTCGGTTTGGGTTGGCAGAGTGGCTGCCAGCAGAGCACGTAAGTTCCCCCTGGCAGTGGTGGACAAACGTGTCCTAAAGCCACCGGCCACGTTCTTGCAAGGGACACCTTGAAGGACTCGGGGAGGGACAGATGTGATCTCATTAGGTGAGGAGATACGGAAGTGCCCTCATTAGGTGAGGAGGGACAGATGAGCCCTCATTAAGTGACTCTGTTGCAAACCCATTAGGTCTTGCTGGCTACTTTTTTCTCTCAGGTTGAATTCACTGTCTGTCTTTGTGGTGTAACTCATCAGGTTATGCCAGTTACTGGGTTCTAATCTTTACTTCTGAACTCGTGTTAAACGTTAACTGTGTGCCCGTGTTTGTGTTATGTTTGTTTTGTCCTTGTCTCTGTTTGAGTAACTCTCATTATGGGACAAAGCCATTCCATGCCTCTGTCCCTGAAGCCTTTCCTGGTCGCTGCCTCCAATCTGACCCCTTTGCCCACAATCCTATAACTCAAACCTTCTGCTCCTCCCCCTCTTCCCTCCATTCTCCCTGAGTCACAAGATTGTTGATCTTGGGGTTGTGAACAAACGGGAGCTGCATGATGGTCTTTGTGTGTCTTTTTGTCTGTGTTTCTGTTAAATGTGATGGCATTGTTTGGACCGATGCAGAGTCCCGAGTTCCAACCTGCCTTAGATGTGTGGAAATAACTTTAGCTAAAATTTAACCTAAAGCTTCTTCTGTGAGGGACCAAAAGTCAATAGAACCACCAGCTTTTCTGTTCTCACCTTTTACACCTCTCTTAGCTGTGTTTTAAAGAACTTTGATAAACTTTTCTTCTCTTTGTTAAGCGAGATTAGGGAAGCAGTGATTTCTTTTCTTCCCATAGTTGGCTTGAGCACGCCCACTGCAGAAGGAAATGCCTGGGGTCTAAGAACATTGATATCTCGCTTAAACTTTTCTCAAAACCCTATCCTCATTATTAAATTGTTATTAATTGGCTTTGGGGATGGGAACCAAACCTTCAGTCATAAATTTTGACACACCAGTGGGGACTTTCAATGAACCACACTCTGCCCTCTTGGGGAAGCCTAGCACTCAAAACAATTGCAAGCAGAGGATGAATTTTTTGGAAGCTGACTACTGAAAAGGTGGGGGATATAGAATATGCCTGGTGCCTGGGGTCAAACCACCAGAAGGACTAATCCTGTAAGTAAATGGTGAGGCTAAGGGACTCCCAGCAGGTGCCAGAGCCATTTTGCTGTGGGGAACTCCCTTATTCCTTACCTGCACTTTAAGGATTGCTCCACCTCTGTTTACTTAACAAAAGGGACCATGAATGCAGTAATGTGTTGATATTTTAGATTGTTTCTTGGGGATGATCTTGGCTGAAATTGTATTTAAAAGATGATATTTTTAATTGTAACAATCTGGTATCTGAATGGGTTTCTAAAGCATTGCACTATCTTACAGATAAAAGTTGGGTTTAAACAAGAGTTTAGTTTGATTTAAGATAGCTGATGCTAGAAAACTTAAATACTTCGGATAAAAAAATAATTAAAGAGTTTTAATTTTGAACTAGGTAGCCTGAGAAAATTTCACTAGATATACCAGTGCATTAACTTGGGCAAAGATAATAAATTATGATATGATATCTGTTCCCTTCAATGTGTAAGATTTTTTTAAAAACGTGCTAAATTAAAACGTTGGTCTGGCTTAGTGAAATGACATTAATTAGCAACAGTCTTGGAAATTTTTAAAGCTTAATTTGGGATACAAATGGTAGTCTGTGGTTGTTTTTAAAATTTTTTTCAAGAAATTTAATGTAGCTTACTACTACTTTAGAAACTTCAGAACAAAGAAAGTGGCTTAATGATCCTAGAGAAACTTCTTATGATGGTGGCTTTAATATTATCAAAAAATGATCATATTTTCAGTTTTTTGTGGTGAGGCTAAGGGACTCAAGATTTTCTAGTGTAGAAAAACATAAAGATATAAAATTTTGAGAATTACATCTTAAACTTGCATCATAATTTTCAACATTCTAACCTGGAAATTATGACTTATAGCTAAAATGCCTTAGGCATGAGGTTTCTGCTCAGAACTCCAGCCTTTACAGTTTTCAAGTCCTCAGCCAGGACTTAAGTTGATATGCAAATAAAAGAAGCCTGCAGCACTCAGCAGGAGACAGATAAAAAGGAGTAAAAGTGTCTTTTTACCTGAACTCAAACTAGATCCAAACAAAAAGTACATTATATGGTATTTACTAATTACTGGCCAGTCATCTTTTTTGGCACTCTTGCTTTTTCTTAGATTCTGTATTTTTTATTTTTTGAGCTCATGATCTTGATCCTGCAGATGGGTTAATGTTTTCTGATCAGTTCTATTTTTGATCAACTGTGGAGTTTTTAAACATTGCAATGGATATTTCACCTGAAAAAGCTACAAGGCCTTCACTATTGTGTTATGTGTTACACTTGTGTTACGTGTTGTATGTTGGTATGTCTGTATGTGTGTATGTCCATATATCATGCAGTGATATGACAATTGACAGATGAGGAGCGCTCATAAAATATTTAAAAATTGATATAAATATCTTGGATTCACGTGATTCAAATGGTTCAATTCAAATTGGGTAAACAGATAAAAATAAAGATGTCTTTAGAATTAGGCCTATAAGTTTTCTAGGTGTACAAACAGGCCCTAATAAAATGTTGATGTCTACAAAATAATCTGCTTAAATTCAGAAATTTATAAGTATTGTTTCAAAATGTGAACAGAAAGAGGTTCACAGATGGAAAAGAGAAACTAAAAGTTTCTAGGTATAGATTTAATAGAGGGAAAATGTGTTTCTCGATAAGAGAGTCTATATGATTAAGTAATTAAAATGGTTTAAGTAAATAATAAAAAGGTTTGTGTAAGTTGGTTATATGTGTAAGTTTTGAGCAAGTAATCTTAAAAAATTAAACAGCTGGTTAAACAATACTGTTTTTATAAAATTATGCCAGGTTATTTCTTTAAAAAGCTAAACTTGGTTAATACAAAAACATCAATGTAATTGTGGTGTTAATGTGTTCATACCTTCCAGGTATACAAGTGTGTAAGGTAGAAGCTTCAAAAGAGCATTGTATCATGCTGGTGTTCTAAGGTTGTATGGTAATTCTAGGCTTAAAATAAAAACATGTTGGAGATTTATGTGTATCATTTGTGTTGTATAATTGGACTTGTTATCAAAAAGATATGTACAGTTACATGTTACTTTTTACACTTAGATACAATTTAAAAGTATTTTTAAGTTAAGTAGAGCCTAATCTCTGTGAAGGTTTTATTGTAAAACACAAAGGCAATGCCCATTAATTTCCATGTGAAAACTGTTTTCTTCAGGCTTCAGGAAGGAGTAGCCTGAGGAAAAGACATTCCTGATATTCAGGGCAACATAACAATAGGTAATCAAAAGGCCCAAAGCACGGTTTCTCCACTGAGACTTTACTGGTCACACTGATATCAGAGTTTTCTGAGATGCTTGCCATTCCCTTCAGCTATCCAGTACATGGCCATGTCACAGAGCTTGGAAGTGGTACATATCTTGTACACAAAACCATGAGCCTATTTTGGAGAGTGGCCAGAATTCAGGAAGGATACAGGAACGTAAGAAAATAGTAGGTGTTGCCCAATGATAAGGCAAGCCACAGTCCATTTATAAAATGGGCAGGATGAATGCTTGGAAGTTTTCTCTTTGACAGAACACACCCATTGAGGCATTCTCTTTTCTAATGTCTACAACCATGGACACAGTGGGATACACAGACATAGAAAAACTCGCCTTGTCAAAGGACTAACTAGAAACAGTTCACTCCAAACCAAACAAACCCCCTTTCCTAACTATTCTCAGAACATGAGAAAAAAACCACAATCCCACTCAAACACCCACAAAGTCACCTCCTTCCCCCAAGTAGGTCTGAAACTATCCAGAGTGTCCTCTGACTGGAGGGCCATACTATGTTCCCCAGAAATGGCCAGTCCTGTCTCAGATCTGGTCTCCTGGGTCAACTCTGTGAAGTGGTCAGGAGACAGCAGTGAGCCTCTACCTTCTTTCTCCGGAAGGGCCCGTCTTCAGAACTTTCCTGGAATTTGGCCATCCTCACATCACTAGGTACCACAAAAGACTGACTCTGTCCTTGGTAAATCCAAACAAGTGAGACCACTGTGACTGGAGCTTGGACTGGGTCTGGATTCCTGGCTTCCTGGTACCCAAATTCGGAGAGTTCCATCAACAAGGATGTGAGGTGAGGTCACTTCCTTCAGGAACTGAATGTGGTCACTGCCTTTGCAACCACTTTGTCCTAAAATTTGCTTTCTAGTGTCTCATAATATGGAGGATGCCCCTACTTCCTGTGACACTTTCACAAGTTCGAATGGTATAGAAACCATAGGCACCTGGGAACTGCTCTCCACACAGGCCTAGTTTGGTCAATCTTCCCTACATTAAGAAAAGAGAGGATGATTCAGACACATGCTTTCAACCTGACCGAGTTGTTTGCCATGGAAGATGACTTTTGCACTCTCAGGCCTTTCATAGCTGCCTGCATCTTCTCCAGGGATCATATCTGCATGGAAATTTGAGGTTGTCAACAGGTGGAAGATCCCCTACACCCCTGTATTGTAAGACCAACTCTGTCCCTGCTCTTCTGTAAAGTTGGATTGAGGGAACAGTGTATAGTTAGGATTAATAACATGTTCAATTTGTGTTAGGAATCATTCTGCTGGATGAATAATGGTATTGGGAACCTGCAATATATATAAGAATATACAGGTAAAATATAATTATGAAAACTGAAATCTAGGTAAGATTTGAAGACCAGAAAGGCATTGGGCCCGTGATTGGGATACTTAGCTTTGAAGTATGTTCTGCACAGATGTCTCAGATAAATCAATATACAATGGTATAGGACCTTGTACCTTGGATGATTGATTGTTGAAGAGATCATCCAGTCAAAAAGGGATAGTCGTAGGATTAGGTAAATAGTCGGTAGGTTTAGAAAAAAGAGTGAGTATAGTATTTGGACAAAAAGTTCTTTAGCAATAGGGTTTCGGATAAAGAGTGAATGTAAATGTCAGCACATGTGAAGAATCAGTCACTATGATGAACTGGGGAAAATATGTAGGAAAAGAGATATCAATAGAGACATTATGAAATTAGACAAAATATAAAGTGAGTGATAGGATTAGACATTTTCAACATGGTTGAGGTTGAATATATAATCTTGGGAAGAAACAAATATGTACTCACCAATAGGATTGACATTTGACAGAATTAGGCATCTAAGACATGGATGTTTTTAGTAATCCATGTTCACTTTCCATTTAGGCTTTGGGACAATCCTAAGTGTGACCTTTGCATTTTGTGTCCAGAATATTACTGTGATAAAATGTATATGTAGATCAGTTGACATGAGTATTTCTTCCACCATTTCTGGGAGCAAAATTTTGAAGATATACAAATTATTATTGGGGGTACACAGAGGTGTACCCTGTGTCTATCAACATAGAGATAATGCATGAATAGACCATACTGTGATTAAATAATATAACTGGTTCCACTTTAAATAATGGATTGAATTGATATTTGAAAGTATGCAAGAAATCTTATATCGATATACAATCATTCATTCCCACCAGTTTTACATCTAATGGTAATATTAGGGTTATGGTTTATCATGACGGGTGTGTGAGTTTTGCTTCAAAAATGATAATGGAAATCAAAAATAATGTCTTTGGAAAAAGTCTCATGAAAGGAGCAGTCAAGAAACGTGGAGGAATACATGTGTTCTGAAGCAGGAAGTGATTGAAAGTAAAACAAATGCGTATAAATTTGCTAAATTGTGAATGAAAAATACATATTATGATGTGCATAAACTGGAGAAATAGTAATGTACCAGTGTTGAATAAAAATGAACGTCAAAATACAATTATATCCCATGGGAATCTTCTTGCATTTATGTTAAGCTGGGTCAGTTACTGTAGAAATATTAGAATTTTTTTGGTGTTATAATACAATTTATTTAAGCACTAGCATGCCACAGAATGTCGAGGAAAGAGCAATGGATTTTTAGTTATCCCACTAGTAATCTATCATTAAATGACTATTTTTGGAGTCTAGAAATTACATAAGGCTATGCAACAATTTTTTTTATTTAGCATTCATAAAAACTTGGAATTTTGGTAATATTTCTACTTTTATTTTAATTTTTTCAGTTGTTGATCGACCTCATTTTATTTATTTATATGTTGTGATGAGAATATAACCCAGTGCCTCACACATGCTAGCCAAGCATGTTACCACTGAGCCAGACACCCAGACCCTCCACTTTTATCTTATAATCAAACACTCCTCTCCCTCTTCTTTACTCACTTTCTTCCTCATTTTCCCCCTTCTCTCTCTTCCTTTTTCATTTTCCCTCCATAGGAGTTTTTCTCTCATGTCATTACAAACAGTAATATGCTATGAAATTTACATTTAAGAATGTTTTTTATAGTCATTCTTTTTTCTTGAGAAAATTTAATAATTATAATAACCTATAGATATATTACAATACATTTATTATACATATGTATCTATATTCATGCATATGTATTACATATGTTATATATATACATATATATTTAAAAGTACTTTGATTAGCCAGTTAGAAATAATATAGACCAAGTCTTTCTTAATTTTCAAGTCTTCCAGAATTAACATCTTACAGTGAAAATCAAATAAACATATTTAAGTAAACAGGTATCATTCTTATTTATCAATACTTATCATTTAAGTTTTTATATTACATTAAGCTGTAATATGGCATATTAACTCTTATGAATTAGAGAAATTTCATTTGAACAACCTATTATTTAAGGACCATATGCACTGACATTTTAAATGGCTTTCTCGTGATTTTAATTTCTATCAATTGCATATTTATTTCCAAATACTTATATTATTAATTTTCATATTCATGATTGATATAAAGTCAATTGTTTAATTCTTCTTGTAAGTAGTTACTTATTACAGTAGGGACAGTATTAATAATTCTACATCTTTATAAGAAAAATGGTACAAAGATATTTTCATGCAAAATTAAGAATAATTGCATGCTCTAAATGTTTGATTGTTGATACATATAATAAAGAGCTTTTGATGAGTCTCTTCCCCAGTAAAACATAAAATGCAAAGATGTAGTTGGGTATGTATTTCCAAATAAAGATAAGGAAAAATACACATTATCAGCTTGAAACTATCAAATAAAAGATGAAAAGAACAATCCAACACATTGTACGAACTTGTCAGAAGAGGTAGCCTAAGACTAGACCTGGTCGATGACAAAATATTCACGAAAAAAATGAAATATGAAAAATATAGGAAATGATATGAATTTTTCATGAAGGTAGGTGGATTATCCTTTAATCTCAATATATGTTCATTTTTAAAAGCCAGTTTTCTGGTAAAATAAATTTGTGATATTTACAACTACACAAAACAAACTTTCTGCTTATCAAAATGAATGCATCTCAACTCTTTTTTAGCTGATTTCTTCCCACTCAATTTTAAACCTTTGTTTATTTATTTTTATTGGTTTTTCAAAACATTACAAAGCTCATGATATATCATCTTTCATACATTTGACTCAAATGGGTTATGAACTCCCAATTTTCCCCAAATACGAATTGCAGAATCACATCAGTTACACATTCACATTTTTACATAATGTCATGTTAGTGACTGTTGTCCTCTGCTACCTTTATTATCCCCTACTATCCCCCCTCCCCTCCCATCCTATCTTCCCTCTCTTCCTCATCTGCTATTCTTCACTTCTCTCTCTTGTTCCCGCCTTTCCCCTCACAAAGTCTTATATGTAATTTTATGTAACAATGAGGGTCTACTACCATTTCCATATGCTTTCCCTTCTCTCTCCCTTTCTCTCTCCCACTCATCTTTGTTTAATATTAATCTTTTCCTCATGCTCTTCCTCACTGTTCTATTCTTAGTTACTCTCTTTTTATCAAAGAAGACATTTGCCATTTTTTTAAGGATTGGCTAGCTTCTCTTAGCATAATCTGCTTTAATGCCATCCATTTCCCTGCAAATTCTATGATTTTGTCATTTTTTAGTGCTGCATCCATCGTGTATAGATGCCACATTTTTTTTATCCATTCATCTATTGAATTGCATCTAGGTTGGTTCCACAGTCTAGCTATTGTGAATTGTGCCACTATGATCATTGATGTGGCAGTATCCCTTTAGTACACTCTTTTAAGATCCTCAGGGAATAGTCCGAGAAGGGCGATAGCTGGTTCAAATGGTGGATCCATTCCTAGCTTTCCTAGGAATTCCCATACTGCTTTCCATGTTGGCCTCACCAATTTGCAGTCCCACCAGCAGTGTACAAGTGTCCCCTTTTCCCCACATCCTCGTAAACACTTGTTGTTTGACTTCATAATGGCTGCCAATCATACTGGAGTGAGATGGTATCTTAGGGTGGGTTTGATTTGCATTTCTCTGACTGCTAGATGTGGTGAGCATTTTTTCATGTACTTGTTGATTGATTGTATGTCCTCCTCGGTGAAGTGTCATTTCAGGTCCTTGCCCCATTTGTTGATTAGGTTATTTGTTATCTTATTGATAGTTTTTTTTGAATTCTTTGTATATTCAGGATATTAGGGCTCTATCTGAAGTGTGAGGGGTAAAAATTTGTTCCCAGGATGTAGGCTCTCTATTTACCTCTCTTATTGTTTCTCTGGCAGAGAAAAAAAACTTTTTAGTTTAAGTAAGTCTCATTTTTTTATTCTTGTTAATAACTCTTGGGCTATGCGCGTCCTATTAAGAAATTTGGAGCCCGACCCCACAGTATGTAGATCGTAGCCAACTTTTTCTTCTATGAAATGCAGTGTCTCTGATTTTATATCTAGATCCTTGATCCATTTTGAGTTAAATTTTGTGCATGGCGAGAGAAGGGAATTCAGTTTCATTTTGTTGCATATGGATTTCCAATTTTCCCAGCACCATTTGTTGAAGATGCTACCCTTCCTCCATTGCATGCTTTTAGCCCCTTTATCAAATATAAGAAAGTTGTAATTTTGTGGATTGGTTTCTGTGTCCTCTCTTCTGTACCACTGGTCCACCTGCTTTTTTCGGTACCAGTACCATGCTGTTTTTGTTACTATTGCTTTGTAGTACAGTTTGAACTCTGGTATCGCTATACCTCCAGATTCACACTTCCTGCTTAGAGTTGCTTTTGCTATTCTGGGTCTTTTGTTTTTCCATATGAATTTCATGATTGATTTATCTATTTCTACAAGAAATGCCATTGGGATTTTGATTGACATTGCATTAAACCTGTAGAGAACTTTGTGTAATATTGCCATTTTTATGTTGTTAGATCTGCCTATTCATGAACAGGGCACATGTTTCCATCTTCTGAGATCTTCTTCTATCTCTCTCTTTAGAGTTCTGTAGTTTTCATTATATAAATCTTTCACCTCTTTTGTTAGGTTGATTCCCAAGTATCTTATTTTATTTGAGGATATTGTGAATAGAGTGGTTTTCCTCATTTCCATTTCAGAAGTTTTGTTGCTGTTATTCAGGAATGCCTTTGATTTATGCGTGTTAATTATATATCCTGCCACATTTCTGAATTCATTTATTAACTCTAGCCATTTCTTTGTAGACCTTTTTGTGTCTGTTAAATATATTATCATGTCATCTGCAAATAGTGATACTTTAAATTCTTCTTTTCCTATTTTTATGCCTTTAATTTCTTTGGTCTGTTTAATTCCTCTGGCTAGTATTTCAAAACTAACTTGAATAGAAGTGGTGATAAAGGGCATCCCTGTCTTGTTCCAGATTTTAGAAGGAATGCCTTCAGTTTTTCTCCATTTAGGATGATGCTAGCCTGAGGTTTAGCATATATAGCTTTTACAATTTTGAGGTAAGTTCCTGTTATCCCTAGTATTTATAGTGTTTTGAACATAAAGGGATGCAGAACTTTGTCAAGTGCTTTTTCTGCATCTATCGATATGATCATATGGTTCTTGTCTTTAATTCTATTGATGTGGTGAATGGCATTTATTGATTTTCATATATTGAACCATCCTTGAATCACGGGGATGAATCCTTCTTGATGATGGTGCACAATTATTTTGATATGCTTTTGTATTTGATTCGTCAGGATTTTATTGAGAATTTTTGCATCCAAGTTCATTAGAGATATTGGTCTGTAGTATTCTTTCGTTGAAGTGTCTTTGTCTGGTTTCGGGATCAGGGTGATGTTGGCCTCATAGAATGAATTTGGAAGAGCTCCTTCTTTTTCTATTTCTTGAAAAAGCTTGAAAAAATATTGGTTTTAATTCTTCTTTGAAGGTTTTGTAGAAATCCGCTGTATACCCATCCGGTCCAGGGCTTTTTTTTGGTTGGTAGTCTTTTGATTGCCTCTTCTATTTCTTCCTTTGTTATTGGCCTGTTAAAATTGTTTGTGTCTTCCTGACTCAATCTGGGCAGATCGTATGACTTAAGAAATTTATCAATATCTTCACAATATTCTATTTTGTTGGAATATAGTGTTTCAAAATACTTTCTAATTATCTTCTGTATTTCTGTAGTGTCTGTTGTGATATTGCCTTTTTCATCCCATATGTTAGTAATTTGAATTCTCTTTCTTCTTCTTTTCCTTAGCATGGCTAAGGGCCTGTCGATCTTATTTATTTTTTCAAAGAACCAACTTTTAGTTTTATCAATTTTTTCAACTTTTTTTTGTTTCAATTTCATTGATTTCTGCTCTAAATTTAATTATTTCTTGTCTTCTACTACATTTGCTGTTGTTTTGCTCTTCCTTTTCTAGGTTTTTGAGGTGTAGTTTAAGTTCATTTATTTGTTGTATTTTTCTTTTTTTGAGGAAAGAACTCCAAGAAATGAATTTCCCTCTTAAAACTGCTTTCATTGTGACCCATAGATTCCGGTATGTTGTGTCTGTATTGTCATTTGTCTCTAAGAATTTTTTTATCTCCTTCTTTATGTCTTCTGTAACCCATTGATCATTCAGTAGCTTGTTGTTCATTTTCCATGTGATGTAGGATTTTTCCTTCTTTCTTTTCTCATTGATTTCCAGTTTCATTCCATTATGATCATATATGGTGCACGGTATAATCTCCATGCCTTTGTATTTACTAAGAATTGCCCTATGGCATAATATATGGTGTATCTCTGAGTAGTATCCATGTGCTGCTGAGAAGAACATGTATCCACTTGATGATGGTTGATATATTCTTTATATGTCGGTTAAGTCTAGGTTATTGATTGTGCTGTTGAGTTCTATAGTTTCTTTATTCAGTTTTTGTCTAGAGGATCTCTCTAATGCCGAGAGTGGTATGTTGAAGTCACCCATAATTATTGTGTTGTAGTCTATTTGACTCTTGAACTTGAGGAGAGTTTGTTTTATGAACGTTGCACCTCCATTGCTTGGTGCATACAAATTGATAATTGTTTTTTTCTTGTTGGTGGATGATTCCTTTTAACAGAATATAGTGTCATTCTTTATCCCTTTTGATTAACTTAGGTTTGAAGTTGATTTTATTCCATATGAGTATGGCAAATCCTTCTTGCTTCCGAGGGCCGTGTGAGTGTTATGATTTTTCCCAACCTTTTACCTTCAGCCTGTGTATGTCTTTTCCTATCATATGAGTCTTCTGAACGCAGAATATTGTTGGATTTGTTTTTTTGATCCAGGTCACTAGCACATGTCTCTTGATTGGTGAAATTAGGCCATTAACATTTAAGGTTACAATTGAAATATGATTTGTACTTCCAGTCATGTTTATTTATTTATTATATTTTAGTTTGGATACTTTTTACTTTTTTGGTTACTTTCCTCCCGCTTTACTGAGATACTTCCCACTGTTAGTTTTGGGCACTATTTTTTAACTCTTCTTCTTGTAGTATTTTGCACAAAATGCTTTGCAGTGCTGGTTTTCTGGCTGAGAATTGTTTTAGCTTTTGTTTATCGTGAAAGACTTTAATTTCATTGTCAAATCTGAAGCTTAACTTTGCTTTATATGGTATTCTTGGTTGGAATTCTTTTTTTTTTTTTTCAGCATTTGAATTACATTGTTCCAGGATCTTCTCACTTTCAACGAATGTGATGAAAAATCAGTTGTTAACCTAATTGGTTTACCCCTGAATGTAATCTGCCTCCTTTCTCTTGTAGCCTTTAATATTCTCTCCTTGTTCTGTATGTTGGCTATCTTCATAATTATATGTCTTCTAGTTGGTCTATTTTGGTTTTGAATGTTTGGGGTCCTGTAGGCTTCCAGGAATTGGCAATCCAATCCATCATTCATCTCTGGGAAGTTTTATAGAATTATTTCATTTAATATGTTGTCCATTCCTTTGGTTTGAATCTCTATGCCTTTTTCTATCCTGATGACTCTTAAATTTGTTTTTTGTTTTTTTATGACATCCCATATCTTTTGAATAAATTCCTGGTGGGATTTAAGCATCTTTTCTGTGTTTACTCAATTCTTTTCAAGTTGATAAACTTTGTCTTCATTATCTGATGTTCTGACTTCTACTTGATCTAGTCTATTTGTAATATTCTCGTTTGAGTTTTTAATTTTGTTTATATTTTCCTGCATTTCTAGGATTACTGTTTAATATTTTTTTTTAAGATCTCTATCTCCTGGTAATGCTCATTCTTTGCCATTTGAATTTGTTTGTTTAATTCATTTTCAAAATATACTTTTATTGCTTGGACTTGCTGCCTCATGTCTTCTCTAATATTCCTTTCCATCTGAGTTCGGTATGCCTTGAGTTCTTTCCCTATCCCTGTTTCTGATGCTTCAAGGTCCTCCTGTAGAATTAAGTTGTCCTGCATTGTTTGTACTTCTTTTTTGCCCTTGTTTTTTCATGATGTTCACGTTACTTTCCAGCTCTATTTGATTGCTGTGTTTCTGCTTTATTCTTTAGATTTGTTTTGGTGTTGTATATCTCTGTTGTCTCTCCTTTGTGTTGGTAAACTATGCCTGCTAAAGTGGATTCCGCTTGGAAGTAATTCCGAAGGCCGAGCTCCAGTGATGTCACCTCTCTGCTTTGGCGGGCCCCAGGCTCCTTGCCGAGGTGTCCGAATTGGGGGGTGGGACTTGACTGTCTCTGGTTTGTTTCAGCTCTGGGTCACTGGCAGGCGGGCGGTCTCCAGCCGCCCAATTGCGCGGTTGGTCGCCAGCGGGCAGGCGGTCTCCAGCCGCCCAGTCACGCGGGCAGCAGGTGGGCTGTCGCCGTTGGGTTGGCAATCTCTAGCCACGCAGTCTCACGCTCGGTTGCCGGCGGGCGGGCATTCCTCAGCCCCCCAGTCACTCAGGCAGTGGGTGGAATGTCACGTGCAGGCCTGCGGTCTCCAGCCGCCCAGTCACAAGGGCCTGCCTTCTAGTCCTTTGGTTTCTCCTGCTTGTTCTGGTTTTTTTTTTCTAGACCAGATTTCCCCTGAGTGATGCCTCTCGGCAGTTAAAACTGTACTCTGTGCCTGCCGTTTGTTTCGTGTGGAGGGTGTCTTTTGGGAACGCAGACACTCTATTGTTTTGATTTTTTCCGCTTGCCCCTCCCCCAGCACTAGCTATACACGTTTCGTTATCGCCACTGATGGTAGGGGGAGTCGAAAGTCAGGTGTCTCTAGTTTTTCTTGCATCTTTATGCAGGCTTGCTCTGATTAACCCTCCCCCAGAAAGCCTAGGAGACATTTTATGCGAATTCCCCGCTGTATGAGAGATGAGCTGAGTAACACACATCTGTTTTATTGTTTCAATCAATTGGAGAGGGGCGGTGGTTACTTCAGATCTCAAAGATGGTGGCCGCTGGTTTCCTTGGTGGAGTTTCTTTTGTGGGGGATAGAACTATACCACTTTCTTCCCTGTCTGAATTCCCAAACTCAGCCCGGGGATCAGTGGGAGCTCAGCCGGCAGGATTCCACAGAATCCGCAGCAACATTTCTCCCTGCTTCAGGTCACTTCTCGGTGGTGCCCTGCCATCTGTAACAGCAGGCCTGGCTGCATGATTCAATCAGCCCGGATCTCTGATTGCACAGTTGGCTATTGGGAACCCCGGCACTCTATTGTTTTGATTTTTTTTTTCCGCTTGCCCCTCTCTCAGCGCTGGCTAGACAGGTTTTTTTCACCACTGATGGGAGGGGGAGTTGGAAGTCAGGTGCCTCTAGTTTTCCCCTGTCTTTATGCAGGCTCGCTCTGATAATCTCTCCCCCAGAAAGCCTAAGAGAGATTTGATGCAAATTCCCCAAAGTATGGGAAATGAGCTGAGTAACAGCACCTGTTTTATTGTTGCAATCTGTAGGGGAGTGGCTGTCGTTACTTCAGCTCACCAAGATGGTGGCCGTTGGTTTCCTTCGTGGAGTTTCTATTGTGGGGGTTAGAACTGTACCACTTCCTTCCCCATCTGAAACCCTGAACTCAGCCCAGGGCTCAGTGGGGACTCTACTGGCAGAATTCCACAGAATCTGCATCAACGTTTCTCCGTGATTATTGATCGCATCTCGGTGGTGCCCTGCTGTCTGTAGCCACTGGACGGGTCGCGCGGATCAGTCAGACAGGATCTCCGGTTGCAGAGTTGGCTCATGTTTGGGACTCATTTACCGGACCTCAGTGCTAGAAATCCTTCTTCTAGGTTTCAGTGCACCCCCATTTTGCTGTAAGTTCCTTACAAGATAGTTTTTTGTCGTTCTTAGTCGTTAGTCACCTGCGCAGTGGCGCGGTACAATGGGTATAATGCTCTCTATTCACGGCCCTCTTGCAATGTCAAAATATTATGATTTGTATGCACCATTCACTGAAGTTAGTTTTCAGTATTAGGAAACAAATATGTATTTCAGGTGGATGAATATTTCTGAGAATAATCTTGAGAAAAGTTCATTATAAATCCTCATACATGAATATAAATGATTTTAGGAAGTGTATAATAAGACACATATATTTCATATTTTGAAAAATCTGTAGAGTATATATATATATATATATATATATACACACACACACACACACACACACACACAAACACACACACACAGAGACATTAAAAAGTAGCAATATATATGCCAATCGAAATTCATCATTAAATATATAACATCCACTTATCCAAAAATATACATTTTACTGAAAATGGATTTATGCATAATGTTGGTCAACTAGGAAGCTCACCCATAGGTTAAATTTTCGGTTCCAACAGAGGTTAGGAGGAGTGATCTCTTCTCACAATTTTTATCTGCCATGTCAGCCACCTCAGAAGAATGTACATGTGATACCAGGTAGGATTCTATTTGTGCATATAAAAATACATGTGCTTAATAGGCTACAGAAAAGGGAGAGAGGAATTCACATATTTGTTAATTTTAAAAACACATGGAGAACTATGTCAATAAACATTAAATATATATTTTAACTCCTACACAATATAATCCAAAAGGGATGTCCAACTACATATCATGCCTTCTCTGAATTGCTGGTGTTTGTATTCTGTTTGGGTTACTATTCTCCATCATATAAGGATTAGTAGTCAGAGTCTAGTAGGGTATGGGTTAGTGTGAGAGATTCAGTATTTCGAATGGAAAATAGGAAAGTAAACCCAATGTGTTTGCAAATATGTGCTACACAAAAATCTTCCCACTCACATTAAGAACAATCCCTTGATATTACCCTCGCTGGAAGAAATACACAATTAGAGGATAAGAGTTAGAAAATCTGTGAATACATACCCGGAATGGAATATGCTCAGGAGTTCACAACCTTGGAGGTGGTAGATGACTTTCCAAAAATAAAAGACAAGGTAAACACTCCACAAACATGGAGCTCTGCAGGCCTAAAGACTTCTTGAGATACTGCCTCTGAGTTGGGACACTTGAAATGTATGTTGTTGTCGGTAGCTTTAGCATCCTATGTAGTGAGAGCATCAAAACTGGGTCAACATCTATGTGACCTGGAGGACATGGTATCTTATTTTCCAATGAAAATGAGGCAGCAGTGCTGAATTCTCACTTTGTAGGTAAACTGTGGCAACTGGGGGATAAGTGTCTCTTCGTGTGGACTGTGAAGCCATTTGGTCATACTCTACTTTTCGTGGTGATTCTTGCTGCTGCACTGGGAGTTTGGTATTTGCTTCATGAAATACAAGGAGTTCAACTGGGACACAGTGCTGGAGGGAGTTCTGTCACGTGTGGTGGGACAGAGTCTGCAGGAGAATGCACCAACCAGGCTTATGTCCAACATAGCTTGCCCCCTTGACCATATCAACCTAATTCTGAACATTGCCCAGAAACCTATCCATATAACAAGATGCCTTTTCATATAAGGGTCTGCTGGCTGCATCATGTCAGTCACAAGCCATTTGAAAGCCAACGGCCGATCCACATGAAACCACCAGAGATGTTTTATCTCACACCTACCCACCTTTGCTTTAGGCCCACTACTCAGCAGGTTCCAACTTACTGGCATCTCTGTTCTACACAATTTTTTTGTGAAACCCAGTCAATCAAGGCACTTTCTGGTACACTCATGATCAGCAACAGGATCTCCAATGGTTTTCCAGTGCCACCTGGTCATGGGAATTTCAAAAATTTCATGGTATTTATCGAGCCCATTTTTCAAGGATGAAGTTGTAGGCACTGAGGGTTTCATTTAATTCAGTAACCATTAAATGGTGAGGAAGCCCATTTCAATGAACGCTCTGGATAACTCTCACAGGCAAGGCTTCCCAAAGTGTTGCCAAACGGTCACATGAAGCCAGGCCCATTGAGGTCTACAATGTAAAATCCTTGCCTGTTTTGCCTCTCAACTATGGCTGCTAATTCTTTCAGAAAAAAATTATGTGATAACCTGGCTGAGATTCCCTGTGCTCTGTGGAAAGCCTTCCTGGGCACAGATCTCAGATTCCAAGGGTGACTCTCATGCATGGCCTTCTAAAATCCCAACAAAACTCATGGCAATACTTCTCTGAGATCAGTTCCAGAACTCAGTCTCTAAGGGGAATCACACCAGAGTTCAAGACCAGGTGGAGCCAGTCATATTTTTCAACAACCACACTAATAACCACAATTAAAACCAGAACACTTCCACATGGCCATCATCTTCTTCCATATAGACACTCATTTTAACCTCTGGATGGAGGTTTCCATGAGGGTCACAGCCCAAGACAGTGTCCAAAATAAGCTCCCTTGCCCCTCATTTGCTTAAAGTTGGGGTGGCCTGAACACCTTTCTGTGAACCATGACTGATCAAATAGGCCTGCCGTTAATACTTCTCTGCTTCTCCAATTTGAGGACTACTGACTGTGGGGTTTAGAATCTTCATGTGAATTGGAATCATTGGAATCACCTATGGGCTAGCCTCTGAAGGGCTTTGAAGAACTCATTTGACCCAAAGGCACCCTATTTTCACTTGATAGAGGTCAGGAACCTTACAGAGGTAGGGAGAGACTTCATCCACAAGGACTGCTCTTTTGGCCATTTTGGTTTTGGATGAACACGTGGGATGTATAAGGTGCTGAGTATCTAACCACAGCCTCACACAGGGCCAAGAGGCTGTTTCAGAAACATCCATTTCCAATGAAATTAAGCAAAGAGCCACAGGTGATGCCCATTCATTTCCATTTGAAAACTGTTTTCATCAGGCTTCACAAATGAGTGTCCTGAGGTAAAAACCTTCCTGAAATTCAGGGCAGCAGAACAATAGGTAAGCAAAAGCCCGAAAGAAGGGTTTCTCCACTGAGACTTTCCTGGTCCCACTGATATCTGAGTTTTCTTAGATGCTCGCCATTCCCTTCAGCTATCCAGTACATCACCATATCACAGAGCTTGGAGGTGGTACATATCTTGGACCAAAACCATGAGGCTATTCTGGAGAGTTTCCAGAATTCAGGAAGAAAACAGAAACTTAGTAAGAGAGCAGATGTTGCCCTTCAATAAGACAAGCTGCAGTCCATTTGTAAATTGGGCAGGTTGAATGTTTGGAAGCTTTCTACTAGACAGGACACATCCATTGATGCATTCTCTTTTCTAATGTCTACAACTACGGACAGAGTGGGATGCACAGACATAGAAGCACTCGCCTTGTCAAACGACTTACTGGAAACAGTCCACACCAATCCAAACAAAGAGCCTTTCCTTCCTATTCTCAGAACATGAGACAAAACCACAAACCCACACACACACACACTCAAAGGCACCTCCTTTGCTCAAGTAAGTCTGTGACTATCCAGAGTGTCCTCGGAATGGTGGGCCATTGTATGTTCCCCCAAAATGGCCTGTCCTGTATCAGATCTAGTCTCTTTGGCCAACACTTTGAAGTTGTTAGGAGCCATGGGTGAGCCACTACCTGATTTCCCAGGAAAAGCTCCTCTTCAGAGCTTTCCTGTCATTTGGCCATCGTCACATCAGTAGGTACTAAGAAAGACTGACTCTGTTCTTGATAAATCAAAAGAAGTGAGACCACTGGGACTGGGACTGTGACTGGCTCTTGGTGCCTGTCTTCCAGGATCAAACGTCCAGAGAGTTCCATCACCAAGGCAGTGAGGTGAGGTCATTTCCTTCAGGAACTGAATGAGGTCACTGACTTTGCAACCACTTTGTCCTAAAAGTTACTTCTAAAAGTCCCATGAGATGGAGGCTGTCCCTACTTCCTGTCACACTTTCACAGTTAGAATGGTATACCAACCATAGGTACCTGGGAACAGCTCTCCACACAGGCCTGGTTTGGTCCATCTTCTCTACATTAAGAAGGTAGAGGCTGATTGAGACACATCCCTTCATCCTGACCAGATAGTTTGCCATGGAAGATGTCTTTTGCTCTCTCAGGTCCTTCATAGCTTCCTTCATCATCTCAGGGGATCATTTCTGCATATACCTTTGATGTTCTCAGCAGGTGGAAGATCCCCTACATTCCTGTATTGTAAGACCAACTCTGTCCCTCCTCTTCTGTAAAGTTAGATTGAGGGAAAAGTGTATGTTTAGGGTTAATAACATGTTTGATTTGCGTTAGGAATCTTTCTGCCGGATGGATGAATAATGGTATTGGGAGCCTGTGATATTTACAAAAATATATAGGGAAAATATAAGTATAAAAACAGAAATCTAGGTAAGATTGGAAGCCAGAAGGGAACTGGGCCCTTGAGTGGGATACTTAGGTTTGAATTATGTTCTGCACATGTGTCTCAGATAAATTGATATACAATGGCATAGGACCTTATACCTTGGATAATTGACTGTCGAAGAGAACATCGAGTCAAAAAACTATAGTCAGTAGCATTAGGAAGATAGTCAGTAGGTTTAGAAAGAAGAGTGAGTATTATAGGATTTGGACCAAAAGTTCTTTAGCAATAGGGTTTCGGGTAGAGAGTGAATGTAAATGTCAGCATATGTGAAGTGTCAGTCACAATGATGAACTGGGGGAAATATGTATGAAAGCAGGTATCAATAAAGATATTACGAAATCAGGCAAAGTATGAAGTGAGTGATAGGATTAGACATTTTCAACATGTTTGAGGTTGAATATATAATCTTAGGAAGAAACAAATATGTAGTCACCAATTTGATTTACATTTGAGAGCATTAGGCAACCTGGACATGGTTCTTTTTAGTAATCCACGCTCCCTTGGCATTTAGGCTTTGATACAATCATGAGTGTGACCTTCGCTTTTTGTGTCCAGAATATTCCTGTGATGAAATCTATATATAGATAAGGTGACATGAGTATTTCTTCCACCATTTCTGGGAGCAATATTTTGAAGACGTATAAATTAGTATTGAAGGGACAAAGAGGAGTACATTGTATCTATGAATATAGAGATAATGCATTAATAGACAATACTGTGAATAAAAAACATAACTGGTTCCAACTTTAAATAATGGATTGAATTGAATCGTGAACATATAGAGGAAATCTTATATTGATATACAATTTTTCATTCCAACCAGTTATACATCTAATGTTAATATTAATGTTATGGTTCATCATGAAGAGTGTGTGAGTTTAGCTTTGAAATTGATTATGGAAATTGAAAATAATGTATTTGGAAAGAAGTCTCATGAAAAGACGAGTCAAGTAACATGGAGGAATACATGTGTTCTGAAGCAAGAAGTGTTTGAAAGTGAAACAAATTCCTATATATTTGTGAACTTGGGGATGAAATACATATCCTATGATGTGCAAAAACTGAAGAAATAGTAATGTACCAGTGTTGGATTAAAATGAAGGTCAATATAGACATCATGTCCCATTGGAATCTACTGGCATTGATGTTAAACTGGGTCAGTTACTGTAGAAATATTAGGATTTGTAAACACCATTGATTGAAGTTAGTTTACAGTACTGGGAAACAAATATGTATTTCAGGTGGATGAATATTTCTGAGAATTATCTTCTGAAAAGTTGATTATAAATCCATATACATGAACATGAATGAATTTACAGAGTGTGTATAAGACACATATATTTCATATTTTGAGAAATCTGGAGATATATATATATATATATATATATATATATATATATATATATATTTTAAATAAACACAAATATACATTAAAAAGTATCAATAAATACATGCTAATCATAATTCATCATGTAATATACATCATCCACAGATGCAAAAATATTTATTATACTGAACATGGATTTATGTATAATATTGTTCTACTGGGAAGCTCACACATAGTTTGAATTTTCAGTTTTCACAGGGTTTAGGAGGACTGATCTCTTCTCACAATTTGTATCTGCCAATTCAGCCAACTCATGAAAATGTACGTGTGATACCAGGTAGGATTCTCTATGTGCATATAAAAATACATGTGCTGAGTAGGCTACAGAGAAAGGGAGACATATCAACATATTTGTGAACTTTAAAAACACATGGAGGACTATTTCAATTAAAAATTGAGTAGATTTATAACACCTACCCTTAATCATGCAAAAGGGAAGTCCAACTGTACACCATGTCTCCACTGAACTGCTTGTATTTTCATTCTTTTTGGGTATTATTCTCCATCATATTAGGATTAGTAGTCAGAGTATAGTAGGGTATGAGTTACTGTCAGGGATTCAGTATTTCAAATGGAAAATTGGAAAATGGATCAATGTGTATGCAAATTAGTGTTACACAAAAATTTTCCCACTCTCATTTAGAACAATAACTTTACATTATTTTCACCCCAAGTAAGACACAATTAGAGGAAAAGAGTTAGAAAATCTTTGAATTCATACCTGAAATGAAAACTGCTCCGGATTTCACAACCTTGGAGATGGTAGAGGAGTTTCCAAAAGTAAGGGACTATGTAAATACTCCACAAACATGAAGATTTGCCAGCCTAAAGACTCTGCAGAAACTGCCTCTAAGATGGACAGTTGAAATATATGTTGTTTTCAGGAGCTTTAGCTTTTTTTCTAGTAAGACCATCAAAGCTGTTTATGCATCTCTGTGACCTTGAGCACATGGTTTATAATTTTCCAATGAACATGAAGCAGCAGTGCTGAATTCTCTCTTTGTAGGTAAACTATGGCCACTGGGGTCTATGTGTCTCCCCATGTGGACTGTGAAGCCATTTCAGCATCCTCCACTTTTTATAATGTCTCCTGCTGCACTCAGAGTTTTGTATTTGTTTCATGAAATACAAGGAGTTAAACTTGACCACAGTGCTGGAGGGAGTTCTGTCACATGTGGTGGGTCAGGGTCTGCAGGAGAATGCACCAACAGGGCTTGTATACCACATAGGTTGCCTCCGTGACCATAGCAACCTGATTCTGAACATTGCCCTTAAACCTCTCCATATAACATGATGCGTTTACATACAATGTTCTGCTGGCTGCACCATGTCAGTCACAAGCCATTTGGAAGACAATGGCAGATCCACATGACCACACCACAGATGTTTTATCACACACTTAATCACCTCTGCTCTAGGCCCACTATTCTGCAGGCTCCAAATTACTGGCATCTCTGTTCTACACCATATTCATGAAAACCAGTTAATCAAGGCACTGTCTGGTACACTCATGATCAGCAACAGGACATCCAAAGGTTCTTCAGTGCCACCTGGTCATTGGAATTTTAAAAATTTCATGGTATTTATCTAGCCAATTTTCAAGGATAAAGTTGGAGGCACTGTTTATTTCAATTCATTCAGGAATTATTCAATGTTGAGGAAGATCATTTCAATGAAAGCTCTGGAGAACTCTCACAGGCAAGGCTTCCCAGAGCATGGCCAAAAGGTCACATGAAGCCACGCCCATTGAGGTCTACAATTGAGGTCCATGTGTGTTTTGACTATCAAATATGGCTGCCAAGTCTTTCAGAATTAAATCATGTGATATCCTGTCTGAGATTCCCAGTGCTCTGTGGAAAGCCACCGTGGGCATAGATCTCAGTTTCCAAGGGCGACTCTCATGCGTGGCCTCTTAAAATCCCCACACAATTTATGGCAATTCTTCCTTGATGTGTGTTCCAGAACTCAGTCTCTAAGGGGAATGACACCAGAGTTCAAGCCCAGGTGGATCCAGTCATCTCTTCCAACTGCCACAAGAATGACCACAATTAAAACCAAAATACACCCACATGGCCCTCATCTTCTTAAATATAGACATTCATCATAACCTCTGGCTCGAGGTTACCATGCGGAATGCATCCCAAGAGAGTGTCCAAAATAATGTTGCTTGCCCCTCATTTGCCTAAAGTCAGGGTGACATGGACACCCTTCCTGTGAACCAGGAGTGATCAAATAGGCCTGCCATTAATACTGCTCTCCTTCTGCAATTTCAGGCCTACTGACTCTCAGGTATAGATTCTTTATGTGATTTGGAGTCTTGAGAAAACACAAGCACCTCTGCAGGGCTTTGAAGAACTCATTTGACCTAAAGGATTCCTATTCACACTTGATGGAGGTAAAGAACCTAACAGAGGAATGCAAGAGACTCATCCACAATGACTAATTTTTTTTGCCATTTTGGTTTTGATTGCACACATGGAATCTATCTTTAGATCTATCATGTGCTGAGAATCTAAGCCACAACCTCACAGAGGCCCAAGAGGCTGATTCGGACACATCCCTTTCCAAAGCAATTAAGCAAAGAGCAACATGTTATGCCCATTTATTTCCATTTGAAAACAGTTTTCTTCAGGCTTCACAAAGGGGTGGCCTGAGGCAAAGACCTTCTTGACATTCAGGGCAACATAACCATAAGTATGCAAATAAACCAAAGCAGGGTCTCTCCACTGAGAGTTTACTGGTCACACAGTTATTTGAGTTTTCTAAGATGTTCCCATTCCCTACAGCTATCAAGTACATGGCCATGTCACAGAGCTTGGAGGTGGTACATATCTTGGACTCAAAACCATGGGCCTATTCTTGAGATTTGCCAGAATTCAGGAAGAAAACAGGAACTTAGAAAGTTAGTAGGTGTTTCCCAAGCATAAGGCGAGCCACAGTCCATTCCTAAATCGGGCAGGAAGAATGCTGGGAAGCATTCTACTAGACAGGACACATCCTTGATGCATTGTCTTTTCTAATGTCTACAACCACGGACAGAGTGGGAAACACAGACATAGAAGCACTCGCCTTGTCAAACGACTTACTAGAAACAGTCCACTCCAATCCAAACAAACCGCCTTTCCTACCTATTCTCAAAACATTAGACAAAACCACAAACTCACACCCACACCCACAAAGGCACCTCCTTAACTCAAGTAGGTCTGTGAATATCCAGAGTGTCCTCTGACTGGTGGACCATACTATATTCCCCTGAAATGGCCTGACCTGTGTCAGATCTGGTCTCCTTGGCTAACTCTGTGAAGGTGTCAGGAGCCAGAGGTGAGCCACTACCTGCTTTCTCAGAAACGGCTCCTCTTCAGAGCTTTCCTGGCATTTGGCCATCCTCAGATCAGTAGTTACCAAGAAAGACTGACTCTGTCTTTGGTAAATCCAAACAAGTGTGACCACTGGGACTGGGACTGAGACTGGCTATGGGTGACTGGCTTCATGAATCCCAAGTTCAGAGATTTTAATCACCAAGGAAGTGAGGTGAGGTCACTTCCTTCAGGAACTGAATGAGGTTACTGCCTTGGCAATCACTTTGTCCTACCAGTGGCTTCCAAGTGTCACATGAGAAGGAGGCTGCCCCTACTTCCTGTTACACTTTCACAAGTTAGAATGGTATATCAATAATAGGCGCCCTGGAACAGCTACCCACACAGGCTGGGTTTGGTCCATTTTCTCTACATTAAGAAGAGAGAGGCTGATTCAGACAGAACCCTTCATCCTGACCAGGTTGTTTGCCATTGAAGATGAATTTTGCTCTCTCAGGTCATTTATAGCTGCCTTCATGTTCTTCAGGGATCATTTATGCATGTACCTTTGAGGTTTTCATCAGGTGAAATATCTCATACATTCCTGTGTTTTAAGACCAACTCTATCCCTGCTCTTCCGTAAAGTTAGATTGATGGAACAGTGAATGGTTAAGGTTAACAACATCTTTGATTTGGGTTAGAAATCATTCTGCTGGATGAATGATGGTATTTGGAACCTAAAATGTTTAAAAGAATATAGAGGTGAAATATAATTATAAAAACAGAAATCTAGGTAAGATTCGAAGCCCAGAATGGCATTGGGACCTTGACTGGGACAATTAGCATTGAATTACTTTCTGCACAGATGTCTAAAATAAATCTATAATCAATGGCATAGGATCTTCTACCTTGGATGATTGAATGTACAAGAGAACATCCAGTCAAACAGGGATAGTCGGTAGGATTAGGAAGATAGTCGGTAGGTATAGGAAGAAGAGTGAGTATAGTATTTGGAACAAAAGTTCTTTAGCAATAGGGTTTTGGTTAGAGAGTGAATATGTTTGTCAGCACATGTGAAGAGTCAATCACAATGATGAACTTGGGAAATATGTAGGAAAGCAGATATCAATAGAGACATTACAAAATCAGGCAAAGTATAAAGTGATAGGATTAGACATTTTCAAAGGGTTCAGGTTGAATATATAATCTTAGGAAGAAACACATATGTAGTCAGGAATAGGATTGACATTTGAGAGAATTAGGCAATGTGGACATGGATGTTTTTAGTAATCCATGCTCACTTTCCATTTATGCTTTGGTACAATAATAAGTGTGACCTTTGCATTTGGTGTCCAGAATATTACTGTAATAAAATGTATATGTAGATCAGGTGAAATGAGTATTTCATCCACCATTTCCGGGAGCAATATTGTGAAGACGAATAAATTAGTATTGGGGGTACAAAGAGGTGTACGCTGTGTCTATGAATATAGAGATAATGCATAAATAGATCATACTGGGAAAAAATATAACTGGTTCCACTTAAATAATGGATTGAATTGATATCTGAAAATATATAGGAAATCTTATATTGATATACAATCATTCATTCCAAAGAGTTATACATCTAATGGTAATCTTAGAGTTATGGTTTATAATGAAGGGTGTGTGAGTTTTGTTTCAAAAGTGATTACGGAAATAGAAAATAATGTGTTTGGAAAGAAGTCTCATGAGAAGACCAGTCAAGAAACATGGAGGAATACATGTGTTCTGAAGCAGAAAGTGATTGAAAGTGAAACAAATGCCTATAAACTTCCTAACTTGTGGAATAAATATATATCCTATTATGTGCATAAACTGAAGAAATAGTAATGTAACAGTGTTGAATAAAAATGAACTTCAAAATACACATCATATTCCATAGGAATCTACTTGCATTGATGTAAAACTAGGTCAGTTACTGTAGAAGTGAAAATTGGAAAATAAATCCAATCTGGAATGGGAAATTCTCAGGAGTTCACAACCTTGGATGTGGTGCAGGAGTTTCACAAAGTAAGGGACATTGTAAAGACAACCCAAACATGGAGCTCTGCTGGCCTAAAGACTTCTTGAGAAACTGGCTTTGAGGTTGGGCACTTAAATTTATATTGTTGTCCGGAGCTATAGCTTCTTTGTAGTGAGACCATCAAAGCTGGGTGTGCATCTATGTGACCTGGAGGACATGGTATCTTATTTAATAATGAACATATGGCAGCAGTACTGAATTCCCTGTTTGTAGGTAATCTGTGGCCAATGGGGGCAAAGTGTCTCCCCATGTGGACTGTGAAGCCATTTGTTCATCCTCCATTTTCGTGGTGTTTCTTGCTGCTGCACTGGGAGTTTGGTATTTGCTTAACGAAATACAAGGAGTTCAACGGGGACAAGTGCTGGTGGCTACCCCTACTTCATGTGACACTTTTACAAGTTAGAATGGTATATCAACCATAGACACCCAGGAACAGCTCTCCACACAGGCCTTGTTTGGTCCTTCATATCTGCCTATATCTTCTCCAGGGGTCATATCTGCATGGACCTTTGAGGTTCTCAGCAGGTGGAAGATCCCCTATATTCCTGTATTGTAAGACCAACTCTGTCCCACTCTTCTGTAAAGTTAGATTGAGGGAACAGTGTATGGTTAGCATTAATAACTTGTTCAATTTGGGTTAGGAATTATTCTGAGGGATGAATAATGATATTGGGAATCTGCTATATTTATAAGAACATAGAGGTGAAATATATGTATGAAAACAGAAATCTAGGTAAGATTTGAAGCCAAGAAGGGAATTGGGCCCTTGATTGGGATACTTAGCATTGAATTACCTTCAGCAGAGTTTTCTTGGATAAATCAATATACAATGGCATAAGACTTTGTACCTTGGATGATTGAATTTAGAAGGGAACATCAACTCCAAAAGGGATAGTCGGTAAGATTAGGAAGATAATCGGTAGTTTTCGGAAGAAGTGTGAGTATAGAATTTGGAAAAAAAAAATCTTTAGCAACAGGGTTTCGATTAGAGAGTGAATGCCAATGTCAGCACATGTGAAGAGTCAGTCACAAAGATGAACTAGGGAAAAAATGTAGGAAAGCAAATATCAAGGAAGACAATAGGAAATTAGGCAAAGTACAAAGTGAGTGTTAGGATTAGAGATTTTCAACAGGATTGAGTTTGAATATATAATCTTAGCAAGAAACAAATATGTAGTCACCAAAGAATGACATTTGAGAGCATTAGGCAACCTGGACATGGATGTTTTTAGTAATCCGTGTTCATTTTCCATTTAGGCTTTGTAAAATCATAAGTGTGACCTTTGCAGTTTTGTCCAGAATATTACTGTGATAAAATGTATATGTAGATCAGGTGACATGAGTATTTCTTCAACCATTTCCGGGAGTAATATTGAGAAGACGTATAAATTAGTATTGGGGGTACAAAGAGGTGTACGCTGTGTCTGTGAATATAGAGATAATGCATGAGTAGACCATACTGTGAATAAATAATATAACTGGTTCCACTTTAAATAATTCATTTAATTGATACCTGAAAATATACAGGAAATCTAATATTGATATACAATCATTCATTCCAACCAGTTATACATCTAATGGTAATATTAGGTTATGGTTTATCATGAAGGGTGTGTGAGATTTTCTTCAAAAGGATTATGGAAATCGAAAATAATGTGTTTGGAAAGAAGTCTCAAAAAATTCCAGTCAAGAAACCTGGATGAATACATGTGTTCTAAAGCAGGAAGGGATTTAAAGTGAACCAAATGCCTCTAAATTTGTGAACTTGTGGATGAAATATATATGCTATGATGGGATAAAAGTGAAGAAATAGTAATGTAGCAGTGTTGAATAGAAATGAAGTTCAAAATAGACATCTTGTCCCATAGTAATCTACTTGCATTGATGTTAAACTGGGTCAGTTAATGTAGAAATGTTAGGATTTGTATGAACCATTAACTGAAGTCAGATTTCAGTAATTTGAAACAAATATGTATTCCAGGTGGAGGAATATTTCTGAGAATAATCTTCTGAAAAGTTGATTAGAAATCCACATACATGAACATGAATGAATTTAGGGAGTGTATATAATACACATATATTTCATATTTTAAAAAACTTGGAGAGTCACACACACACACACACACACACACACACACACACACAGACATTAAAAAGTAGCAATATATATGCCAATCGCATTTCATCATGAAATATATATAATCCACATATCGAAAAATATTCATTTTGCTTAACATGGATTCATGTATAATGTTGTTCTACTAGGAAGCTGACATAGGTTGAATTTTCAGTTCCAACAGCGTTTAGGAGGAATGTTCTCTTCTCACAATTTTTATCTTCCAAGTCAGTATCCTCAAAAGAAATTATGTGTGATACCAGGTAGGATTCTATATGTGCGTATAAAAATACATGTGCTGAATAGGCTACAGAGAATAGGAGAGAGGAAGTCACATATTTGTTACCTTTAAAAATACATGTAGAACTATTTCAATTAAAAATTGACTATTTTTATAATACCTACCCTTTATCATGCAAAAGGCAAGACCTAGTATACACCATGCCTCCTCTGAACTGCTTGTATTTCTATACTCTTTCTGTTATTTTTCTTCACCATATTAGGATTAATCCTCAAAGTCTAGTAGGGTATGGGTTAGTGTCAGGGATTCAGTATTTTGAATGGAAAATAGGAAAATGAATCCAATGTGTACGCAAACATATGCTACGCAAAAATCTTCCAACTCTCATCAAGAACAATGCCTTGTCATTACCTTCGACCCTAGTAAAACACAATTAGAGGAGAAGAGTTAGAAAATCTGTGAATTCATATGTGGAATTAAATATGCTCAGTAGTTCAAAAAATTGGAGGTGTTAAAGGAGTTTCCAAAAGTAAGGGAAAGGTTAAACAGTCCACACACATGGAGCTCTGCTGGCCTAAAGACTTCTTGGGAAAGTCTCTCTGAGGTTGGGCACTTGAAATATATTTTGTTGTAAGGAGCTTTAGCTTCATTTGTAGTGAGACCTTCAAAGATGGGTCTGCATCTATGTTACCTGGAGGACATGGTTTCTTATTTTCCAATGAACATGAGACCACAGTGCTGAATTCTCTCTTCCTAAGTAAACTGTGGACACTGGAACCTAAGTGTCTCCCCGTTTGAACTGTCAAGCCATTTGGTCATCCTCCACTTTTCGTGGGTTTCTTGCTGCTGCACTGGTAGTTTGGTATTTGCATCACGAAATACAAGGAGTTCAACTGGGACACAGTGCTGGAGAGAGTTCTGTCACGTGTGTATGGTCAGGGTCTGCAGGAGAATGCACCATCCAATCTTCTATCTCTCATAGTTTGCCCCCGTGTCCATAGCAACCTGATTCTGAACATTTACCTGAAACCAAACCATATAACAATTTGCCTTTACATATAAGGGTCTGCTGGCTGCACCTTGTGAGTCAAAAGCCATTCTATATAAATGCCACATTTTTAATCCATTCATCTATTGAAGGGAATCTAGGTTGGTTCCACAGTCTTGCCATTGTGAATTGTGCTGCTATGAACATCGATTTATCAGTATCTTTGTAGCATGCTCTTTTTAGGTGTTTAGGGAATAGACCGAGAAGGGGAATAGGTCAAATGGTGGTTCCATTCCCAGCTTTCCAAGAAATCTCCATACTGCTTTCCAAATTGGCTGCACTAATTTGCAGTCCCACCAGCAATGTACAGGTGTGCCCTTTTCCCCACATCCTCGACAGCACATGTTGTCGTTTGACTTCATAATGGCTGCCAATCTTACTGCAGTGAGATGGTATCTTAGGGTGGGTTTGTTTTGCTTTTCTCTGACTGCTAGAGATGGTGAGCATTTTTTCATGTACTTATTGATTGATTGTATGTCCTCCTCTGAGAAGTGTCTGTTCAGGTCATTGGCCCATTTGTTGATTGGGTTATTCATTTTCTTATTGTTTAATTTTTTTGAGTTCTTTGTATACTCTTGATATTAGGGCTCTATCTGAAGTGTGAGGAGTAAAGATTTGTTCCAAGGATGTAGGCTCCCTATTTACCTCTCTTATTGTTTCTTTTGCTGAGAAAAATCTATTTAGTTTGCGTAAGTCCCATTTGTTGATTCTAGTGATTAACTCTGGTGCTATGGGTGTCCTATTGAGAAATTTGGAGCCCGACCCCACAGTATGTAGATTGTGGCAAAAGTTTTCTTCTACCAGATGCAGTGTCTCTGATTTGATATCAACCTCCTAGATCTATTTTGAGGTAACTCTTGTGCATGGCGAGAGGAGGGGATTCAGTTTCATTTTGTTACATATGGAATTCCAGTTTTCCCAGCACCATTTGTTGAAGATGCTATCCTTCCTCCACTGCATGCTTTTAGCCCCTTTATCAAATATAAGATAGTTGTAGTTTTGTGGATTGGTTTCTGTGTTCTCTATTCTGTACCACTGGTCCACCCACCTGTTTTGGCACCAGTACCATGCTATTTTTGTTACTATTGATCTGTAGTATAGTTTGAGGTCTGGTATCGGTATACTGCCTGATTCACACTTCCTGCTTAGAGCTGTTTTTGCTATTCTGGGTCTTTTATTTTTCCATATGAATTTCATAATTGTTTTATCTATTTCTACAAGAAATGACCTTGGGATTTTAATTGGCATTGCATTAAACCTATAGAGAACTTTTGGTAATATTGACATTTTGATGATGTTAGTTATGCTTATCCATGAACAGGGTATATTTTTCCATCTTCTAAGATTTTCTTCTATTCCTCTCTTTAGGGTTCTGTAGTTTTCATTGTATAAGTCTTTCACCTCTTTTGTTAGATTGACTCCCAAGTATTTTATTTATTTTTTTGAGGATATTGTGAATGGAGTGATTGTCCTCATTTCCATTTCAGAGGATTTTTCGCTGATATACAAAAATGCCTTTGATTTATGCGTGGTGATTTAATATCCTGCCACTTTGCTGAATTCATTTATTACCTCTAATAGTTTCTTTGTAGACCCTTTTGGGTCTGCTAGGTATAGAATCATGTCTTTTGCAAATAGCGATAATTTGAGTTCTTCTCTTCCTATTTTTATGCCTTTAATTTCTTTAGCCTTTCTAATTGCTCTGGCCAGTGTTTCGAGAACTATGTTGAACAGAAGGGGTGAGAGAGGGCATCATTGTTTTCCTCCAGATTTTAGGGGGAATGCCTTCAATTGTTCTCCATTCAGAATGATGCTAGCCTGAGGCTTAGCATAGATTGCTTTTACAATATTGAGGTATGATCCTGTTATCCCTAGTTTTTCTAGAGTTTTGAACGTAAAGTGATGCTGTACCTTGTCGAATGCTTTTTCCGCATCTCTCGAGATGATCATATGGTTCTTATTTTTAAGTCTATTGATGTGTTGAATAACATTTATTGATTTCTGTATATTGTACCAGCCTTGCATCCCAGGAATGAATCCTACTTGATCATGGTGCACATTTTTTTTTATATATATGATTTTGTGTCTGATTCGCCAGAATTTTTTTGAGGATTTTTGCATTTTTCCTGAAATAGCTTGAAAAGTATTGGTTTTTGTTTTTCTTTAAAGGTTTTTTAAAACTATGCTCTATACCCATCCGGTCCTGGGCTTTTCTTAGTTGGTAGTATTTTGATGGTTTCTTCTATTTCCTCAATTGATATTAGACTGTTTAGGTTGTCTATATCCTCCTGACTCAATCTGGGCATATCATATGACTTAAGAAATTTATCAATGCCTTCACTATATTCTATTTTATTGGAGTATATTAATTCAAAATAATTTCTGATTTTCTTCTGTATTTCTGAAGTGTCTCTTGTTATATTTCCTTTTTCATTTCATATGGTAGTAATTTGAGTTCTCTCTCTTCTTCTCTTTGTTAGCATGGCTAAGGGTCTGTCGATTTTATTTATTTTTTCAAAAAACCAATGTATTGTTTTGTCAATTTTTTCAATTGTTTCTTTTGTTTCGATTTCATTAATTTCTGCTCTGATTTTAATTATTTCTTGCCTTCTACTTCTTTTGCTGTTGTTTGCTCTTGTTTTTCTAAGATTTTGAGATGTCGTATGAGATCATTTATTTGTTGGTTTTTTCTTTTTCTAAGGAATGAACTCCAAGCAATGAATTTTCCTCTTAGAACTGCTTTCAATGTGTCTCATAGATTCCGATTATTGTGTCTGTGTTTTCATTTACCTCTAAGAATTTTTTAATTTCCTCTTTGATGTCTTCAATAACCCATTGATCATTCAGAAACCCATTGTTCATTCTCCAAGTGATGAATGATTTTTCCTTCCTTCTTATATCATTGATTTTTAGTTTCATTCCATTATGATCAGATAAAATGCATGGTATTATCTCTACTCCTTTTTATTGTCTAAGAGTTGCCCTGTGACATAATATATGATGTATTTTTGAGAAGGATCCATGTTCTGCTGAGAAAAAAGTGTAACTTCTTGATGATGGGTTGTACATTCTATATATGTCAATTAAGTCTAGGTTATTAATTGTGTTATTGAGTTCTATAGTTTTCTTATTCAACTTTTGTTTGGAAGATCTGTCCAGTGGTGAGAGAGGTGTGTTCATGTCTCTCATGATTACTGTATTGTGGTCTATTAGACTCTTGAAATTGAGAAGAGTTTGTTTGATGAACAAAGCTGCACCATTGTTTGGGGCATATATATTTATGATTGTTACGTCTTGTTGGCGTATGGTTTTCTTGAGTAGTATGTAGTGTCCTTCTTTATCCCTTTTGTTTAACTTTGGCTTGAAATCTATTTTATTTGATATGAGTATGGAAACTCCTGCTTGTTTCCAACGTTCATAAGAGTGATATGATTTTTCCAAGTATCACCTTGAGTCTATGTATGTCTTTTCCTGTAAAATGCGTCTCCTGTAGGCAGCATTTTGTTGGTTCTTGTTTTGTGATCCATTCTACTAGCCTGTGTCTCTTAATTGGTGAGTTTAAGCCATTAAGATTTTTGGTTATTATTTAGATATGGGTTGTTCTTCCAGCCATATTTGTTTATTTATGTTACTAAACATAGTTTGTTTTCCTCTTTGATTATTTTCCCCCCTTTAATGTCCTACCTTCCACTGTTGGTTTTCATTGATATTTTCCATTTCCACTTCCTGTAATGTTTTGCCGAGGATGTTTTGAAGAGATGGTTTTCTAGCTGCAAATTCTTTTCACTTTTGTTTATTGTGGAAGGTTTTAATTTCATCTTCCATCTGAAGCTTAATTTCACTGGATACATGATTATTGGTTGGAACCCATTTTCTTTCAGTGTTTGAAATATGTTATTAAAGGATCTTCTAGCTTTCAGAGTCTGTGTTGAAAGATCAGCTGTTATCCTGGTTGGTTTACCACTAACTATAATCTGCTTCCTTTCTCTTGTAGCTTTTAAAATTCTCTCCTTATTCTGTATGTTGGGTATCTTCATTATCATGTGTCTAGGTGTGGATCTCTTATGATATTGCATGTTCGGCGTCCTGTAGACTTTTAGGATTTGGGATTTTGTCTCATTCTTCAAGTCTAGGAATTTTTCTCCTATTATTTCATTGAATAGATTGCTCACTCCTTTGGTTTGGACCTCTATACTTTCCTGTATCCCAATGACTCTTATGTTTGGTCTCTTTATGTTATCCCATATTTCTTGCACTTTTGCTCTTGGTTTCTTAACAGTCTTGCTGAGCTGTATATGTTCTTTTTGAGTTGAAATACTTTGTCTTCATTGTCTGATGTTCTATCTTCTAAGTATTCTGCTCTAATGGTAGTATTCTCAATTGAGTTTTTAAGATGGTTCATTACTTCCTGCATTTCTAAGATTTCGGTTTGTTTGTTTTTTATAACCTCTATCTCACTGTATAGTTGATCTTTGCTACTTGGATTTTTTATGTAATTCATTGTTGAAGTGATCTTTCATTGTCTGATTTTCGCTGTCTAATGTCTTCCTTGAGATTCCAGATCACATGAAGCATGTATATCCTGAATTCTTTATCTGACATTCCATATGCTGCATCTATTACCTCTTCTAAAGTTGAGTTGACCTGCATTGCTTGTGGTCCTTTCTTTTCTTGTCTTTTCATACAGCTTGCGTTTCTTTCTGCTTGGTGAAACTGTTGTGTTTTTGAAATTTTCCCCCTATATATTTATATTGCTCTTGTATAGTGGAAAAGTCTCCATTGCAGGTGTGGTTGGCGGCTGTGATGCTCCTCCAATTGGGGTGATCTGTCTACCATTCTGACCGGCCCCTGGGCCTGTTCTGCCGGTCGGTCGTACGTCTGCCTACCTTGCAGGCATGGGTGTGCTCTGCCCCTACTCCAATTGGGGTGACGTGACTACCATGCCGGTGGGTCGCTGGCCTGTTCCAGGCACAGGCGGCAGCTCTGCTCTGCACCTCTGGCTTGATGACTAAGTGAGAGAGACTCGGATGTTTGTGACTCACTTTCTTTACCAGGAGACCAACTATTTCTCTCGCCGCTGGTATAGATGAAGTTATCTCCTCCACCGCTTTGTGATCACATCAGATCTCTGCCATGTTGGTATCCCATGTGAATGGCAGCATTTCTTTCCCTTTGCCAGGTGACCAAAGCAACGAGTGAGTCCTGACCGGCCCTCACAAGCCCCGTCTCAATCCTGTTGCCACTGTCTATGAAGGCTCAGTTGGCATTTACCTTTACAGTATTCAGCAGGACCCAGACCAAGAAACAGTTTCTGCAGGTTCTTTAGCCCTGGGCCAGAGCAGTTCCGGGACCCGGAATTCAGCCGCTCCGGGCTCGGTGTATGTTCTGATAGGAGCAGAATCCAAGAAGCAATTTTCGTGGGTTCTTCAGCACTGACCCTGAGTAATTTGTCTGCAAGATGAAGGCGAATGGCAGCCTGAAATTACCTATTCTGTATCTGAATGAGCTGTGATGAGTCGAAAACAGGGATGGTGACGTCAGCTCTCCAAGATGGTGACCGCTATCTTCCTCTGTGTTCTCACCGGTGTGGAAAACCGAATTGGACCACTTCCTTCCCCCGTTTCAAACCCAGAACTCAACACTGAGCACAGTGATTGCACAGCTGGCAGGAGCCCGCATAATCCACAGGGCTATATCTTTGCGTTGCTCTCTCGTCGTTTCCCAGCGCGCATTGCAGACACTAGCTGTGGGGTGATTTGCTGAATAAGCAGTGTGACCCTCCGTGAGGACAAATCGCTGGCGTTTGAGCCCCCGTAGCTGGTCCTTGTGCAATGGAAATCCTTCCTGTAGGTTTTGGAGCACACCAATTTTCCTGGAAATTTCTAACAAGATAGATTTTAGCCGTTCTAACTTGTCCTTCTCCTGCAATGTGAGGCGGTACACGGGGGTAATGAACTCCCATCACCGCCATAATATGATCCCCTGAAGTTAGTTTTCAGTACTAGGAAACAAACATGTATTTCAGGTGGATGAATATTTCTGAGAATAATCTTCTCAAACGTTGATTATAAATCCAAATACATGAATATGAATGAATTTAGTTAGTGTATAATAAGACACATATATTTTATATTTTGAATAATCAGCAGAGTGAATATATATATATATATATATAATATATATATATAATACACACACACACACACACACACACACATACACACCTAAATACAGACATTACAAAGTAGCATTATGTATGCCAATCGAAATTCACCATGAAATATATATCATCCACAGATCCCAAAATATTGATTTTACTAAATATGGATTTATGTTGTTCAACTAGGAAGCTCACCTGTAGGTTGAATTTTCAGTTCCAACAGCATTTAGAAGAAGTGTTTTCTTCTAACAATTTGTATTTGCAAAGTCAGTTACCTCACAAATATGTACGTGTGATACCATGTAGTATTCTATATGTGCATATGAAAATGCATGTGCTGAATAGGCTACAGAGAAAGGGAGACAGGAATTCACATATTTGTTAACTTTAAAAACACATAGAGGACTATTTTAACTACAAATTGACAAGATTTATAACACCAACCCTTTATCATGCAAAAGGAAAGTACAACTATACACCATGCCTCTTCTGAACTGGTTGTATTTCTATTCTGTGTGGGTTATTTTACTCCATCATATTAGGATTAGTAGTCAGAGTCTCGTAGGTTATGGGTTAGTTTCAGGGATTCAGTATTTCGAATTGAAAATAGAAAAATAAATTCAATATTTATGCAAATATGTGCTACAAAAAAATCTTCCCACTCTCATCCAGAACAATGCCTTGACATCACCTTCGCTTAAAGTAAGACACAATTAGAGGAGATGAGTTACAAAAATCTGTGAATACATATCTGGAATGGAATATGCTCAGGAGTTCATATCCTTGGAGGTGGTATAGGAGTTTCCAAAAGTAAGGGACAGGGTAAACACTGCACAAACATGGAGCTCTGCTGGCCTAAAGACTTTTGAGAAACTGCCTCTGAGTTTGGGCACTTGAAATATATGTTGTTGTCAGGAGATTTAGCTTCCGTCTAGTTAGACCATCATAACTGGGTCTGCATCTATGTGACCTGGAGGACATTGTTTCTTATTTCCCAATGAACATGAGGCAGCAGTGCTGAATTTTCTCTTTGTAGGTAAACTGTAGCCACTGCGCGCTAAGTGTCTCCTCGTGTTTACTGTAAAGCCGTTTTTTCATCCTCCACTTTTTGTGGTGTTTCTTGCTGCTGCACTGGAAGTTTGGTATTTGTTTCTTGGAATACAAGGAGTTCCACTGGGACAAAGTGCTGGAGGGAATTCTGTCACATGTGGTGGGTCAGGGTCTGCAGGAGAATGCACCAAGCAAGCTTCTTTCCCACAGAGCTTGCCCCATTGACCATAGCAACCTGATTCTGAACATTGCCCTGAAACCTCTCCATATAACAAGATGCTTTTACATACAAGGGTCTGCTGGATGCACAATGTCAGTCACAAGCCATTTGGAAGCCAATGGCAGATAAACATGGCCTCACCACAGATGTTATATCAGACACCTCCCCACCACTGCTCTAGGCCAACTACTCAGCAGGCTCCAACTTACTGGCATCTCTGTTCTACACCATTTTCATGAAACCAAGTCAATCAAGGCACTGTCTGGTATACTCATGATCAGCAACAGGAATCCAAAGGTTCTCCAGTGCCACCTGGTCAAGGGAATTTCAAAAATTTGGTGGTATTTATCTAGCTATTTTTTAAGGATGAAGTTGGAGGCACTGTGGATTTCCAATCATTCAGGAACCATTAAATGGCGAGGAAACTCATTTGAACAAAAGAAATGGAGAACTATCACAGGCAAAGCTTCCCAAAGTGTGGCCAAAAGGTCAGATGAAGCCAGGCTCATTGAGGTCTACAATGTGAGCTCCATGTGTGTTTTGACTCTCAACTATGGCTGCCAAGTCTTTAATAATAAAATCTTGTGATATCCTGGCTGAGATTACTTGTGCTCTGTGGAAAGCCACCCTGGGCCTAGATCTCAGTTTCCAAGGGCGAATCTCATGTGTGGCCTCCTAAAATCCCAACACAGTTCATGGCAATACTTCTCTGAAAACAGTTCCACAACTCAGTCTCTAAGGGAAATCACACCAGAGTTCAAGCCCAGGAGGAACCAGATATCTCTTCCAACCGCCACACAAATGACCACAATTAAAAACAAAAGACTCCCACATGGCACTCATCTTCTTCCATATAGACACTAATAATAACCTCTGGCTGGAGGTTTCCATGAGGGGCACAGACCAACACAGTGTTCAAAATAAGCACCCTCGCACCTCATTTGTCACAAGTCAGGGTTTCCTGGACACCCTTCCTTTGAACACGGAATGATCATAGAGCCCTGCCTTTAATACTGCTCCACAATTCCAATTTGAGGCTTACTGACTGTGGGATTTAGATTCTTTATGTGAACTGGAGTCATGCGTAATCACAAGCACCAATGGGCTAGACTCTGCAGGGCTTTGAAGTACTCATTTGATGCAAAGGATCCCTATTCTCACTTGATGGAGATCAGGAACCTTACAGAGGAAGGCGAGAGGCGTAGTCCACAATGAATGCTTTTTGGACATTTTGGATTTGGGTGCACACATGGGATGTTTCTTTAGGTCCATTAGGTGCTAAGTATCTAAGCCACAACCTCACACAGGGCCAAGTGGCCAATTCAGACACATCCCTTTCCAAACAATTAAGCAAAGAGCCCCAGGTGATGCCCATTCATTTCCATTTGAAAACTGTTTTCTTCAGGCTTCACAAAGGCGTGGCCTAATCAAAGACCGAAGAATAGGTATGCAAAAGGCCCAAAGCAGGGTTTCTCCACAGAGACTTTACTGGTCACATTGATATCTGAGTTTTCTGAGATGCTCCAATTCCCTTCAGCTATCCTGTACATGGCCATGTCCCAGAGCTTGGAGGTGGTACATATCTTGGACACATAACCATGAGCCTATTATGGTTAGTGGCCAGAATTCAGGCAGAAAACAGGAACTTAGGAAGACAGTAGGTGTTGCCCATCCAGAAGGCAAGCCAAGTCCATCTATAAATTGGGAAGGATGAATGCTGGGAAGCTTTCTACTAGACAGAAAACATCCATTGATGCATGCTCTTTCTAATGTCTTCATCCACGAACACATTGGGTTACCCAGACATAGAAACACACTCTTTGTCAAACGACTTTCTAGAAACCATCCACTCCAAAATGAACAAACTGCCTTTTCTACCTATTCTCAGAAAATGAGAAAAGACCACAAACTCACACCCAACCCACAAAGGCACCTCCTTCCCCCAAGTAGGTCTGTGACTATCCAGAGTGTCCTCTGACTGGTGGGCCATACTATGTTCCCAGAAATGGCCTGTCCTGTCTCAGATCTGGACTCCTTGGCCAACTCTGTGAGGTTATTAGGAGCCAGCGGTGAGCCATTACATGGAGATGACTTTTTCTCTCTCACGTCCTTCATAGCTGCCTACATCTTCTCCAGGGATCATTTCTGTATGGACCTTTGAGGATCTTAGCAGGTGGAAGATCTGCTACATTCCTGTATTGAAAGACCAACTCTGTCCCTAATCTTCTGTGAAGTTAGATTGAGGGAACAGTGTATGGTTAGGATTAATAACATGTTCGATATGAGTTAGGAATCATTCTGCAGGAATGTTTGGGAACCTGCAATATTTACAAGAAAATATACGTGAAATATTAGTATGAAAACAGAAATGTAGGTAAGATTTGAAGCCCAGAAGGCCATTGGGCCCTTGATTGGGATACGTAGATTTGAATTATTTTCTGCAGAGATGTCTCAGATAAATCGATGTACAATGGCATAGGACCTTGTACGTTGGATGATGGAATGTTTAAGAGAACTTCTAGTCAAAAAAGGATAGTTGGAATTATTAGAAAGATATTCAGTTTCAGAAAGAAGAGTGAGTATAGGTTTTGCACAAAAAGTTCTCTAGCAATAGGGTTTCGGATAGAGAGTGAATTTAAATGTGAGCACATGTGAAGAGTCAGTCAGAATGATGAACTGGGGAAAATATGTCGGAAGGCCGATATCAATAGAGACATTAAGAAATCAGGAAAAGTATAAAGTGAGTGATAGGATTAGATATTTTCAACAGGGTTGAGTTTGAATATATAATCTTAGGAAGAAAAAAATATGTTGTCACAAATAGGATTGACATTTGAGAACATTAGGCAACATGGACATGGATGTTTTTACTAATCCATGCTCACTTTCAATTTAGGCTTTGGTACAATCATAAGTTTGACCTTTGCATTTTGTGTCTCGAATATTACTATGATAAAATGTATATGTAGATCTGGTGACATAAGTATTTCTTATACCATTTCTGGGAGCAATATTTTGAAGATGTATAAATTATTATTGGTGGTACAAAGATTTGTACCCTGTGGCTATGAATATAGAATTAATGCATGAATTGACAATACTGTGAATAAATAATATAACTGTTTCCACTTTAAATAATGGATTGAATTGATATGTGAAAATATACACAAAAACTTATATTGATATACAATCATTCATTCCAACCAGTTACACATCTAATTGTATAATTGCGTTATGTTTTATTATAAAGACTGTGTGAGATTTGCTTCAAACGTGATTATGGAAATCAAAAATAATGTGTTTGGAAAGAAGTCTCATTAAAAGACCAGTCAAGAAACCTGGAGGAATACATGTGTTCTGAAGCAGGAAGTGATTGAAAGTGAAACAAATGCCTATAAATTTGTGAATTTGTGGATGAAATATATATCCTATGATGTGCATAAACTGAAGAAATATTAACGAACCAGTGTTGAATAAAAATGAACATCAAAATACACACTATGTCCCATAGGAATCTAATTGCATTGATGTTAAACTGGGTCAATTACTGTAGAAATATTAGGATTTGTATGCACCATTCACTGAAGTTAGTTTTAAGTACTAGGAAACAAATATGTAGTTCAGGTGAATGAATATTTCTGAGAATAATCTTGTGAAATTTTTATTATAAATCCACATACATGAACATGAATGAATTTCGGTAGTGTATATAAGACACATATATTTCATATTTTGAAAAATCTTGAGAGTGTATATATATATATATATATATATATATATATATATATATATACCCAAAACACACACAGAGATATTAAAAAGTACCAATATATAAGCCAATCAATATTCATCATGAAATATATAACATCCACAGATGCAAAATTATTTATTGTACTGAGCATGGATTTATGTACAATGTTTTTCTCCTAGGAAGCTCACATATAGGTTGAATTTTCAGTTCCAACAGCGTTTAGGAGGAGTGATCTTTTCTCACAATTTGTATCTCCAAGTCAGCCAGGTCACAAAAATGCACGTGTGATACCAGGTAGGATTCTATATGTGCATATAAAAATACATGTGCTGAATAGGCTACAGAGAAAGGGAGACAGGAATTCACGTATTTGTTAACTACAAAAACCCATGGTGAACTATTTTAATTAAAAATTGACTAGATTTATAACACCTACACTTTGTCATGCAAAAGGCAAATCCAACTATACACCATGCCTCCTCTGAACTGTTTGTATTTCAATTCTGTTTGCATTATTTCTCTCCACCATATTAGGATTAGTGGTCAGAGTCTAGTAGGGTATGGGTTAGTGTCAGGGATTCAGTATTTTGAATGTAAAATAGGAAAATGAATCAAATGTGTATGCAAATATGTGCTACACAAAATCTTCCTACTCTCACTCACAACAATACCTTGACACTATCTTTGCCCCAAGTAAGACAAAATAAAAGAAGAAGAGTTAGAAAATCTGTGAATACATATCAGGAATGGAACATGATTACGAGTTCACAATCTTGGAGGTGGTAGAGGAGTTTCCAAAAGTAAGGGACAGGGTAAATATTGCACAAATATGGAGATGTGCCAGCCTAAAGACTTCTGGAGAACCTGCCTCTGAGGTTGGCCACTTGAAGTATATGTTGTTGTCAGGACCTATGGCTTCCTTTCTAGTGAGACCACCAAAGCTGGGTCTCCATCTATGTGACCTGCAGAACATGGTTTCTTATTTTCCAAAGAAAGTGAGGCAGCAAGGCTGAATTCTCTCTTTGTAAGTAAACTCTTGCCACTGAAGGCTAAGTGTGGCCCCGTGTGGACTGTGAAGCCATTTGGTCATCCTCCACTTTTCATGGTGTTCTTGCTGCTGCACTGGGAGTTTGGTATTGGCTTCAGGAAATACAAGAAATTCAACTGGGTCACAGTGCTGGAGGGAGATCTGTCACGTGTTGTGCGTCAGGGTCTGCAGGAGAATGCACCAACCAGGCTTCTATCCCACATAGCTTGCCCCCTTGACCATAGCAACCTGATTCTGAACATTGACCTGAAACCTCTCCATTCAACAAGATGCCTTTACATACAAGGGTCTGCTGGCTGCACCATGTCAGTTACAAGCCTTTTGGCAGATCCACATAATCCCAACAGAGAAGTTTTATCACAGACCTGCAAAACACTCCTCTAGGCCCACTACTCAACAGACTTTAACTTATTTGCATCACTGTTCTACACCATTTTCATGAAACCCAGTCAATCAAGGCACTGTCTGGTACACTCATGATCAGCAACAGGAAATCCAAAGTGTATCCAGTGTCACCTGGTGATGGGAATTTCAAATTTTTATGATGTTTATCTAGCCATTTTTCAAGGATGAGGTTGGAGGCACTGTGGGATTTAATTCATTCTGAAAACATCAAATGGTGAGAAAGCCCATTTCAATGAAACATCTGGAGAACTCTCACAGGCAAGACTTCCCAAAGAGTGGCCAAAAGATCAAATGAAGCCAGGCCCATTGAGGTCTACAATGTGAGGTCCATGTGTGTTTTTACTCTCAACTATGGCTGTCAAGTCTTAAAGAATAAAATCATGTGATATTCTGGCTCAGATTCCCAGTGCTCTGTGGGAAGCCCCCTGGACCTAGATCTCAGTTTCCAAAGGCCACTACCATGTGTGGCCTCCAAAAATCCCAACACAATTCATGGCAATACATCTCTGCAGTAATTTCCAAACTCAGTCTCTAAGAAGACTCACACCAGAGTTCAAGCCAAGGTGGACCCAGTCATCTCTTCCATCAGCCAAACAAATGACCACAATTAAAACCAAAATACTCCCACATGGCTCTCAACTACTTCCACATAGACACTCATCATTACCTCTGGCTGGAAGTTTCCATGAGGGGCGCAGCTGAAGACATTATCCAAAATATGCTCCCTACCCTCATTTGTCTAAAGTCAGGGTGGCTTGACAACCTATCTGTGAACAAGGAATGATGAAATAGGCCTGCCATTAATACTGCTCTGCTTCTCCAATTTGAGCCTAATGTCTGTGGGGTTTAGATTCTTTATGTGAATTGGAGTCATGAGAAAATCCAAGCACCTATGGGCTTGCCTCTGCAGGGCTTTGAAAAACTTTTTGAACCAAAGGATACCTATTCTCACTTGATGGAAATCAGGAACCTTACAGAGGAAGGCGAGAGACTTCATCCACAAGACTGCTCTTTTTCCATTTTGGTTTTGGATGCACACATGAGATCTTTCCTTAGATTCATCAGGTGGTGAGAATCTAAGTCACAGCCTCACACAGGGCCAAGAGGCTGATTCAGACACATCCCTTTCCATGGCAATTAAGCAAAGAGCCACAGGTGATGCTCATTATTTTCCATTAGAAAACTGTTTTCTTCAGGCTTCACAAAGGGGTGGACTGAGGCAAAGACCTTCCAGACATTCAGGGCAACAGAACAATAGGTAAACAAAAGGCCCAAATCAGTGTTTCTCCACTGACACTTTACTGGTCACACTGATATCTGAGTTTACTGAGTTCCTCTCCATTCCCTTCATCTATCCAGTACAAGGCCATGTTACAGAGTTTGGAGGTGGTACATATCTTTTACACAAAACCATGAGCCTATTCTTGAGAGTGGCCAGAATTCAGGAAGAAAACAGAAACTTAGGAAGATAGCAGGTATTGCCCATTCATAAGGAAAGTCGTAGTCCATTCATAAATTTGGCAGGATGAATGCTGAGAAGCTTTCTACTAGACAGAACACATCCATTGATGCATTCTCTTTTCTAATGTCTATAACCACAGACACAGTGGGATACACAAACCCACAACCACACCCACAAAGGCAACTCTTTCCTCCAAGTTGGTCTGTGACTATCCAGAGTGTCCTCTGACTGGTGGGCCATACTATGTTCCCCAAAATTGCTTGTTCTGTCTCAAATCTGCTTTCCTTTGCCAACTCTTGAAGTAGTCAGGAGTCAGCGGTGAGCCAATACCTGCTTTATCAGGAAAGAACCATCTTCAGAGCTTCCCTGGCATTTGGCCATCCTCACATCAGTAGGTAAGTGCCGTAGCCCGGCTGGCTGGGCAAAATAACCGGGGGGGGTGACGAACAACTTGTGTAGACTGATGCAGCAGGACTGGAAGCCGTTTATTGTTGAATAAGAGCGGTATTTATACATTTTACACAGCCTATCTAATTAGCATGAAATAGATACAGCAGTCAAACAATAAGGAATCTCCACACTTAATGGCTCGCTTTTGTTACTTCACAAACCACTCCCTCTGGCATTTTGCCAGGCGCCATCCAGACTTCTTTACAGGCTCTAACATTTCTCTGGCAAAATAACAGGTGCCAATCTGACTTGTTTACAGACGTTAACATTTCCCCCTTTTGTATAATTTAAATAAGGACCATAGTGTTTTTTACAGAAACACCATAAATAACCTGCTAGAAACAGAAAGGGAGGATACAAAATGTTACAATACCAATCCAATTGATGGCTCCATGCAAGAAGGCCTTGGAAAACTTATACCAGCAATGACACCGTTAGCAAAGATACCGAGTTACAAGTTGTTGTAGATTACAGTCTGTTGTCTCAGTCCAGATAAAGCAGTGTCTCAATAGATTAACTCAGAGTTCAGGTAAATCACAGTCCAGGTAAGTTCTCCAGGCAGCTAGCTTAAGTTGTAGTAGCAGAAACAGCAATACCTCCGAAGTCTCCTCGGGTTCTCAGCCGAAGTTTCCTCCAGTTCTCAGCAACATTGTAAATTCTTCCACCTTTGTTTTCACCGGCACTTGGACGAAGGCAGGAACTCCGGATGGCTAAAGAAAATCCTGTAGCATTTCACTAAGAAAACAACCTTCTGAACAATTTTAGTACATTATCTCAAGGTTTTTTACATTTGAAATAAGCCTTAATAGTACTCATTACTCATCAGCCTGCAGGTGTGGGAGACCCATTGTAGTTACTGGCCTTGGAAATGATCAAACTTCAGGGATGCCAGTGGCATCTTCTGCCAGCTGTAGCATCCTGGGCAGCCCCAGATGGCCCCAGGGAGAGTCCTGGGCTCAAACTTCTTCCGGGCACAGGGAGCCAAAGCCTGCGAGACTGTGCCTCCAGGTCAGGTCTAGATTTGGGCTCACAGTGGTGATCCGCTCCCCCGGGCAGGGGGGCGTGGAAGAGCCCTCAACTGCCTCTTGGAAAATTCTTACTGCACCATGATCGGCTTGGGCAGGTGGCAGCCGCCTTGTCATTTCACGCACCCTCCAGTATCGAAAAGTATTCAGTAATAGCCTTTTGCTGCAACTTTTTTCCTGATAATCCTTCTTCTTCTGAACTTTCTTTTTCTTTCTGAATAGAGTTTCTGGGCTTTTATCAACACATGCCCTAACTATTCTTGGTTCCACTGGGGTGCCTTTTTCTCTTATCAATTTACTTCTCACCCCTTCCATATTTTCAATCACAAAGACAATACAACATTTCAAGACAAAACAAGACACAAACATACTGCATCAATCTTCTCCATTTTCTCGAAATGGTCATTTTTCCTATAGCCCTATCTGCCTAGGGACGAGCAGATTGCTCCCGTCCTATCTATGGACAGAAAGCTTTTTTCGACCCTTACCCGTGAGTGTCCCAGGGCTGCCCGTAACGGGCCACCATCTGCCGCAGTCCCGCTGCAGCAGAATAACCTGGGGGGTGACGAATAACTTGTGTATGTTGATGCAGCAGGAATGAGAGCCGTTTATTGTAAGATCTGAGCGATATTTATACATTTTACACAGCCTATCTCATTAGCATAAAATAGATACAGCAGTCAACCAATAAGGAATCTTCACACTTAATGGCTCGCTTTTGTTACTTCACAAACCACTCCCTCTGGCATTTTGCCAGGCGCCATCCAGACTTGTTTACAGACTCTAACATTTCTCCAGCAAAATAACAGGTGCCAATCTGACTTGTTTACAGACCTTAACAGGTAAGAAGAAAGACTGACTCTGTCTTTGGTAAATTCAAACAAGTGAGACCACTGGGACTGGGATTGGTAATGGCTCTGGGTGCCTGGCTTCCTGGATCCCAAGTTCAGAGACTTTCATCACCAAGGAAGTGAGGTGTGGTCACTTCTTTCAGGAACTGAATGAGGTCACTGCCTTGGCTACCACTTTGTCCTAACAGTTGCTTCCAAGGGTTCCATGAGATGGAGGCTGCCCCTACTTCCTGTGACAATTTCATATGTTAGAATGGTATATCAACCATACTCACCTGGGAAGAGCTTTCCACACAGGCCTGGTTTGGTCTACTCTACGTTAAGAAGAGTGAGGCTGATTCAGACACATTCCTTCATCCTTCCAGGTTGTTTGCCATGGAGATGTCTTTTGCTCTCTCAGGTCCTTCATAGCTGCCTACAACTTCTCCAGAGATCATTTCTGCACGTACCTTTGATGTTCTCAGCAGGTAGAAGATCCCATACATTCTTGTATTGTAAGACCAACACTGTCGCTGCTCTTCAGCAAAGTTAGATTGAGGGAACAGTGTATGATTAGTGTTATTAACATGTTCGATATGGGTTAGGAACCATTCTGCTGCATGAATAATGGTATTGGGAACCTGTGATATTTACAAGAATATAGAGGTGAAATATATGTACGAAAACAGAAATCTAAGTAAGATTTGAAGCCCAGAAGGTCATTTGTCCCTTGATTGGGATACTTAGCGTTGAATTACATTCTGCACAGATGTTTCAGATAAATCGATATACAATGGCATAGGACCTTTCACCTTGGATGATTGAATGTAGAAGAGAACATCCAGTCAAAAAGTGATAGTCGGTAGGATTAGGAAGATATTCGGTAAATTTAGGAAGAAGAATGAGTGTAGGATTTGGAACAAAAGTTCTTTAGAAGTAGGGTATCGCTAAGAGAGTGAATGTAAATATCAGCACATGTGACGAGGAAGTCACAATGATTAACTGGGGAAAATATGTAGGAAAGCAGATATCAATAGAGACATTACAAAATCAGGCAAAGTATAAAGTGAGTGACAGGATTAGACATTTTCAACATGGTTGAGTTTGAATATATAATCTTTGGAAGAAACAAATATGTAGTCACCAATAGGATTTTCATTTGAGAGCATTAGGCAACCTGGACATGGATGTTTTTAGTAATCCATGTTCACTTTCCATTTAGGTTTTGTACAATCATAAGTGTGACCTTTGCTTTTTGTGTCCAGAATATTACTGTGATAAAATGTATATGTAGATCAGGTGACATGAGTATTTCTTCCACCATTTCTAGGAGCTATATTTTGAGGACGTATAAATTAGTATTGGGGGTACAAAGAGGTGTACCTGTGTCTATGAATATAGAGATAATTCGTGAATAGACTGTACTGTGAATAAATAATATAACTGGTTCCACTTTAAATAATGGATTGAATTGATATCTGAAACTAAGTAAGAAATCTTATATTGATATAGAACCATTCATTCCAACCAGTTACACATCTAATGGTAATATTAGTGTTATGGTTTATTGTGACGGGTTTGTGAGTTTTGCTTCAAATGTGATAATGGAAATCGAAAATAATGTGTTTGGAAAGAAGTCTCATGAAAAGAGCAGTCAAGAAACATGGAGGAATACATGTGTTCTCAAGCAGGAAGTGATTGAAAGTGAAACAAATGCCTATAAATTTGCGAAATTTTGATGAGACATATATGCTATGATGTGCATAAACTGAAGAAATAGTAATGTACCAGTGTTGAATAAAAATGAACGTCAAAATGCACATCATGTATACTTGCATTGATGTTCAACTGGGTCAGTTACTGTAGAAATATTAGGATTTTGGGGGCGATTAATAATACAATTTATTTTAGCACTAGCATGCCACAGAATGTAGAGGAAAGATCAATGGATTTTTAGTTATAGCACTAATAATCTAACATTTAGTGACTATTTTGGATAGTCTAAAATTACATAAGGCTATGTAACATAATTTTTTTTATTTAACATTCATCAAAGCTTGGAATTTTCGTAATATTTCTTCTTTTTTCTTTTTTATTTTTTCAGTTGTTGATTGACCTTCATTTTGTTTATTTGTATGTGGTGCTGAGAATAGAACCATGTGCCTTACACATGCTAGAAAAGCATGTTACCACTGAGCCACAAACCCAGCCCCTCCACTTTTATCTTAACATCATACACTCATGTCCCTCTTCTTTACTCACTTTTTTCCCCATTTTCCCCCTTCTCTCCCTTCCTTTTTCGTTTCCCCTCCATATCTATTTTTCTCTCATGTCATTACAAACAGTAGTATGCTATGAAATTTAAGTTTAAGACTGTTTTTTATAGTCATTCTTTTTCTTGAGAAAATCTAAAAATTATAATCACCTGATAGATATATTACAATACATTTATTACACATATGTATCTATATTCATGCATATGCATTACATATATATTATATATATATATACATATATATTTAAAAGTACTTTGATTTTCCTGTTAGAAATAATATAGACCAAGTCTTTCTTAATTCTCAATTCTTCCATAATTAACATCTTACAGTGAAAATCAAATAAACATATTTAAGTAAAAAGGTATCATTCTTATTTATCAATACTGATAATTTAAGGTTTTATATCACATTAAGCTGTAATATGGCATATTAACTCTTATGAATTAGAGAAATTTTATTTGAACAACCTATTATTTAAGGACCATATGCACTGACATTTTTAACGGCGTTCTTGTGATTTCTATTTCTATCAATTGTGTATTAATTGCCAAATACTTATTTTAGTAATTTTCATGTTCATAATTGATATAAAGTCAATTGTTTAATTCTTCTTGTAAGTAGTTACTTATTACAGTAGGGACATTATTAATAATACTACATCTTTATAAGAAAAATGGTACAAATTTATTTTCATGCAAAATTAAGAATAATTGCATGCTCTAAATGTTTGATTGTTGATACATATAATAAAGAGCTTTTGATGAGTCTCTTCCCCAGTAAAACATAAAATGCAAAGATAATGTCCAAATAAAGATAAGAAAAATACACATTATCAGCTAGAAACTATTAAATAAAAGATGAAAAGAACAATCCAACACATTGTACGAACTTGTCAGATGAGGTAGTATTCTGGAAGAATAGCCTAAGACTAGACCTTGTCCATGTCAAAATATTCACGAAAAAAATGAAGTATGAAAAGTGTAGAAAATGCTATGAATTTTTCATGAAGATAGGTGAATTATCCTTTCATCTCAATTTATGTGCATTTTCTGGTAAAATAAATTTGTGATATTTACAACTACACAAAACAAAGTTTCTGCATAGCAAAATGAATACATCTGAACCCATTTTTAGCTGATTTCTTCCCACTAAATTTTAAACCTTTATTTATTTATTTATTTTTATTGGTTGTTCAAAACATTACAAAGCTCAAGATATATCATTTTTCATACATTTGACTCAATTGGGTTATGAACTCCCATTTTTTCCCCAAATACGAATTGTAGAATCACATCGGTTACACATTCACACTTTTACATAATGGCATATTAGTGACTGTTGTATTCTGCTACCTTTCCTATCCCCTACTATCCACCCTCTCCTCCCCTCCCATCTTCCCTCTCTACCTCATCTGCTATTGTTCAATTCTCTCCATTGTTTCCCCCCCACTTCCCCTCACAACATTTTATATGCGATTTTGTGTAACATTGAGCGTCTCCTACAATTTTCATAAGCTTTCCCTTCTCTCTCCCTTTCTCTCCCCCCATTCGTCTTTGTTTAATGTTAATATTTTCCTCATGCTCTTCCTCCCTGTTCTGCTCTTATTTGCTCTCTTTATATCAGAGAAGACATTTGGCATTTGTTTTTTAAGGACTGGTTAGCTTCGCTTAACATAATATGCTCTAGTGCCATCCATTTCCCTGCAAATTCTATGATTTTGTCATTTTTGTGCTGTGTAATACTCCATTGTGTATAGATGCCACATTTTTTTTATCCATTAATCTATTGAAGGGCATCTAAGTTGGTTCCACAGTCTAGCTATTGTGAATTGTGCCGCTATGATCATTGATGTGGCAGTATCCCTATAGTACGCTCTTTTAAGATCCTCAGGGAACAGTCCAAGAAGGGTGATAGCTGGGTCAAATGGTGGATCCATTTCCAGCTTTCCCAGGAATATCCATACTTTTTTCAAAATTGGCCTCACCAATTTGCAGTCCCACCAGCAGTGTACAAGTGTACACTTTTCCCCACATCCTCGCCAACACTTATTGTTGTTTGACTTCATAATGGCTGCTCATCTTACTGGAGTAAGATGGTATCTTAAGGTGGTTTTGATTTGCATTTCTCAGACTGCTAGAGATGGTGAGCATTTTTTCATGTACTTGTTGATTGATTGTATGTCCTCCTCTGTGAAGTGTCTGATTAGGTCCTCGGCCCATTTGTTGATTGGGTTATTTGTTATCTTATTGTTTAATATTTTGAGTTCTTTGTATATTCTGCATATTAGGGCTCTATCTGAAGTGTGAGGGGTAAAAATTTGTTCCCAGGATGTAGGCTCTCTATTTACCTCTCTTATTGTTTCTCTTCTTGAGAAAAAAACTTTTTAGTTTAAGTAAGTCCCATTTGTTTTTTTCTTGTTATTAACTCTTGGGCTATTGATGTCTTATTAAAGAATTTGGAGCCTGACCCCACAGTATATAGATCGTAGCCAACTTTTTCTTCTATGAGACGCAGTGTCTCTGATTTGATATCTAGCTCCTTGATCTATTTTGATTTAACTTTTGTGCATGGTGAGAGAACGGGATTCAGTTTCATTTTGTTGCATATGGATTTCTTATTTTCCCTGGACCATTTGTTGAAGATGCTATCCTTCATCCATTGCATGTTTATAGCCACTTTATCAAATATAAGAAAGTTGTAATTTTGTGGATTGGTTTCTCTGTCCTCCATTCTATACCATTGGTCCACCTGCCTGTTTTTGTACCAGTACCACACTGTTTTTGTTACTATTGCTTTGTAGTAAAGTTTGAACTCTGGTATCGCTATACCTCCCGATTCACACTTCCTGCTTAGAATTTCTTTTGCTATTCTGTGTCTTTTGTTTTTCTATATGAATTTCATGATTGCTTTATCATTTCTACAAGAAATGCCATTGGGATTTTGATTGGCAGTGCGTTAAACCTGTATAGAACTTTGGGTAATTTCGCGATTTTGATGAATTTAGTTCTGCCTATCCATGAACAGGGTACATTTTTCCATCTTCTAAGATCTTTTTCTATCTCTCTCTTTAGGGTTCTGTGGTTTTCACCTCTTTTGTTAGGTTGATTTCCAAGTATCTTATTTTCTTTGAGGATATTGTGAATGGAGTGGTTTTCCTCATTTCCATTTCAGAAGTTTTGTTTCTGATATACAGGAATGCCTTTGATTTATGCGTGTTGGTTTTATATCCTTCATTTATTAACTCTAGCAGTTTCTTTGTAGACCCTTTTCGGTCTGTTAAATATATTACCATGTCATCCACAAATAGCGATAATTCAAGTTCTTCTTTTCCTATTTTTATGCCTTTAATTTCTTTTGTCTGTCTAATTTCTCTGGCTAGTATTTCAAGAACTAAATTGAATAGAAGTGGTGATAGAGGGCATCCCTGTCTTGTTCCAGATTTCAGAGGGAATGCCTTCAGTTTTCTCCATTTAGGATGATCCTAGCCTGAGGTTTAGCATATATAGCTTTTACAATGTTGAGGTAAGTTCCTGTTATTTCTAGTTTTTCTAGTGTTTTGAATATAAAGGGATGCTGAACTGTGTCGAATGTTTTTACTACATCTATCGAGATGATCATATGGTTCTTGTCCTTAAGTCTATTGATGTGGTGAATAGCATTTATTGATTTCCGTATATTGAACCAGCCTTGCATTCCAGGGAAGAATCCTACTTGATCATGGTGCACAACTATTTTGATATGCTTTTGGATTCAATTCACACGGATTTCATTGAGAATGTTTGCATCCAAGTTCATTAGAGATATTGGTTGTAGTTTTCTTTTTTGAAGTGTCTTTGTCTGGTTTTGGGATCAGGGTGATTTTGGACTCCGAGAATGAATTTGGAAGAGCTCCTTATTTTTCTATTTCTTGATATAGCTTGAAAAGTATTGGTATTAATTCTTCTTTGAAGGTTTTTTTGAACTCTGCTCTATACCCATCAGGTCCAGGGCTTTTTTTGGTTGGTAGTATTTTGATGGCTTCTTCTATTTCTTCCTTTGTTTTTGGTCAGTTTAAATTGTGTGTGTCTTCCTGACTGAATCTGGGCAGATCGTATGACTTAAGAAATTTATCGATATTTTAACTATCTTCTATTTTATTGCAATATAGGGTTTCAAAATACTTTCTAATTATCTTCTGTATTTGTGTACTGTCTGTTGTGATATTGTCTTTTTCATTCCGTATGTTAGTAATTTCAGTTGTCTCTCTTCTTCTCATCCTTAGCATGGCTAAGGGCCTGTAAATCTTATTTATTTTTTCAAAGAACCAACTTTTAGTTTTATCAATTTTTTCAATGTTTTTTTTGTTTCAATTTCGTTGATTTCTGCTCTAATTTTAATTATTTCTTGTCTTCTACTACATTTGCTGTTGTTTTGCTCTTCCTTTTCTAGGTTTTTGATGTGTACTGTGAGTTTATTTATTTGTTGTTTTATTCTTTTTTTGAGGAAAGAACTCCAAGAAATGAATTTCCCTCTTAAAACTGCCTTCTTTGTGTCCCATAGATTCCAGTATGATGTGTCTGTATTGTCATTTGATTCTAAAAATATTTTTATCTCCTCCTTTATGTCTTCTGTAACCCATTGATCATTCAGTAGAATATTGTTCATTTTCCATGTGATGTAGGATTTTTCCTTCCTTCTTTTATCATTGATTTCCAGTTTCATTCCATTATGATCAGATATGGTGCATGGTATTTTCTCCACGCCTTTATATTTACTAAGAGTTGCCCAATGGCATAATATATGGTCTAACTTGGAGTAGGATCCATGTGCTGCTGAGAATAAAGTGTATCCACTTGATGATGGTTGATGTATTCTATATATGTCGGTTACGTCAAGGTTATTGATTGTGCTGTTGAATTCTATAGTTTCTTTATTCAGTTTTTTATAGAGGATCTGTCTAATGGCGAGAGCGGTGTGTTGAAGTCACCCATAATTATTGTGTTGTAGTCTATTTGACTCTTGAACTTGAGGTGAGTTTGTTTTATGAGCGTTGCAGCTCAATTGTTTGGTGCATACCAATTGATAATTGTTATGTCTTGTTGGTGGATGGTTCCTTTTAACAATATATAGTGTCCTACTTTATCCCTTTTGATTAACGTAGGTTTGAAGTTGATTTTATATGATATGAGTATGGCCACTCCTGCTTGCTTCCGAGGGCCATATGAGTGGTATGATTTTTCCCAACCTTTCACTTTCAGCCTGTGTATGTCTTTACCTTTCATATGAGTCTCCCGAAGGCAGCATATTGTTGGATTTATTTTTTTGATCCAGGTTACTAGCCTATGTCTCTTGATTGGTGAGTTTAGATTTTTAACATTTAAGGTTACAATTGAAATATGATTTGTACTTCCAGTCATGTTTATTTATTTATTTATTTTAATTTGGGTAGTTTTTACTTTTTGGTTTTTTTCTTACCCCTTTACTGAGATACATCCCGCTGTTAGTTTTGGGCACTATTTTTCAATTCCTCTTCTTGTAGTATTTTGCTCAAAATGCTTTGCAGTGCTGGTGTTCTGTCTGCGAATTCTTTTAGCTTTTATTTATCAGGAAGGACTTAATTTCATTGTCAAATCTGAAGCTTAATTTTGTTGGATACAGTATTCTTGGTTGGAATCCATTATTTTTCAGTGTTTGAAATACATTGTTCAAAGATCTTCTCGCTTTCAAAGTCTGTGATGAAAAATCAATTGTTAACCTTATTGGTTTACCCCTGAATGTTATCTGCCTACTTTCTTTCGTAGATTTTAATATTCTCTCCTTGTTCTGTAAGTTGGCTATCTTCATAATTATATGTCTTGGAGTTTGTCTATTATGGTTTTAAATGTTTGAGGTCCTGTAGGCTTCCAGGATATGGCAATCCATTCCATCTTTCATCTCTGGGAAGTTTTCTAGAATTATTTCATTTAATATGTTGTTCATTCATTCGGTTTGAATTTCTATGCCTTCTTCTATCCCCATGACTCCCAATTTTGTTTTTTTTATGACATCCCATATCTCTTGAATAGTTGCTCATGGGATTTAAGCATGTTTTCTGTGTTGACTATATTCTTTTCAAGTTGACAAACTTTGTCTTCATTATCTGATGTTCTGACTTCTACTTGATCTAGTCTATTTGTAATATTCTTGTTTGAGTTTTTAATTTGGTTTATAGTTTCCTGCATTTCTAGAATTATTGTATGATTTTTTAAAAGATCTCTATCTCCTTGTAAAGCTTGTTCTTTGCCATTTGAATTTGTTTGTTTAATTCATTTTCAAAATATACTTTTATTGCTTAGACTTGCTGCCTCATGTCTTCTCTCTTATTCCTTTCCATCTGAGTTAGGTATGACTTAAGTTTTTTCCCTATCCCTGTTTCTGATGCTTCTAGGTTCTCCTGTAGTATTAAGTTGTCCTTCATTGTTTGTACACCTTGTTTTCCCTTGTTTTTTCATGATGTTCACGTCATTTTCCAGCTCTATTTGATTGCTGTGTTTCTGCTCTCTTCTATAGATTTGTTATGGGTTTATATATCTCTGTTTTCTCTCCTTTGTGTTGGTAGACTATGCCTGCTTAAGTGGATTCCGCTGTTAAGGAATTCTGACGGCCGAGCTCCAGTGATGTCACCTCTCTGCTGTGGTGGGCCCCAGGCTCCTTGCCGGAGTGTCCGAATTGGGTGGGTGGACTGGATTGTCTCTGACTGGTTTCAGCTCCCGGTCGCTGGCAGGCCGGCAGTCTCCAGCCACCCAGTAGCGCGGGCAGCTTGTGGTCTGTCTTCGGCTGGTGGGTGATCTCTAGCCACACAGTTGCGCGTTCGGTCGCCGGCAGGCGCGCGTTCTCCAGCCGTCAAGACATAGCGTCAGCAGGTGGGCTGGCGCCAGCAGGAAGGTGGTCTCCAGTTGCCCAGTCACACTGGCAGTGGGCCGGCGTTCTCCAGCCAACCAGTCAGGAGGGCCTGGCCTCTAGTCCCCTGGTTTATCCTGCTAGTCCTGATTTCTCCTGCTAGACCAGATTTCTCCTGAGTGATGCTTCTCGGCAGCTAAAACTGTTCTCTGGGTCTGCCGTTTGTTGGGTGGGGAGGGTGTCTATTGGGAACCCTGGAACTCTATTGTTTTAATTTTTTTCGTTTGCCCATCGCCCCGCACTGGCTAGACAAGTTTCATTTTTGCCGCTGATGGGAAGGGGAGATGAAGGTCAGGTGCCTCTAGTTTTCCCCCAGTCTTTATGCAGACTTGCTCTGATTATCCCTCCCCCAAAAGCCTAGGAGATATTTTATGCGAATTCCCCTCTGTATGTGAGATGAGCTGAGAAACACACACCTGTTTTATTCTTGCAATCTGTCAGGGAGTGGTGGTGGTTACTTCAGCTCTCCAAGATGGTGGCTGTTGGTTTCCTTTGTGGAGTTTCCGCTTTGGGGCATAGAAATGTACTGCTAAGTTCCCCGTCTGAAATCCCGAATTCAGCTGGGGGCTCAGTGGATGCTCAGCCAGCAGGATTCCACAGAATCCGCAGCAACGTTTCTCCCTGCTTGCTGGTCGCTTCTCGGTGGTGCCTCACCATTTGTAGACACAGGGCAGGTCACGCGGATCAATCAGAATGGATCTCCAGTTGCACAAGTGGCTTGTGTTTGAGACTCAATTACCTGACCTCGGTGGTGGAAATCATTCTTCTAGGTTTCGGTAAACACCCATTTTCCTGTAAGATCCTAACAAGATAGTTTTTCATCCCTCTAACTCGTTATTCACTTGCGCAGTGGCAGGGTACACTGGGTGTGATACACTGTCTTCACAGCCATCTTGCAATGCCGAAATATTAGGATTTGGATGCACCATTTACTGAAATCTGTTTCAGTACTAGGAAAAAATATGTATTTCAGGTGGATGAATATTTCTGAGAATAATTTTTTAAAAAGTGGATTATAAATCCACATACATGAATATGAATGAATTTAGGGAGTGCAAAATAAGACACAAATATTTCATATTTTGAAAAATCTGGAGAGTATATATATATATATATATATATATATATATATATATATATATATATACACACACACACACAGACATTAAAAACTAGCAATATATATGCCAATCGAAATTCATCATGAAATACATATCATCCACAGACCCAAAAATATTCATATACTGAACATGGATTTATGTATAATGTTGTTCAACTAGGAGTCTTACCCATAGGTTGAATTTTCAGTTCCAACAGCATTTAGGAGGAGTGATCTCTTCTCACAATTTGTATTTGCCAAGTCAGTCACCTCACAAAAATGTACGTGTGATACCAGGTACAATTCTATATGTGCATATAAAATTACATGTGCTGAATAGGCTACAGAGAAAAGGAGACAGGAATTCACATATTTGTTAACTTTCAAAACGCACGGAGAACTATTTCAACAAAAAAATGACTAGATTTATAACTCCTACCCTATATAATGCAAAAGGCAATTCCAACTATACACCATGCCTCCTCTGAACTGCTTGTATTTCTATTCTGTTTTGGTAATTATTCTCTATCATATTACGATTAGTAGTCAGAGTCTAGTATGGTAGGGGTTAGAGTCAGGGATTCAGTATTTCGAATGGAAAATTGGAAAATGTATCCAATGTGTATGCAAATATGTGCCACACAAAATCTTCCCACTCCTCCAGAACAATGGCTTGACATTATCTTCGCCCCAAGTAAGACATAATTAGAGGAGAAGAATTAGAAAATCAGTGAATGCTTATCTGGAATGGAATATGCTAAGGAGTTCACTACCTTGAAGGTGGTACAGGAGTTTCCAAAAGTAAGGGACAGGGTGAACACTCCATAAACATGGAGCTCTGCTGGCCTAAAGACTTCTTGAGAAATTGCCTCTGAGGTTGGGCACTTGAAACATATGTTGTTATCAGGAGCTTTAGCTTCCTTTGTACTGAGATCATCAAAGCTGGGTCTGCACCTATGTGACCTGTAAAACATAGTTTCTTATTTTCCAATTAACATGAGACACCAGTCCTGAATTTGATCTTTGTAGGTAAACTGTGGCCACTGGGCTCTAAGTGTCTCCCTGTGTGTACTGTGAAGCCATTTGTTCATCCTCTAATTTTCATGGTGTTTCTTGCTGCTACAATGGGAGTTTGGTATTTGCTTCATGAAATACACGGAGTTCAACTGGGACACAGTGCAGGAGGGAGTTCTTTCACATGTGGTATTTCAATTTCTGCAGGAGAATGCACCAACCATGCTTCTATATCACATAGCTTGCCCCATTGACCATAGCAAATCGATTCTGAACATTGCCCTGAAACCTCTCCATATTACAACATGCCTTTACTTAGAAGGGACTGCTGGCTGCATCATGTCAGTCACACGCCATTTGGAAGCCAATGGCAGATCCACATGGCCCCACTACAGATGTTTTATCACACACCTGCCTACTAATGCTCTAGGCCCACTAATCATCAGGCTCCAACTTATTGGCATCTCTGTTTTACACAAGTTTTATTAAAACCAGTCAATCAAGGCACTGTCTGTTATACTCATGATCAGCAACAGGACATCCAAAGGTTCTCCTGTGCCAGCTGGTCATGGAAATTTCAAAAATTTCATGGTATTTTTCTAGCCATATTTCAACAATGACGTTGGAGGCACTGTGAGTTTCAGTTCATTCCAGAACCATTAATCTTGACGAAGCTCATTTCAATGAAAGCTCTGGAGAAATCTCACAGGTAATGCTTCCCAAAGAATGGCCAAAAGGTCAAATGAAGCCAGGCCCATTGAGTTCTACAATGTGAGGTCCATGTGTCTTTTGACTCTCAACTATGGCTGCCAAGTCTTTCAGAAGAAAATTATGTGATATCTTGGCTGTGATTCCCAGTGCTCTGTTGAAAGCCACCCTGGGCCTTGATCTCAGTTTCCAAGGGCGACTCTCATGCATGGCCTCCTAAAATCCCAACACAATTAATGGCAATACTTTTCTGAGGTCAGTTCCAGAACTCAGTCTCTAAGGGGAAAAACACCAGAGTTCATGTCAAGGTGGACCCAGTCATCTCTTCCAACCACCACACTAACAACCACAATTAAAACCAAAACACTCCCACATGGCCCTCATGTTCTTTTATATAGACACTCATCATAACCTATCGCTGGAATTTTCCACGAGGGGCGAAGCTCAAGACAGTCTCCTAAATAATCTCTCTTGCCCCTAATTTGCCTAAATTCAGGGTGGCCTGGACACCACTCCTGTGAACCAGGAGTGTTCATATAGGCCTGCTGTTAATACTTCTCTGTTTCTCCAATTTGAGGCGTATTGACTGTGCAGTTTGGATTCTTTATGTGAATTGTAGTCACGGGAAAATTCAAGCAATTATGGGCAAGCCTCTTTAGGGCTTTGAAGAAATGATTTGGCCCAAAGGATCCCTATTCTAACTTGATGGAGGTCAGGAACCTCACAGAGAATGGGGAGAGACTTCATCCACAATAACTGCAATTTTGGCCATTTTTGTTTTGGATGCACACATGTGATGTTTCTTTAGATTCTTCAGGGGTTGAGAATCTAAGCCACGGCCTCACACTGGGCCAAGAGGCTGATTCAGACACTTCCATTTCCAAAGGAATTAAGCAAAGATCCACAGGTGATGTCCATTCATTTCCATTTGAACCTGTTTTCTTCAGGCTTCACAAACGAATGTCTTGAGGCAAAGACCTTCCTGACATTCAGGGCAACAGAACAATAGGTAAGCAAAAGGCCCAAAGCAGGGTTTCTCCACTTAGACTATCATGGTCACACTTATATCTGAGTTTTTTGAGATGCTCGACATTCCCTTCAGCTATCCAGTACATGGCCATGTCACAGGGCTTGGAACTGCTACATATCTTGGACACAAAACCATGAGCCTATTCTGGAGAGTAGCCAGAATTCATGAAGAATGCAGGAATTTTGGAAGATACCACATGTTGCTCATCGATAAGGCAAGCTGAAATCCATTCATAAATTCGGCAGGATGAATGCTGGGAAGCTTTCTACTAGACAGGACACAACAATTGATGCATTCTGTTTTCTAATGTCTAAAACCATGGACACAGTGGGATACACAGACATAGGAACTCTTGCTTGCCAAACGACTTACTATAAACAGTTCACTCCAAATCAAACAAACCGCCTTTTCTACCTATTCTCAGAACATGAGACAAAACCACAAACCCACACCGACAACCACAGAGGCACCACCTTCTACAAAGTATGTCTGTGACTATCCAGAGTGTCTTCTGACTGGTGGGCCAACTTATGATCCCTGGAAATCACCAACTCTGTGAACTTGTCAGGAGCCAGCGGTGAGCCACTATCTGCTTCCTCAGGAAAGGCCCCTCTTCTGAGTTTTCCTGGCAGTTGGCCATCCTCATATCTGTAGGTACCATGAAAGACTGACTCTGTCCTTGGTAAATCCAAACAAGTGAGCCCACTGGGACTGGGACTGGGACAGGCTCTTGGTACCTTGCTTCCTTGATCCCAAGTACCGAGAGTTCCATGACCAAGGAAGTGAGGTGAGGTCACTTCCTTCAGGAACTGAATGAGGTCACTGCTTTGGCAACCACTTTGTCCTAACAGTTGCTTCCAAGGGTCCCATGAGATCGAGGCTTCTCCTACTTCCTGTGACACTTTCACAAGTTAGAATGGTATATGAATCATAGGCACCCAGGAACAGCTCTCCAAACAGGACTGTTTGTGTCCATCTTCTCTACATTATGAACAGAGAGGCTGATTCAGACACAACCCTTCATCCTGACCAGGTTGTTTGCAATGGAAGATGACGTTTGCTCTCTCAGGTCCTTCATGGCTGCCTACATGTTCTCCAGGGATCACTTCTTCATGGACCTTTGAGTTTTACAACAGGTGGAAGATTTTCTACATTCCTGTATTGTAAGACCAACTTGGTCCCTCCTCTTCTGTAAAGGTAGATTGAGGGAACAGTGTATGGTTAGGGTTAATAACAGGTTTGATTTGGGTTAGGAATTATTCTAATTGATGAATAATGGTATTGGGAACCTGTGATATTTATAAGAATATATAGGTGAAATATAAGTATGAAAACAAAAATCTAGGTAAGATTTGAAGCCCAGAAGGGCATTGCGCTATTGATTGGGATACTTAGCTTTGATATACGTTCTGCACAGGTGTTTCAGAAAAAACGATAATCAATGGCATAGGACCTTGTACCTTGGATGATTGAATGTAGAAGTGAACATCCACTAGAACAGGGATAGTCGGCAGGATTAGGAAGATATTCGATAAGTTTCAGAAGAAGACTGAGTACAGAATTTGGACCAAAAGTTCTTTAGCAATAGTGTATCGGGTAGAGAGTGAATGTAAATGTCAGCACACGTGAAGGGTCAGTCACAATGGTGAACTGGGGAAAATATTTAGTTAAGCAGACATCAATAGAGACATTAGGAAATCAGGCAAAGTATAAATTGAGTGATAGGATTAGACATTTGCAACAGGGTTGAGGTTCAAAATATAGTCTTAAGAAGAAACAAATATGTAGTCACCAATAGGATTGACATTTGAGAGCATTAGGCACACTGGACATGAATGTTTTCAGTAATCTATGCTCACTTTTCATTTAGGCTTTGATACAATCATAAGTGTGACCTCTTCTTTTTGTGTCCAGAATATTACTGCGATAAAATGTATATGTAGATTAGGTGACATGAGTATTTCTTCCACCATTTCTGGGAGCAACATTTTGAAGATGAAAAAATTAGTATTGGGGTTACAAATAGATTTACTCTGTGTCTATGAACATAGAGATAATTTATGAATAGACGATACTGTGATTAAATATTATAACTTGTTCCAACTTTAAATATTCGATTGAATTGATATCTGAAAATAAACAGAAAATCGTATATTTATATGCAATCATTCATTCCAACCAGAAATACATCTAATGGTAATATTAGGGTTATGGTTTATCATGAAGAGTGTGTCAGTTTTTCTTCAAAATGATTATGGAAATCGAAAAAAAAAAAGCGTTTGGAAAGAAGTCTCATGAAAAAACAATCAAGTAACCTGGAGGAATACATGTGTTCTGAATCAGGAAATGATTGAAAGTGAATCAAAATCCTATAAATTATTGAAGTTGTTGATGAAATATATATCCTATGATGTGTATAAACTGAACAAATAGTAATGTACCAGTGTTGAATAAAATGAACTTCAACATAGACATCATATCCAAGAGGAATCTAGTTGCATTGATGTTAAACTGGGTCAGTTACTGTAGAAATATTAGGATTGTATGCACCACTCACTGAAGTTAGTTTTCAGTACTAGAAAACAAATATGTAATTCAGGTGGATGAATATTTCTGAGAATAATATTGTGAAAAGTTGATTATAAATCCACATACATGAACATGAATGAATTTAGGTAGTATATGTAAGACACATATATTTCATATTTTGAAATATTTGGAGAGTATATATATATATATATATATATATATATATATATATATATCACACACACACACACACACACACACACACAACACACACACCCAGACAATAAAATGTAGCAATATATATGCCAATCGAAATTCATCATGAAGTATATATCATCCACAGATGCTAAAATATTTAATTTACTGAACATGGAATTATGTATAATGTTGTTCTACTAGGAGGCTCACCCATAGGTTGAATTTTCTGTTCCAACAGCGTTTAGGAGGAGTGATCTCTTCTCACAATTTGTATCTTCCAAGTCAGCCACCTCACAAGAATGTACATCTGATACCAGGTAGGATTCTATATGTGCATATAAAAATACATGTGCTGAATCGGCTACAGAGAAAGGGAGACAGGAATTCACATATTTGTTAACTTTAAAAACACATGGAGAACTATTTCAATTAAAAATTAACTAGATTTATAACACCTACCCTATATCATGCAAAAGGCAAGTGCAACTATACACCATGCCTCCTCTGAACTGCTTGTATTTCTATTCTGTTTGGGTTATTTTTCTCCATCATATTAGGATTTGTCATCAGAGTCTAGGAGGGTATGGGTTAGTGTCAGATGGCCCGGCTGGCAGGACACATCAACTTGGGTGTCGATCCTAGTTGGGGAGGAATGAAGGGACAAGAGACACGAGAGATGACAGCAAGACAGGAGTTCTGATCATGCTGCAAACTTTTATTATTCTCAGAGGGTATTTATATGCTGCGGATGGGAAAGCTCTCTTATCGGCAGTTGCTGGATGTCTTCACAGGGTGAGATAACCTCAGGATGTTTCAGGTAGACAGATGGTAGCCGGATGTCAAAAGGAGATAGATGGCTGTGGGATGTCTCCCAGACAGGTTGTGTCCCAGGGGGCTGTTTCTTGTGTCAGTCTATTTTTTGAAGGAGAACTTCCTTCTAGCCCCTGACATCTCCCCTTTTGTTATATAAAATATTCGACCATACCTTACAGGCCATGGATTTAGGGGGTGATAGTGGCTCTGTTTCTCTAGGATGCCTTAGAATATCTCCTGATTTGAGCGAGCATCTTTCCTAGGAGATTTCGTGTTGGCTTTGGCATGTTTTTGGAGGAGACGTCTTTGAGGGGATAGCATGCCAACCGCCATGCACCAGAGCGTGTCATTCAGAGGTCTTGTGTTTGGGGATCCGTGGATCCATCCTCCTACAGTCCTTCCTGGACCCTCCGTTATTATGGCCTAACGTGCTCATTCCAAGGGTGTGTCCTCCCCCAAGCGGAGGGGCCCATGGAGAACGAACCCTTATTGCAAGGGTAGAAGATGGTTGCTCAGAGCTGTTACTTATAGTTTTCTGTAAGAAAGAGAGATCTGTGGGGATGTAAACTTAATAAGCCTGTGAGAAGGGTTGAACATTCTTTTAAATGTTGGCAGTGCTGTCTTCCATCTCCAGACCATGATAGTGGACCTGTATGGGCTTAGAAACCAAAATATTAATCTGTTCTTTAATAAATTGTACCAGCCTCTTTATAATGCAGCGGCCTATGGACACCATTAAAAGTAAACCCAACAAAGGGACTAATAGGGGAAGAAGGTAGGGTAGAAATCCATTATGCCCAATCCAGAGGGGATTTTCAAATAGTTCCCTTTGTCTCTTTTCTGGATCTTCTTGAAGCTGCTTAATTTTAATGCGTACTATGCCTGATTTATTTGCATAAAAGCAGCATCGTTCCCCTAAGGCTAAGCAAATACCTCCCTGGTTAGCTGTCAGCAAATCTAAGCCTCGTCTGTTTGGAAGGAACACTTCTGCCAGGGAATTTATTTGGTCCTGCAAATCTTTAATGGTTCCTGATAAAGTTTGTACATAATTTATAAGTTGTTGAGACAGGCGATGGTAAGAGTGAATAGCCGTGCCTAAGCCACTGTACCTGTGCCCACAGCAGCTGTTATTCCAAGGCTGGCAATGAGTGGTAAAGCCTGTATTGCCCACCTATGTCTTTTGACTAAAGTGTCTAGGCTAGAAATTGGTAGAGGTTCATCTCCTGGGACAATAGTTATATCAGGGAGTAATAAAGCAAGAACACAACCAATGGTCCAATTCGCTGGAAGCGTGGGAAGGCCGAGTTTCCTCCACACATAAAAACTGTGCCATTGGAGGGACAAAGAGATGGGGTGGGTGAAGAATAATTTTATACTGTTGAGCAATTTCCAAAGGAAGTAAGTCGAACATCAATATCATAGGTATTATTCTGCATCGCGCCTAAAAGAAATAATGTAAAAGTGCCTATAGGCTGTACTTTAAAGGGAAATCCGGGTTGGCATGTATTATCATTGTCCATGATAGAATTAATAGGAACTGCCATAGGCATGATTGCCCCTGTTGTCATGCAGAGCCAGCAATCACCAGCAAGGGTGGGGTTCGAATTATTAAGCTAGGAGAATGTAGTTTGCAAAATATCTAATGTATTGGTATCTAAACCTGGGAACTGGGATTTAGGCTACATTAAGGGATGATATGTGAGCTCAGGGATTTGGGGTTTCAAAAGTTTGATTATCTGAGGATGCTTGACAGAATAAGTGGGTCCTCCACCATCAGAGACCCCTGTAGGGGCCTTAATGGGCCAGTAGGAAGGTTTTCCGACAGTGCCTTGGCACCCAGCTGACTGTAGCTTGGTGTATTTGCCATCTCCTCCATGGTCAAAGAGAATGGGGGTATAATGAATAGTGGTCCCCCTGCTGCATGAGTTTTAGTTAGGGAGGCTTCAAAAAATTGTTCTCCCTGTTTATTAACACAAAGTGAAGCCGACGCATTACAAGAGACATGCATCGCCTGGGTATGAGTACAAGTTGCAGAACAATTTTGGAGAGCTTTACTTGTACTAGGGGGAATAATCTTTGGCTTGTTAACACATACCCATTTAGGCTGATGAACTCCTCCGAGATTATGGTCAACCTTGGCACGGAGGTAAGTCACCTTAGTCATGCAGTCAGCAGTCTGGGTCCAACTAGTGGGAGCCTCAGTCCAAAATCCTCCTTTGCATTCACGGGGGGGCGGCAAAAAGGTACCCCATGATGTTGGAAATTAGAGGTCCAAGGCCTCTGTGTTCAAACCTGTTCAGCAGCAGTGCCTTAAGCAGGATCCTCGCACAGATTGTTGGCTGTATCTGAAATGGAGGAAAATTTGTCCTCAGGGGGAGAGCCTTTGTCCCTGGGTTGAGGTAAGTAATTTACCTGTTTAACCAGGCATTCTGGTAACCATCTTGGGGATGCTTGCTCTTGGTCCAAAACACAAGCTGAGCCTCATCCCCTGATGAGGATAGGATGTGGGCGTTTTCATTTATTTGTAATGGGATTGCACCACATAACAGGTGTGCGAACAGAATTGGATGAAGGATGCCAGTGTCTGTCTGTGGCCAAATGGCCTTCACTGTCTAGGGTAAGAAAAATAAGGGCAAATAATGCATGGTTAAGGCGATCCCTGGGAGTGGTAAATACAAGGGCGGAAGCCTTAAGACGGGATAGCCAAGTCTTTAAGGTAAGCTGGGCAAGTTCCACATGCCTTGGCCCTGAGTGTTGTATGGAATTTCAGTAGTATGACAAAATTGCAAGGTAGCACAAAACTGTTTAAACTTGGCACTGGTATATGCAGGACATTTATCTGTTTTAATATGTATTGGTTTACACATTACGAAAAAGGCTGAAACAAGATGAGAAAGGACATCTTTGGTAGCCTCTCAAGAATGTGGTGATGCAAAAATAAAGCCGCTGAAGGTATCTATAGAAACGTATATATATTTGGTTTTTCAAAATTCAGGAAAATGAATAACATCCATTTGCTAAATCTGATTGGGAAGTAATCCTCGGGGGTTAACTCCCAAGTGTTGAATGGGGAGGGAGACAGTGCAAGCAGGGCATGCTTTTACTATTTCTCATGCATGTTGCCTGGTAATTTTCCAAAGTAATCGATGGCTCTGGGAATTTAGATGGTGAAGATTGTGTAACTCCATGGCCTTTTGAATGGAGCCAACAAAAATTGGAAAGATGGAACGTGTTGCTGCATCAGCTTGGGCATTACCTTGTGTTAGAGGGCTCAGAAGGTCAGAGTGTGTCATGATGTGTCCTAAAGAAAATGGATGTTTTCTGGCCTGAATTAGCTGCTGAAGCTGGTGAAACAGAAAGGGGGAATTGGAAGAAGCCTTAATGGTGGGTGAAATCTCCTGAAGGGGCACAGAATGAGCACTGTAGGCACTGTCTGTATAAATATTAACAAGATTATCAAAAAACTTTATAAAAACTTGTGTTATGGCGAACAATTCCACAAACTGAGCTGACTGATAGACAGTATCAAAGGTGGTAGGCTTGTTATTGACAACAAAGACTGCACGGCCATTACTGGAACCCTCTGTAAAAAAGGTAAGGGCTTGAGGAATGGGAGCCTTTTGAGTAATTTTGGGAAAAATAAATGGATGTAACTGGACAAAATTTAAAAGGGGGTCATTGGGGATGTGGTTATGAATTGTTCCCAAAAAGCCTGATAGGGCAATATCCCATTCATCCATGTCTGTAGTAAAAATTGTAGTAAGGGTTTGGTCCTTAGTATATGGAATTAAAATATTATCAGGGTCTTTGCCAAAATGTTGTCGAGAAAGCAAACGACCTTTAAAAATAAGAGAAGCTACCTGAGCAAGATAAACAGTAATAACCTTGGAGGATGTGGTGGGTACAAGGACCAAAAGCAAGGGGCAGCCTTTATTTTTAAAATGTGGATCTCGCTGCCAAAATATTCCTGTGGGTGTATGAGGAGTGTGGAAAATAACCAGAACCAGAGGACGGTTATAAGAAATTTGTGTAACAAACTTTTGGGCAATGGCTTCTGTGGCTTGGTTTAATGCATGTCATGCCTCTGGAGTAAGCTTTTGAGGGGAGGAGGGGTGGGAATCACCTATCAAAATATCATTAAGGGGCAAAAGTACACAAGTGGGTAATTTTAAATATGTTCCTAGCAATTGAATATCCCCCAGTAATATTTGAAAATCATTAAGTGTGTGAATATGGTCCACACATAGTTGTATTTAAGGAATTTGGATCTGATTATCTTGAAGTTTAAGGCCCAAATAGGTATAAGGGTCCTGTGTTTGAAACTTATCTGGAGCTATCTGTAGTCCCAAGGTAGTGAGGTTTTGTAAAAGTCCAAGTAACAATTATTAAGGTCATGGGTATTAGGTGCAGCAATTAACAAATCATCCATATAATGTAAAATATAATTTTGTGGTCATCGCTCTCTCACAGGGTCTACTGCTTGAGCAACGTATTTTTGGCAAAGACTAGGGCTGTTGGCCATACCTTGGGGAAGAACCTTCCATTGAAATCTCTGCATAGGGCCCAGAAAATTAATGCGAGGGAGACTAAAGGCAAAATAGGGTCTATCCTCAGGATGTAAAGGAATGGTAAAAAAGCAATCTTTTAAGTCAATAACCATTTTACAATAGGTTTTTGGAATCGCCACTGGTGTGGGAATGCCTGGCTGTAGTGCTCCCATCGGGCACATAACTTTATTAATGGCACACAAATATTGTAAAAGGCGCCACTTGCCTGATTTTTTCTTGATAATAAAAATAGGAGTAATCCATGGTGAGGTTGAGGGCTTTACATGGCCGGCTGCCAGCTGTTCCAGCACTAACGTGGAGGCAGCCTCCAATTTTTCTTGGGTAAGGGGCCACCGATCCACCAACACAGGAGTCTGAGTCTCCCAAATAATTTTATCTGCATGGGGTAAAGGAGGGTCAGGGACCGACACTAAAAATCTGAATACACAAGTCCACATGTATTTGTTTTTTTTATGGGTTGTATAGGCTCCACCAGTCCTTGTTTCAGTATCCCCAGGCCTGTACCAGGAACAAAATTCATAGGAAGCATTTGATGAGTCACCATGGAATTGGGACTGGCGAGAATAACTTCCAATGACTCAAAATATCTCCACCCTATACGTTAACAGGGAGGTCTGAATCAACAAAAGGAGTGACAGTTGACTTATTACCATCTTTATCAGTGCAGCTAATAGACCTTGAGCTGACCAGAGGATTTTTTTATTTTCCTATCCCTTTAAGGTCAGTCAAGGATGGAGTGAGGGGCCAACCTGATGGCTAGTATTTTTGAGAAATAATTGTGGCATCAGCTCCAATATCTAGAAATCCTTGGAATTCCTTTCCTTCAGTAAGTAAGGTAAGGGTGGGTCTATTGTGAGAAATGGGTTGAACCCAATACACATCAGAGAAGCCTAAGAAAGCAGCCCCCCGAGGTAGGTTTGGGTGGTGGAAATGCCTCCTGAATCCAAGGGAAGGAGAATTAATTGTGCAAGTCTTGTTCCTGCTGGGATGGCGGCAACTCCATTAATAGCAGTGGCCAGTATTTTTATTTCTTCAGTTAAATCATTATCATTAATGCCAGCGAAGACCTGAACACCTTGTATGGTAGTGGAGGCTCTTCCAAGAATAAGGGCACATGTATGAGATGGAGGGGGACCCATAATTCCAGTGGGTATTATCTGGGGCCCTTGATTGAGTCTAATATTGTAACTGTGGTGGCACAGAGGTCCAATTTTGCGCTGCCTGGGTGGCTAGTTGGAGGGAGGCAATTGTGGAGAAGGATTTTGTGGTAGGTTGGGAGTTTGGGAGGGAACAAACCTTATTGCTCCTGTGTTTGTCCTGGGGGATGTTGTGGCCAGGGGCTGGCCCCGCAGGGAGTTTCCCGAGAAGCAGGAAGAAATAGGCTGTCTGAGGGCATTTGTCTTAGATCTACACTCACTGCCCCAGTGATGACCTTTACCACTTCTATGGAAAACGGTAGCTGGGGGCGGTTAAGCCCCAGTTTGAGGAGACGCTATTCCTAGGCTTTGTTTGCCTGTCGGACACCCACATGCAAAATGGCCAGGTTGTTTACAAGTAAAGCAAGTACGTGAGCCAGGATTGTGAAACGCCTTGGTAAAGGCGGCCCCTAAAGCGAGACCCATGGCATGGGCTGCACCCACGCCTGCACAGAGTCTAATAAATTCAGAAAGTTTCCCTTTATCCTTATGTGGTTGAAGAACATCCTGACATGCTGGGTTGGCATTTTCAAAGGCAAGATGTTTTACATAGGTGCTTTCACCTTCGCTTGGTTCATGCAAGCATTCCGCAGCTAGGTTAAGCCGGGGAACAAACTACCTATAAGGCTCATGGGGCACTTGTCAAATTTTTGCCAGGGAATTGGTAGCCGAGGCCTTTTGAGGGAGGTGTCACCAAGCAGGAAAACCAGCCATCTGAGTCTGCGCCAAGAGTCCAGGAGGGAAACGTGCCTGTTATTTTTAGTGTCAAAAGGCACATTGCCCACTAGCTAAACTTAAGTCCCAGATTCAGAGGAGGCCTTAGTTAAAATTATTTGAGCAGTTTCCCGACATTGTCTTCGAAATCTGCATTCCATAACAGGAAGTCTCCGGCACTGAAGGTAGCTTGGTCTAAAAATTTCCAATCATTGGGAGTAAGCCATTGTGCGCTGTGGATTTCTAATAAAGCCAACGTGTAGGGCACAGTGGGGCCATAGTGAGCACAAGCCTTATTAAGTTTTTCAAGAAAACATAGGCTTAATTTTTTGTAGACTCTGGGTTCCTTCCTGCCCAGGGGTGAACTCCTCATCCTCTGAGTCCTGATCTCCTTGATCCATTTCCCCCGCTTCCTCCTCTTGTTCCTCATCGAAGTCTTTGACCGCAGCCTGGGCAGGCTTATCTATCTGACTGGTGGTGACTGGGAAGGTGAGAACAGGCCGATGGAGTGGCTTCGACTTTGTATTAGACCGCTGTGGGCCAGCTTGCATTGCCTCCATAGCTAAGGCTAATGAAGAGAGCTCAGAGTCAAGGGAATTTAATTATTTTAAAAGTTGCATCTCTTCCCGTCTATGTTGGAAGGATGCTGGCAAGGGAGCGAGGTTAGGTAGGGGAAGTAGGGAAAAAATATCTGGGGGGGCACTTGGCCCCTGAAGGGCCAGAGCACAAAAGGCAGGAGGGATATAGGAGGGAGGTGGATGTGTAAATCCTGTAGGCTGTGGCAGGGTCCTGAGAGGTTGCGGGTCTTCTGAATGGTAGAGAGCTGCTTCCTTCTCCAAGATAGCGTCCTTCCCAGGGGTCAATGTGTCTCTGGGATTTAAAACTGGATAAAGGTGGTTTTTAATCATTGGAGCCTTATTAATTAGGGTCGTATTTTTAGGGGTACCAGGAAGGTTCTCAGGGTCCTGGGAAGACTGAGAAGGGTCTATGTCTATACTAATGATGGGCATGCAGAGGAGGGACGAGAGGTATTTTGCATAATCTCTTCCCCAATCCTGACAAGTTGTAAGGTACCATTGTCAAAGCGAAAACTTTTAAGAATTTCATTAATTAAGTTCCAGTAAGAAAAGGTGGGAACTGGCATTTTTTCTGGGCCAAAGGATTCATAATAATCTTTTAAACAGTCTCCTACTCTAAGCCATTTTTGCCATCAATGGTCCCTTCAAGAGGAAACCATGGACACAATGCTCCTATGTGTGAAAAGAAAAATTTTAAGTCCTTTTTCTTAACATGTGCCCCCCATGTCTTGAAGAACTCCTTGAGGCCTGAAATAAACAAATCATGTGACGATACTGCTTGTCACATGGTGGGTCACTCACCGTGCATCATTCCCACCCTCCTCCTGGATATGTCTTCGGGTGGTGTCTGCTGAGATGATCGCGGGCTCCTCTTGACCAAGTCTTCCAGGAGGAAGGGGTTCCCCCTCAGTCAATGGCTTGAGCCCCAGTCGGTGGGCGCCAGATGTCCCGGAAGGCAGGACACATCAACATGGGCAGCGAACCTATATGGGGAGGAATGAAGGGACAAGAGACACGAGAGATGAGAGCAACACAGGAGTTCTGATCAAGCTGCAAAATTTTCTTGTTCACACATGGGTATTAAAATGCTGGATTTGGGAAAACTCTCTTATCGGCAGTTCCTGGATGTCTTCACAAGGTGAGATAACTTCAGGATGTTTCTGGAAGAAAGATGGCCACAGGATGTCTCAGGGACACATATGGCTACAGGATGTCTTCCAGACAGGATGTCTCCTGGTGGCTGTTTCTTGTAAGTGTCAGGCTGTTCTTTTAAAAAGAATTCCTTGTACCCTTGACAGTCAGGGATTCAGTATTTCGAATGGAAAATTGGAAAATGAATCCAATGTGTAGGCAAATATGTGCTACCCAAAAATCTTCCAACTCTCATTCAGAACAATGCCTTGACATTTCCTTCACGCCAAGTAAGACACAATTAGAGGAGAAGAGTTAGAAAATCTGTGAATACATATCAGTAATGGAAAATGCTCAGGAGTTCACAACCTTCGAGGTTGTAGAGAAGTTTCAAAAAGTAAGGGACAGGGTAAAAACTCCAAAAACATGGAGCTCTGCTGGCCTAAAGACTTTTTGAAAAACTGCCTCTGAGGTTGGGCACCTGAAATATATGTTGATGACAGGAGCTTTAGCTTCCTTTGTAGTGAGACCATCAAAGCTGGGTCTGCATCTATATGACCTGGAGGACATGGTTTCTTTTTTTCCTATGAACATGAGGCAGCAGGGCTGAATTCTCTCTTTATAGGTAAATTGTTGCCACTGGGGGCTAAGTGTCTTCCAGTGTGGACTGTGAAGCCATTTGGTCATCCTCCAATTTTCGTGGTGTTTCTTGCAGCTGCACTGGGAGTTTGGTATTTGCTTCACAAAATACGAGAAGTTCAACTGGGACACAGTGATGGAGGGAGTTCTGTCACGTGTGGTGGGTAAGGGTCTGCAGGAGAATGCACCAACCTGGCTTATATCCCACATAGCTTGCCCCCTTGACCATAGCAATCTGATTCTAAACATTGCCCTGCAACCTCTCCATATAACAAGATGCCTTTACATACAAGGGTATGGGGGCTGCACCATATCAGTCACAAGGCATTTGGAAGCCAATGGCATATCCACATCACCCCACCACAGATGTTTTAACACACACCTGCACACCACTGCTCTAGGCCGACTACTCATCAGGCTCCAAGTTACTGGCATCTCTGTTCTATACCATTTTCATGAAACCCAGTCAATCAAGGCACTGTCTGGTACACTCATGATCAGCAATAGGACACCCAAAGGTTCTCCAGTGCCACCAGGTGATGGGAATTTCCAAACTTTAATGATATTTATCTAGGCATTTTTCATGGATGAAGTTGAAGGCACTGTGGGTTTCAATTCATTCAGAAACCATAAAATGGAGAAGAAGCTCATTTCAATGAAAGCTCTGGAGAATTCTAACAGGCAAGGCTTCCCAAAGACAGGCTAAAAGGTCACATTAAGCCAGGCATTTGAGGTCTACAATGTGAGGTCCATGTGTGTTTTGACTTGCAACGATGGCTGCCAAGTCTTTAAGAATAAAATCATGTGATGTCCTTCCTGAAATTTCCAGTGCTCTTCCCCGAAAGCCTCCCTGGGCCTAGATCTCAGTTTCCAAGTGCGACTCTCATGCGTGGCCTCCTAAAATCCCAACACAATACATGGCAATCCTTCTTTGAGGTCAGTTCCAGAACTCAGTCTCTAAGGGGAATCACATAAGTGTTCAAGCCCAGGTGGACATAGTCATCTCTTCCAACGGCCACAAAAATGACCACAATTAAAACCAAAACACTCCCACATGACACACCTGATGAAAAGACCTTCCTGACTTTCAGGGCAACAGAAGAATAGGTAAGCAAAATGTCCAAAGCAGGGTTTTTCCACTGAGGCATTCCTGGTCACACTGATATCTGAGCTTTCTGAGATGCTCGCCATTCCCTTCAGCTATCCAGTACATGGCCATGTCACAGAGATTTGAGGAGGTACATATCATGGACACAAAACCATGAGCCTATTCTGGAGAGTGCACACAATTCAGGAAGAAAACAGGAACTTAAGAAGTTAGCAGGTGTTCCCCATTGATAAGTCAAGCCGCAGTCCATTCATGAATTGGGCAGGATGAAAGCTGAGAAGCTTTCTACTAGACAGGACTCACCCATTGATGCATTTTCTTTTCTAATGTCTACAACCAGGGACACAGTGGTATAAACAGACATAGAAACGCTCGCCTTGTCAAATGACTTACTAGAAACAGTTCCCTCCAAACCAAACAAACCGCCATTCCTACCTATTCTCAGAATATGAGACAAAACCACAAGCCCACACCCACTCCCACAAAGACACATCCTTCCCCCAAGTAGGTCTGTGACTATCCGGAGTGTCCTCTGACTGGTGGGCCATACTATGTTCCAATGAAATGGCCTGTCCTGTCTCAGATCTGGTCTCCTTGGCCAACTCTGTGAAGTTGTCAGGAGCCAGCAGTGAGCCACTACCTACTTTCTCAGGAAAAGCCCCTCTTCAGAGCTTTCCTGGTTTTGGCTGTGCTCACATCAGTAGGTACCAAGAATGACTGACTCTGTCCTTGGTAAATCCATACAAGTGAGACCACTGGGATTGGGACTGCCTCTTGGTGCCTGGCTTCTTGGATACCAAGTTCAGAGAGTTCCATCAACAAAGAAGTGAGGTGAGGTCACTTCCTTAAGGAACTGAATCAGATCACTGCCTTGGTAACCACTTTGTCCTAACAGTTGCTTCCAAGACGACCATGAGATGGAGGCTGCCCCTACTTTCTGTGACACTTTCACAAGGTAGAATGGTATATCAACCATAGTCACCTAGGAACAGCTCTCCACACCAACCTGGTTTGGTCCATCTTCTCTACAATAAGAAGAGAGAGGCTGATTCATAAACAACCTTTCATCCTGACCAGGTTGTTTGCCATGGATGCTGACTTTTGCTCTCTCAGGTCCTTCATAGTTGTTTACATCTTCTCCAGGGATCATTTCTGCATGGACCTTGAGGTTCTCAGGAGGTGGAATATCCCCTATATTCCTGTATTGTAAGACCAACTCTGTCCCTGCTCTTCTGTAAAGTTAGATTGAGGGAACAGTGTATGGTTAGGGTTAATAATATGTTCAATTTGAATTAGGAATCATTCTGCTGGATGAATAATGGTACTGGGAACCTGCGACATTTATAAGTATATATAGGTGAAATATATGTATGAAAACAGAAATCTAAATAAGATTTGAAGCGCAGAATGGGGATGGGCCCTTGAGCGTGATACTTAGCGTTGAATTATGTTCTGCACAGATGTCTGAGATAGATCGATATACAATGGCATTAGACACTGTACCTTGTATTATTGAATGTATAAGAGAACATCCAGTCAAAAAGGGATAATGGGTAGGATTAGGAAGATAGTCAGTAGGTTTAAGAAGAAGAGTGAGTATAGGATTTGGAAAAAAAGTTCCTTAGCAACAGGGTTTGGATTAGAGTGTGAATGTAAATGTCAGCACAATTGAAGAGTCAGTCACAATGATGAACTGTGGAAAGTATGTAGGAAAGCTGATATAAATAGAGACATTATGAAACCAGGAAAAGTATAAAGTGAGAGATAGGATTAGATATTTTCAACAGGGTTGAGTTTGAATATATAAACTTAGCAAGAAACAAATATGTTGTCACAAATAGGATTGACTTTTGAGAGCATTAGCCAAACTTGACATGGATGGTTTTAGTAATTCATGTTCACTTTACATTTAGGCTTTGGTGCAAACATAAGTGTGACCTTTTCTTTTTGTGTCCAGAATATTACTGTGATAAAATGTATATGTAGATCAGATGACATGAGTATTTCTTCCACCATTACTGGGAGCAAAATTTTGAAGACGTATAAATTAGTATTGGGTTTACAAAGAGGTGTACCCTGTGTCTATGAATATAGAGACAATGCATGAATAGACAATAGTGTGAATAAATAATATAACTGGTTCCACTTTAAATAATGGATTTATTTGATATCTGAAAATATATAAGAAATCTTATATTGATATACAATCATTCATTCCAACCAGTAATACATCTAATAGTAATATTAGGGTTATAGTTTATCATGAAGGGTGTGTGAGTTTTGCTTCAAATATGATTATGGAAATCGAAAATAATATGTTTGGAATGAAGTCTCATAAACAAACCAGTCAAGAAACATGGAGGATTACATGTGTTCTAAAGCAGAAAATGATTGAAAGTGAAACAAATGCCTATAATTTTGCTAACGTATGGATGAAATATATATCCTATAATGTGCATAAACTGAAGAAATTGTAACATACCAGTGGTGAATAAGAATGAACATCAAAATACACATCATGTCCCATTGGAATCTACTTGCATTGATGAGAAACTGGATCAATTATTGTAGAAATATTAGGATTTGTATCCACCATTCACTGAAGTTAGTTTTCATTTCTAGGAAAAAAATATGTATTTCAGGTGGATGAATATTTCCGTGAATAATCTTGTGAAATGTTAACTCTAAATCCACATACATGAATATGAATGAATTTAGGGAGTTTATTATAAGACACATATATTTTATATTTTAAAAAAATTTAGAGTATATATATATATATATATATATATATATATATATATATATATATATATATATTAACACACACACACACACACACACACACAGACATTAAAAATTAGCAATACATATGCCAATCGAAATTCACCATGAAATATATATCATCCACAGATCCAAAAATATTCATTTTACTGAACATGGATTTATGTATAATGTTGTTCAACTAGGAAGCTCACCCATAGTTTGAAATTTCAGTTTCAACAGCGTTTAGGCGGAGTGATCTATTCTCACAATTTCTATCTGCCAAGTCAGCCACCTCACAAGAATGTACCTGTGGTACCAGGTAGAATTCTATATGTGCATATAAAAATACATGTGCTGAATAGGCTACAGAGAAAGGGTGACAGGAATTCACATATTTGTTAACTTTAAGTACACATGGAACTATTTCAATTAAAAATTAACTAGATTTATAACACCTACATTTTATCATGCAAAAGCCAAGTCTAACTATACACCATGCCTCCTCTGAAATGTTTGTATTTCTATTCTGTTTGGGTTATTTTACTCCATCATATTAGGATTAGTAGTAAGAGTCTATTAGGGTATGTGTTAGTGTCAGTTATTAAGTATTTCAAATGGAAAATAGGAAAATGAATCCAATGTGTATGCAAATATGTGCTACAAAAAATTTCCACTTTCATCCAGAACAATGCCTTGACAATATCTTCGCCCCTAGTAAGACACAATTAGAGAAGAAGAGTTAGAAAATCTGTGAATACATACCTGGAATGGAAAATGTTCAGGAGGTGGTAGAGGAGTTTCCAAATGTAAGGGACAGTGTAAACACTCCACAAACATGGAGCTATGCTGGCATTAAGACTTCTTGAGAAACTGCCTCTGAGGTTGGGCACTTGAAGTATATGTTGTTGTCAGGAGCTTTAGCTCCCTGTGTACGGAGACCATCAAACCTGGGTCTGCATCTATGTGACCTGGAGGATATGGTTTCTTATTTTCTAATGAACATGAGGAAGCAGTGATGAATTCTCTCTTTGTAGATAAACTGTGGCCACTGGGGGCTAAGTGTCTCCCTGTGTGGACTTTGAAGCCATTTGGTCATCCTCCAATTTTCGTGGTGTTTCTTGCAGCTGCACTGGGTGTTTTGTATTTGCTTCACAACATACAAGGATTTCAAATGGGTCACAGTGCTGGTGGGAGTCCTGTAAGGTGTGGTGGGTCAGGGTCTTCAGGAGAATGCACCAACCAGGCTTCTATCCCACATTGCTTGCTCCCTTGACCATAGCAACCTGATTCTGAACATTGCCCTGAAACCTGTCCATATAACCAGATGCCTTTTCATATAATTTTCTGCTGGCTGCACCAAATCAGTCACAAGCCATTTGGAAGCCAATGACACACCCACATGGCCACACCACAAATATATTATCAGACAACTGCACACCACTGCTCTAGGCTCACTACTCAGCAGGCTCCAACTTACTGGCATCTCTGTTCTACACCACTGTCAAGAAATCCAGTCAATCAAGGCACTGTCTTGTACACTCATGAGCAGCAATAGGACATCCAATGGTTCTCCAGTGCCACCTGGTCATTGGGAATTTCAAAAATTTCATGGTTTTTATCTATCCATTGTTCAAGAATGAAGTTGGAGGCACTTTGGGGTTTCCATTCATCCAAGAACCATGAAATGGTGAGGAAGCTCATTTCAATGAAAGCTCTGGAGATCTCTCACAGGCAAGGCTTCCCAAAGAGTGGTCAAAATGTCACATGCAGACAGGCCCATTGAGGTCTAAAATGTGAGGTCCATGTGTGTTTTGACTCTTAACTATAGCTGCCAAGTCTTTCAGAATAAAATCATGTGATATCCTGGCTGAGATTCTCAGTGCTCTGTGGAAAGCCACCCAGGGCCCAATCTCAGGTTTCAAGGGTGACTCTCATGCGTGTCCTCCTACAATCCCAACACAATTAATGGCAATACTTCTCTGAGGTCAGTTCCAGAACTCAGTCTCGAAGGAGAATCACACCAGAGTTCAAGCCCATGTGGACCCAGTCATCTCTTCCAACCGCCACACAAATGACAACAATTGAAACCAAAACTTTCCCACATGACCCTCATCTTCTTCCATATAGACACTCATCATAAACTCTTGCTGGAGGTTTCCATTAGGAGCGCAGCCCAAGACAATGTCCAAAATATGCACCCTTGCCCGTCATTTGCCTAAAGTGAGCGTGGCCTTGACACCCTTCCTGTAAACCAGGAGTGATCAAATAGGCCTGCCTTTAATACTGCTCTGCTTCTCCAATTTGAGGCCTACTGACTGTCAGGTATAGATTCTTTATGTGATTTGGCATCATGGGAGAACCCAAGCACTTGTGCAGGAGTTCAAAGAACTCATTTGACCCAGAGGATCCTATTCTCACTTGATGGAGGTCAGGAACCTAACAGAGGAAGGCAGGAAACTTCATGCACAATGACTGATATTTTTACCATTTTTGTTTTCAATACACACATGGGAACTTTCTTTATATCCATCAGGTGCTGAGAATCTAATCCATAGCCTGACCCAGAGCCAAGCGGCTGATTCAGACACATCCCTTTCGAAAGCAATTAAGCAAAGCACCACAGGTGATGCCCATTCATTTGCATTTAAAAACTGTTTACTTCAGGCTTCAAAAAGGAGTGGCCTGAGGTAAGGACCTTCCTGACATTCAGGGCAACAGAAAAATAGGTAAGCAGAAGGCCCAAAACAGTGTTTCTCCACTGAGACTTTCCTGGTCACACTGATATCTGAGTTTCCTGAGATGCTCGCGATTCCATTCAGCTATCCAGTACATGGCCATGTCACAGAGCTTGGAGGTGTTACATATCTTGGACACAAAACCATGAGCCTATACTGGGTAGTGGCCAAAATTTAGGAAGAAAACAGGAACTTAGGACGATAGTAGGGGTGGCCCATCCATAAGGCAACCTGCAGTCCAGTCATAAATTGGGTAGGATGAATGCTGGAAAACTTTCTTCTAGACAGGATATATCCATTGATGCATTCTCTTTTCTCATGTCTACAACCACGGACACAGTGAGATACACAGATATAGAAACACTCACCTTTTCAAACGACTTTTTAGAAACAGTCCACTCCAAACCAAACAAACCGCCTTTCCTACCTATTCTCAGAACATGAGACAAAACCACAAACTCACACCCACACCCACAAAGGCACTTCCTTCCCCCAATATGTCTGTGATTATCCGGAGTGTCCTCTGTCTGTGGACCATATTGTTACCCCGAACTGGCCTGCCATGTCTCAGATCTGGTCTCCGTGGCCAAATCTGTGAAGTTGTCAGGAACCAGCGATGACCAACTACCTGCTTTCTTAGGAAAGGACCCTCTTCAGAGCTGTCCTGGCATTTGGCCATTCTCACATCAGTAGGTACCAAAAAAAGACTCTCTGCCCTTGGTAAAACCAAACATGTGATCCCACTGGGACTGTGACTGGGACTGGCTCTGGATGCCTGGCTTCCTTGATCCCAAGTTCAGAGAGTTCCATCACCAAGTAAGTTAGGTGAAGTCACTTTCTTCATGAAATGAATGAGGTCACTGCCTTGGCAACCACTTTGTCCTAGCAGTTGCTGCCAAGGGTCCCATGAGATGGAGGCTGTTCCTACTTTCTGTGACACTGTCACAAGTTAGAATGGTATATCAACCATATGCACCGGGGAACTTCTCTCCATACAGGCATGCTTTGGTCCATCTTCTCTACATTAAGAAGAGAGAGGCTGATTCAGACACATCCTTTCATCCTGTCCAGGTTCTTTACCATGTCAGAAGACTTTTGCTCTCTTTGGTACTACATAGCTGCCTACAACTTCTCCAAGGATCATTTCTGCATTGACCTTTGAGGTTCTCAGCAGGTGGAAGATCCCCTACATTCCTGTATTGTAAGACCAACTCTGTCCCTGCTCCTCTGTAAAGTTAGATTGAGGGAACAGCGTATGGTTAGGGTTAATAACAGGTTCGATTTCGGTTAGGAATCATTCTGCGGGATGAATAATGTTATTGGGAACCTGCGATATTTAAAAGAATATAAAGGTGAAATATAAGTTTGAAAACCCAAATCTAAGTAAGTTTTGAAGCCCAGAAGTGTATTGGGCCCTTGGGTAGGATACTTAGCTTTGAATTATGTTCTGCACAGATGTCTCTGATTAATCGCTATACAATGGCATAGGACCTTTACCTTGGATGATTGAATGTTGAAGAGAACATGCAGTCAAAAAGGGATAATCGGCAGGATTAGGAAGATAGTCAGAAGGTTTAGAAAAAAGAGTGAGTATAGGATTTGGACCAAAAGTTTTTTAGCAATAGGGTTTCGGGTAGAGAGTGAATGTAAATGTCAGCACATGTGAAGAGTCATTCACAATGATGAACTGGGGAAAATATGTATGAAAGTAAATATCAATTGAGACAAAAGGAAATCAGGCAAAGTATAATGTGAGTTATAGGATTAGACATTTTCAACAGGGTTGAGGTTGAATATATAATCTTAGCAAGAAACAAATATGTAGTCACAAATTGGATTGACATTTGAGAGCATTAGGCAACCTGGACATGGATGTTATTACTAATCCATGCTCACTTTCCATTTAGGCTTTGGTACAATCATAAGTGTGACCTTTGCATTTTGTGTCCATAATATTACTGTGATAAAATATATATGTAGATCAGGTGACATGAGTATATCTTCCACCATTTCTGGGAGCAATATTTTGAAGACGTATAAATTAGTATTGGGGGTACAAAGAGGTGTACCCTGTTTCTATGAATATACAGATAATGCATGAATAGAACATACTCTGAATAAAACATATACTCATTCCACTATAAATAATGAATTGAATTGATATCTGAAAATATACAGGAAATCAAATATTGATATACAGACATTCATTACAACCAGTTATACATCAATGATAATATTAGTATTAGGATTTTCATGAAGAGTGTGTGAGTTTCGCTTCAAAATTGATTTTGGAAATCGAAAATAATGTGTTTGGAAAGAAGTCTCATGAAAATACCAGTAAAGCAACATGGAGGAATACATGTGTTCAGAAGCAGGAAGTGATTGAAAGTGAAACAAATTCCTATATATTTTTGAAATTTTGGATGAAATATATATACTATGATGTGCATAAACTGAAGAAATAATAATGACCCATTGTTGAATAAATATGAATGTCAAAATATATATCATGTCCCATAGGAATCTGCTTGCGTTGATGTTAAACTGGGTCAGTTACTGTAGAAATATTAGGATTTGTATACACCATTCACTGAAGTTAGTTGTCAGTAATAGGAAACAAATATGAATTTCAGGTGGATGAATATTTTAGAAAATAATCTTGTGAAAAGTTGATTATAAATCCACATAAATGAATATGAATGAATTTAGGGAGTGTATAATAAGTCACATATATTACATATTTTGAAAAATCTGGAGAGTATATATATATATATATATATATATATATATATATATACAGAGAGAGAGAGAGAGAGAGACATTAAAAACTAGCAATATATAAGCCAATCAAAATTCATCATGAAATATATATCATACACAGATCCAAAAATATTCATTATACTGAACGTGGATTTATGTATAATGTTGTTCAACTAGAAAGTTCACCCATAGTTTGAAATTTCAGTTCCAACAGCATTTACGAGGAGTGATCTCTTCTCACAATTTGTATCTGCCAAGTCAATCACCTCACAAGAATGTACGTGTGGTACCAGGTAGAAATCTATATGTGCATATAAAAATACATGTGCTTAATAGGCTACAGAGAAAGGGAGAAAGGAATTCACATATTTGTTAACTTTAAAAACTCATGGAGAACTATTTCAAAAAAAAATTTGCAAGATTTATAACTCCCACCCTATATTATGCAAAAGGCAAGTCCTAGTATACACCTTGCCTCCTCTGAACTGCTTGTACTTCTTTTCTGCTTTTTGTTATTTTTCTCCATCATATTAGGATTAGTAGTCAGAGTCTAGTTGGGAATTGGTTAGGGTCAGAGATTCAGTATTTTGAAGGGAAATTGAAAAATGTATCCAATGCCTATGCAAATATGTGCTACCCAAAATCTTCCCACTCTCATCCAGAACAATGCCTTGACATTATCTTTTACCAAAGTAAGACACAGTTAGAGGAGAAGAGTTAGAAAATCTGTGAATACATATCTGGAATGGAATATGCTCAGGAGTTCACAACCTTGGAGGTGGTAGCAGAGTTCAAAAAAGTAAGGCAAAAGGTAAACACTCCTCAAACATGGAGCTCTGCTGGCCGAAAGAATTCTTGAGAAACTACCTCTGAGGTTGGTCACTTGAAATATATGTTGTTTTCAGGAGATTTAGTTCTTTTGTAGAGAGACCATCAAAGCTGGTTCTGCATATATGTGACCTGTAAGACATGGTTTCTTATTTTTCATTGAACATGTGGCAGCAGTGCTGAATTCTTTTTTTGTAGCTAAACTGTGCACACTGGGGCTAAGTTTCTCCCTGTGTTAACTGGGAAGACATTTGTTCATCCTCCACTTTTAGTGGTGTTTCTTGCTGTTGCATTGGGAGTTTGGTATTTGCTTCACGAAATAAAGGAGTTCAATTGGGACACATTGCTGGAGGGAGTTTAGTCACGTGTGGTGGGTGAGGGTTTGCAGGAGAATGCAATAACCAGGCTTCTATCCCACATAGATTGCCCCCTTGATCATAGCAACCTGATTCTGAACATTTCCCTGAAATCTCTCCATATAACAAGATGCCTTTACCTATTGGGTCTGTTGGCTGTAACCATATCAGTCACAAGCCATTTGGAAGCCAATGGCAGATCCACGTGGCCCCACCACAGATGTTTTGTCACACATCTGTCCACCACTGTTCTAGGCCCACTAATCAGTAGGCGACAACTAACTGGCATCTCTGTTCTTCACCATTCTCATGAAACCCTGTCAATCAAGGCACTGTCTGGTATACTATGATCAGCATCAGGACATCCAAAGGTTTTCCAGTGCCACCTCGTCATGGAAATTTCAAAAATTTCATGGTATTTATCTAGCCATTATTCAAGGAAGAAGTTGTAGTCACTGTGGGTTTCAATTCATTCAGGAACCATTAAATGTTAAGGAAGCTCATTTCAATAAAAGCTCTGGAGAACAATCACAGGCAAGGCATCCCAAATAGTCGCCAAAAAGTCACATGAAGCCAGGACCATTGAGGTCTACAATGTGAGGTCCATGTGTGTTTTGACTCTCAACTATGGCTGCCAAGTTTTTCAGAATAAAATCATGTGATATCCTGGCTGAGATTCTCAGTGTTCTGTGGAAAGCCACCCTTGGCCTAGATCTCAGTTTCAAAGGGCGACTCTCATGCGTGGCCTCCTAACATCCCCACACAATCCATGGCAATACTTCTCTGAGGTCAGTTCTACAACTCAGTCTCTAAGGAGTATTACACCAGAGTACAAGCCGAGGTGGACCCAGTCATCCCTTCCAACTGCCACACAAATGACCAAAATTAAAACCAAAACATTCCCACATGGCCCTCATCTTCTTCCACATAGACCCTCATTATAACCTCTGGCTGGAGATTTCCATGAGGGGTACAGCGCAAGAGAGTGTCCAAAATAAGCTCCCTTGGCCCTCATTTGCCTAATGTCAGGGTGGCCTGGACACCATACCTGTGAACCAGGAGTGATCAAATAGGCCTGCCATTACAACTGCTCTGCTTCTCCAATTTGAGGCCTACTGACTGTGGGGTTTAGATTCTTTATGTGAAGTGGAATCATGAGAAAACCCACGCACCTCTGCATGGCTTTGAAAAACTCATTTGACCCAAAGGATCCCTATACTCACTTGATGATTGTCTGCAACCTAATAGAGGAAGGAGAGAGACATCATCCACAATGACTGAATTTTGCCATTTTGGTTTTGGATGCACACATGGGATCTTTCTTTATATCCATCAGGTGCTGAGAATCTAAGCCACAGCCTCACAGAGGGCCAAGAGGCTGATTCAGACACATCCCTTTCAAAGCAATTAAGCAAAGAGCCACAGGTGATGCCCAATCATTTCCATATGAAAACTGTTTTTTTCATGCTTCACAAATGGGTGGCCTGAGGCAAAGACCTTCCTGTCATTCAGTGAAACAGAAAAATAGGTAAGCAAAAGGCACAAAACATGGTTTCTCCACTGAGACTTACCTGGTCACACTGATATCTGAGTTTTCTAAGATGCTCGCCATTACCTTCAGCTATTCAGTACATGGCCATGTGACAGAGCTTGGGGTGGTACCTATCTTGGACACAAAACCATGAGACTATTCTGCAGATTGGTCAGAATTCAGGAAGAAATCTGAAACTTAGGAAGATATTAGGTGTTGCCCATCGATAAGGCAACCTGCAGTGCAGTCATAAATTGGGCAGGATGAATGCTGGGAAACTTTCTACTAGACAGGACACATTCATTGATGCATTCTCTTTTCTAATGTCTACAACCACGGACACAGTGTTATACACAGACATAGAAACACTTGCCTTGTCAAACGACTATCTAGAAACAGTCCACTGCAAACCAGACATACCAGCTTTTCTACCTATTCTAAGAAAATGAGACAAAACCACAAACTCACACCCACAAACACAAAGGCACCTCCTTCCCCAAGTAAGTCTGTGAATATCCAGAGTGTCCTCTGACTGGCGGGCCCTACTATATTCCCCCGAAATGGCCTGTACTGTGTCAGATCTGGTCTCCTTGGCCAACTCTGTGAAGTTGTTAGGAGCCAGCGGTGAGCCACTACCTAGTTACTAAGGAAAGGCCCGTCTTCAGAGCTCTCCTGGCATTTGGACATCCTCACATCAGTAGGTACCAAAAAAGACAGAATCTGTCATTAGTAAAACTAAACAAGTGAGCCCACTGGGACTGGGACTGGGACTGGCTCTGGATGCCTGGCTTCCTGGATCCCAAGTTCAGAGAGTTCCATCACCAAAGAAGTAAGGTAGGTCACTTCCTTCAGGAACTGAATAGGTCAATGCCTTGGCAAACACTTTGTCCTAATAGTTGCTTCCAAGGGTCCCATGAGATGGAGGCTGCCCCTACTTCCTGTGACACTGTCACAAGTTAGAATGGCATATCAACCATAGGCACACGGGAACAGCTCTCCACACAGACCTTGTTTGGTCCATCTTCTCTACATTAAGAAGAAAGTGGCTGATTCAGACACACCCCTTCATCCTGACAAGGTTGTTTGCCATGGAAGATGACTTTTGCTCTCTCAGGTCCTTCATAGCTGCCTACCTCTTTTCCAGGGATCATGTCTGCATGGACATTTGAGGTTCTCAGCAGGTGGAAGATCCCCTACATTCCTGTATTGTTAGACCAACTCTGTCCCTGCTCTTCTGTAAAGTTAGATTGAGGGAACAGTGTATGTTTAGGGTCAATAACATGTTGGATTTAGTTTAGGAATCATCCTGCAGAATGAATAATGGTATTTGAAACTGCGATATTTACCAGAATATATATGTGAAATATAAGTGTGAAACCAGAAATCTAGGTAACATTTGAAGCCCAGAAGGACATTGGACCCTTGATTGTGATACTTAGCATTGAATTGCATTCTGCACAGAGGTCTCAGATAGATCAATATACAATGGCATAAAACCTTGTACCTTGCTTGATTGAATGTAGAAGAGAACAACCAGTCAAAAAAGGATAGTCGGTCGGATTAGGAAGATAGTCGGTAGGTTTACAAAAAGAATGAGTATAGGATTAGGAACAAAAGTTTATTAGCAATAGGTTATCGATTAGAGTGTGAATGTAAATGTCAGCACATGTGAAGAGTCAGTCACAATGATGAACTGGGGAAAATATGTAGGAAACAGATAGAAATAGAGCCATAATGAAATCAGGCAATGTATAAAGTGAGGGATAGGATTAGACATTTTCAGTAGGGTTGAGTTTGAATATATAATCTTAAGAAGAAACAAATATGTAGTCACCAATAGGATTGACATTTGACAGCATTAGGCAACATGGACATGGATGTTTTTAGTAATCCATGTTTACTTTCCTTTTAGGCTTTGGTACAAACATAAGTGTGACCTTTGCATTTTGTGTTCCGAATATTTCTGTGATTAAATGTATAAGTAGATCAGGTGACATGAGTATTTCTTCCACCATTTCAGGGAGCAATATTTTGAAGACGTATAAATTAGTATTGGGGGTATAAAGAAGTGTACACTGCGTCTATGAATATAGAGATAATGCATGAATAGACCATACTGTGAATAAATAATATAACTCTTTTCACTTTAAATAATGGATTGAATTTTTATCTGAAAATATATAAGAAATCCTATATTGGTATGCAATCATTAATTCCAACCAGTTATACATCTAATGGTAATATCAGAGTTATAATTTATCATAAAGTTTATGTGAGTTTTGCTTCAAAAGTGATTATGGAAATTGAAAGTCATGTGTCTTGAAAGAAGTCTCATGAAAAGACCTGTCAAGAAACATGGAAGAATACATGTGTCCTGAAGCAGGAAGTGATTGAAAGTGAAGCAAATTCCTATAAATTTGCGAACTTGTGGGGAAATCTTAAGAGCCCCTCCCAGCTCTCCCTTGAGCGCGATATCCAGACCGAGGGAATTAGGAGTGGCACGGGACTCGTGGTGCAGACCTCCAGGCCACCGCTCCCACCAGTGCTGAAAACTGAAGTCTCTTGCTCCACCTTCCGGGGGCATGGCTTCCGGAGTGCAAGCAAATTCGCTGGGGGTTCTCAGGCCTAAGCTCTACAAACTTAGGGTCTGAGGGAGACAAACAGGGAGATTGTGCCCAGGCGTTCATGAAAACAGGGCTCCTAGGAGCAGCAGTCCTGGCATGTAGCCAGTATTGTGGTGAGTGTCACAGGTGAGTGGGGCATGGCTTGAGGAAACACAAAAGAAGGCCCTAGGGACTCAGGATTGGACACCCACCCAGTGTGGGAGGAATAGCTGCTGCACAGTGATTGGTTCCCACCTATTGAAAGGAGAAGCTTGGCCCAGTGGGCACAGCTCTGCCTAATGGAAAAAAAGTTTATTGCAATCTATGACTGCATTTATTATTATTATTATTATTATTATTATTATTATTATTATATTAGTTTGTTTTTTTGTTTTTGTTTTTTTTTGTTTTCTTTTATTTTCATTTTTTTGTTGCTGTTCTTTAACTTTTTTAAAATGTTTTTAATTTTTTTAAATTTTTTCTTTTGTTATTATTATTTTTTAAAATTTTAATTTTAATTTTATATTATCATAATCATTTTTTTAAAAAATCATTTTCTTTCTTTATTTTCTATTTTTTCTATTGTCTTTTCATTTCTTTTCAATTTTCTTATTTCCCATTCCTTGCATTCTACCTGCCTACTCTCATTCTCTTTAGTGACTTTTTCCCTTCCCTTCTAAAATCTTTCCTCCCAAGCATCAAATAAATTTATAAGAGTAAACAGTAACTAAGCAGTCAAACAGAACAAGAAGTAACATGAGCAGCATAAACAAGCAAGGAAGAAAAGGAGTACAAACCACGAAGGACACCCTAAATATTCAGGAGGACCTAGAGTCATCAGAAAAATGGTCATATAAAGAACTCAAGGAATACCTTAGACAGATGGAATGGAAACTTAAAGAGGATACGAGACAGAAAATTCAAACAGTAAAAGAAAACATTGAAAATGAATTACATAAACAGATAAAAGAAAAAGTTAAGCATCTTTATCAGAGGATAGAGATTATAAAAAAATCAAACAATAATTCTAGAAATGAAGGAAATGATAAACCAAATTAAGAACTCCATTTAGAGTATCAATAACAGAGTGGAGCAAGTAAAAGCCAAAAGGTCAGATAATGAAGACAAAATATATCATCTTGAAACGAGTCCAGCCAACTCAGAAAGGCTGGCAAAAAAATCACAAGAAAAACATCCAAGAGATTTGGGATAACATAAAAAAAAAAACACACTTACGAGTCATCAGGATAGAGGAAGGTACAGAGACTCAAACCAAGGGAATGAGAAAACTGCTGAATGAAATAATTACAGAAAACTTTCCAGAAATAAAAAAGGAAATGGATATACAAATTGTAGATGCATACAGGACAAGAGCACACAAAATCACAGTAGACCAATGCCAAGACACATTGTTATGAAGATATCCAATATACAGAACAAAGAGAAAATAATAAATCTACAAGAGAATGGAGGCAGAATACATTCAGTGGTAAACAAATAAGGTTAACAATGGATATTTCATCACAGACGCTGAAAGCGAGAAGATCCTGGAAAAATGTATATCAAACACTGAAAGACAATGGATGCCAACCAAGAATTATGTATCCAGCATAATTAACCATCAGGTCCAACAACGAAATAAGAATCTTTCATGATAAACAAAAGCTAAAAGAATTTGAAGCCAGAAAACAAGCATTGCAAAGCGTCTTGAGCAAAACACTACACAAGAAAGAAATGAAAAACAACAACCAAAACCATCAGTGGGAAGTACCTTGGTAATGACAGAGGAAGGGTGAAAGCTTGTCATGGAGAAACAAACTAAATTAAAAAAAATATAAATAATCAAACATGGCTGGCATACAAACCATACATCAATAGTAACTCTGAATGTAAATGGCTTAAAGTCTCCAATAAAGCGACATAGGCTGGTAACTTGGATTAAATAAACAAATCCAAAAATATGTTGCCTCCAGGAGACACATCTGAAATGCAAAGACACACAGGCTGAAGGTGAAAGGTTGGGAGAAAATACACCATGCACACTTATCCTCATAAACAAGCAGGGGTGGACATCCTCATATCGAATAAAATCGACTTCAAGACTAAGTTAATCAAAAGGGATAAGGAAGGACATTATATACTGTTAAAAGGAACCATTCACTAACAAGACATAACAATTTTCAATATTTATGCACTAAATAATGGTGCTACGTTGTTCATGAAACAAATTCTCCTCAAGCTCCAGAATGAAATAGACCACAACACAATAATTATGGGTGACTTCAACACACATCTATCATCATTGGACAGATCCTCCAAACAAAAGTTGAATAAAGAAAGTATAGAACTCAATATCACAATCAATAACCTACATGTAACTAACATATATAGAATATATCAACCATCATCAAGTGGATATACTTTTTTTCTCAGCAGCACATGGATCCTTCTCAAAAATAGACAATATATGATGCCATAGGGCAACCCTCAGTAAATATAAAGGTGTGGAGATAATACCATGCATTTTATCTGATCATAATGGAATGAAACTGGAAATCAATGATAAAAGAAGGAAGGAAAAATCCTACATCACATGGAAAATGAACAATATGTTACTGAATGATCAGTGGGTTAGAGAAGATATAAAGGAGGAAATAAAAAAATTCTTAGAGATACATGAAAATACAGACGCAACATATCGGAATCTATGGGACACAATGAAAGCAGTTTTAAGAGGGAAATTCTTTGCCTGGAGGTCATTCCTGAAAAAAAGTAAAACCGAACAAATAAATGAGCTCACACTTTAACTCAAAGCCCTAGAAAAGGAAGAGCAAAACAACAGAAAATGTAGCAGAAGGCAAGAAATAATTAAAATCAGAGCAGAAATCAACGAAATTGAAACAAAAGAAACTATTGAAAAAATTAACAAAACTAAAAGGTGGTTCTTCGAAAAAATATATATGTTCGACAGACCCTTAGCCATGCTAATGAAGAGAAGAAGAGAGAGAACTCAAATTACTAACATATGGGATGAAAAAGGCTATATTACAACAGATGCTTCCGAAATACAGAAGACAATTAGAAATTATTTGGAAAACCTATATTCCAATAAAATAGAATATAGTGAAGACATCAACAAATTTCTTAAGTCATATGATTTGCCCAGACTGAGTCAGGAGGATACACACAATTTAAACAGACCAATGTCAATGGATGAAACAGAAGAAGCAATCAAAAGACTACCAACCAAGAAAAGCCCAGGAATGGATGGCTATACAGCGGAGTTTTACAAAACATTTAAAGAAGATTTAATACCAATACTTTTCAAGTTATTTCAGGATAGAGAAAAAGAGGGAGCTCTGCCAAATTCATTCTATGAGGCCAACATCACGCTGATTCCGAAATCAGAAAAAGACACCTCAAAAAAAGAAAACTACAGACCAATATATCTGATGAACCTACATGCAAAAATCCTCAATAAAATTCTGGCGAATCGAATACAAAGGCACATCAAATAATTAGAAATTATTTTGAAAATCATTATTCCAATAAAATAGAAAATAGTGAAGACATCGATAAATTTCTTAAGTCATATGATTTGCCCAAACTCAGTCAGGAGGATACACACAATTTAAACCGACCAATATCAATGGATGAAATAGAAGAAGCAATCAAAAGACTACCAACCAAGAAAAGCCCAGGAACGGATGGCTATACAGTGGAGTTTTACAAAACCTTTGAAGAAGAATTTATACCAATACTTTTCAAGTTATTTCAGGAAATAGAAAAAGAGGGAGCTCTGCCAAATTCATTTTATGAGGCCAACATCACCCTAATTCCAAAACCAGAAAAAGACAACTCAAAGAAAGAGAACTACAGACCAATATATCTGATTAACCTAGATGCAAAAATCCTCAATAAATATCTGCCTAATCGAATACAAAGGCACATCAAAAAAATTTTTCACCAGGATCAAGTAGGATTCATCCCTGGGATGCAACGATGGTTCAATATACGAAAATCAATAAATGTTATTCATCACATCAATAGACTTAAAGATAAGAACCATATGATCATCTCGATAGACGCAGAAAGCATTTGACCAAGTACAGCATCTCTTTATGTTCAAAACATTAGAAAAATAGGGATAACAGGAACTAACCTCGACATTGTAAAAGCTATCTATGCTAAGTCTCAGGCTAGCATCATTATGAATGGAGAAAAATTGAAGGCATTCCCTCTAAAATCTGGAACAAGACAGGGATGCCCTCTGTCACCAGTTCTATTCTATATAGTTCTCGAAACACTGGCCAGAGCAATTAGACAGACGAAAGAAATCAAAGGCATAAAAATAGGAAAATAAGAACGTAAATTATCACTATTTCCTGGTGACATGATTCTATACATAGAAAACCCAAAGGGGTCTACAAAAAAAACTACTAGAACTAATAAATGAATTCAGCAAAGTGGCAGGATATACAATCAAAACGCATAAATCAAAGGCATTTCTGTATATCAGCGACAAAACTTCTGAAACAGAAATGAGGAAAAACACTCCATTCACAATATCGTCAAAAAAATTAAATACTTGAAAATCAACCTAACAAAAAAGGTGAAAGACTTATACAATGAAAACTACAGAACCCTAAAAAGGGAAGTAGAAGAAGATCTTAGAAGATGGAAAAATATACCCTGTTCCTGGATAGGCAGAACTAACATCATCAAAATGGCGAAATTACCAAAAGTTTTCTATAGGTTTAATGCAATGCCAATCAAAATCCCAAAGGCATTTCTTTTAGAAATAGATAAAGCAATCATGGAATTCATATGGAAAAATATAAGACACAGAATAGCAAAAGCAATTCTAGCAGGAAGTGTGAATCAGGCGATATAGAGATACCAGACTTAAAACTATACTACAGAGCTATAGTAACAAAAACAGCATGGCACTGGTACCAAAACAGGCAGGTTGACCAATGGGTACAGAATAGAGGACACAAAGACTAATTCACAAAGCTACAACTATGCTATATTTTATAAAGGAGCTAAAAGCATGCAATAGAGGAAATATAGCAACTTCAACAAATGGTTTTGTATAAAATGGAAATCCATATGCAACAAAATGAAACCGAATCCCCTCCTCTTGCCATGCACAAAAGTTAACTCAAAGTGGATCAAGGAGCTAGATATCAAATAAGAGACTCTGCATCTGATAGAAGAAAAAGTTGGCTCTGATCTACATAATGTGGGGTCGGGCTCCAAATTCCTTAACAGGACACCCATAGCAGAAGAGTTAATAACAACAATCATCAAATGGGACTTACTTAAACTGAAAAGTTTTTTTTCTCAGCAGGATAAAAAATGAGAGAGGTAAATAGGGAGCCTAAATCATGGGAACAAATTTTTACTCCTCACACTTCAGATAGAGCCCTAATATCCAGAGTATACCAAGAACTCAAAAAATTAGACAATAAGATGATAAATAACCCAATCAAAAAATGGGCCATGGACCTGAACCAACACTTCTCAGAGGAGGACATACAATCAATCAGTAAGTACATGAAAAAATGCTCACCATCTCTAGCAGTCAGAGAAATGCAAATTAAAACCACCCTAAGATACCATCCTACTCTAGTAAGATTGGCAGCCATTATGAGGTCAAACAACAACAAGTGCTGGCGAGGATGTGGAGAATAGGGTACTCTTATACATTGCTGGTGGGACTGCAAACTGTTGTGGCAAATTTGAAAAGCAGTATGGAGATTCCTGGGAAAGCTGGGAATGGAACCACCATTTGACCCAGCTATTGCCCTTCTCAGACTATTCCCTGAAGACCTTAAAAGAGCATATTATAGGGATACTGCCACATCGATGTTCATAGCAGCACAATTCAAAATTGCTAGACTGTGGAACCAACCCAGATGCCCTTCAGTAGATGAATGGATAAAAAAATGTGGTATTTATACACCATTGAGTATTATGCATCATTAAAAAATGACAAAATCATTGAATTTGCAGGGAAATGGATGGCACTAGAGCAGATTATGCTTAGTGAAGCTAACCAAACCCTAAAAAACAAATAAAAATGTCTTCTTTGATATAATGAGAGCAACTAACAACAGAGCACGGAGGAAGAGCAGGAAGAAAAGATCAACATTAAACAGAGACATGAGGTGGGGGGCGGAAAGAGAGAGATAAAGGAAATTGCATGGTAATGGAGGGAGACCCTCATTGTTACACAAAATTACATATAAGAGGTTGTGAGGGGAATGGGAAAATAAACAAAGATATAAATGTATTACAGTAGATGGGGTAGAGAGGGAAGATGGGAGGGGAGCAGGGATAGTAGAGGATAGAAAATGTAGCAGAATACAACAGTTACTAATAGGGCATTATAAAAATGCGGATGTGTAACAGATATGATTCTGCAATCCGTACTTGGGATAAAAATGGGAGTTCATAACCCACTTGAATCTAATGTATGAAATATAATATGTCAAGAGCTTTGTAATGTTTTGAACACCCAATTAAAAAAATAAAATAATAATATGAAATAAAATAATTAAAAAAAATACATGGAGAAATATTTCACTGTCATCCAGAACAATGCCTTGACATTACCCTCGCCCCAAGTAATTCATCATTAGAGGAGAAGAGTTCGAAAATCTGGGAATACATAGTTGGAATTTAATATGCTCAAAAGTTCACAACCTTGGAGGTGGTAGAGTAGTTTACTAAAGTAAGGGACAGGGTAAACACTCCACAAATATGGAGCTCTGCTGGCCTAAAGACTTCTTCAGAAACTGCCTCTGAGGTTGGGCACTTGAAATATATGTTGTTGTCAGGAGGTTTAGATTCCTTTGTAATGAGAGCATCAAAGCTGGGTCTGCATCTATGTGACCTGGAGGACATGGTTTCTTATGTTCCAATGAACATGAGTCAGCAGTGCTGAATTCAATCTTTGTAGGTAAACTGTGGTCACTGGGGGCTAAGTGTCTCCCCGTGTGGACTGTGAAGCCATTTGGTCATCCTCCACATTTTGTGGTGTTTATTGCTGCTACACTGGTAGTTTGGTATTTTCTTCACAAAATACAAGGAGTCCAACTGGGACAAAGTGTTGGAGGGAGTTTCTCAAGTGTGGTGGGTCAGGGTCCGCAGGAGAATGCACCCACCAAGGTTCTATTCCAAATAGCTTGCCTCTTGACCATAGCAACGTGATTCTGAACATTGCCCTGAAACCTCTCCAAATAAAAATACGCCTTTACATATAAGGGTCTGCTTGCTGCACCATGTCAGTCACAAGCAATTTGGAAGCCAAAGGAAGATCCACATGGCCCCACCACAGATGATTTATCACACACCTGCCGACTGCAGCTCTATGCCCACTACTCAGCAGTCTCCAAATTACTGGCATCTCTGCTCTACACCATTTTCTTGAAACCCAGTCCATCAGGCACTCTCTAGTATACTCATAGTCAGCAACAGGATATCCAAAGTTTCTCCAGTGCCACCTGTTCATGGAAATTTAAAAAAATTTCACCGTATTTATCTAGCCATTTTTCAAGGATGAAGTTGAAGGCACTGTGGGTTTCACTTCATTCAGGAACCATTAAATGGTGAGGATGCTCATTTCAATGAAAGCTCTGGAGAACTCTCATAAGCAAGGCTTCCCAAAGAGTGGCCAATGATCACATGAAGCTAGGCGCATTGAGGTCTACAATGTGAGGTCCATGTGTGTTTTGACTCTCAACTATGGCTGCAAGCCTTTCAGAATAAAATTATGTGATACCCTGGCTGAGATTCCCAGTGCTCTGTGCAAAGCCAACCTGGGCCTAGATCTCAGTTTCCAAGGGCAAATCTCATGCGTGGCCTCCTAAAATCCCAACACAATTCATGGCAATACTTCTCTGAGGTCAGTACCACAACTCAGTATCTAAGGGGAATCACACCAGAGTTCCAGCCCAGGTGGACCCAGTCGTCACTTCCAACCGCCACCCAAATGACCACAATTAAAACCAAAACACTCCCACATGACCCACATCTTCTTCCATATAGACACTCATCATAACTTCTGGCTGGAGGTTTCCATAAGGGGCTCCGCCCAAGCCAGTGTCAAAAATAAACTCCCTTGCCCCTTAATTTGACTAAACTCAGGGTGGCCTGTACACCCTTCCTGTGAACCAGATGTGATCAAATAGGCCTGCCATTAATACTGCTCTGCTTCTCCAATTTGAGGACTACTGACTGTGGGTTTTAGATTCTTTATGTGAACTGGAGTCATGATAAAACCCAAGCACCTATGGGATAGAATCTGCAGGGCGTTGAGGAACTCATTTGACACAAAGGATCCCTATTCTCACTTGATGGAGGTCACAAACCTTACAGAGGAAGACGAGAGACTTCATCCACAATGACTGCTCTTTTTGCCACTTTGGTTTTGGATGTACACATGGAATCTTTCTTTAGATCCATCAGGTGATGAGAAACTAAGCAACAGCCTCACACAGGGCCAATGGTCTGAATGAGACACATCTTTTTCAAAGCAATTAAGCAAAGAGCCACAGGTGATCCATTCATTTCCATTTGAAAACTGTTTTCTTCAGGCTTCACAAAGGGGTGGCCAAAGGCAAAGACCTTCCTGACATTCAGGGCAACAGAACAATAGGTAACCAAAAGGCCCAAAGCAGGGTTTCTCCACTGAGACTTTAATGGTCACAGTGATTTCTGAGTTTTCTGCGATTCTCGCCATTCCCTTCAGCTATCCAGTACATGGCCATGTCACAGAGCTTGGAGGTGGTATATATCTTGCACAAAAACCATGAGCCTATTCTGGAGAGTGGCCAGAATTCAGGAAGAAAAGTGGAACTTAGGAAGATAGCAGGTGTAGCCAATTGATAAGGCAAGCCGCAGTCCATTCATAAATTGTGCAGGATGAATTCTGGGAAGCTTTCTACTAAACAGGACACATCCATTGATCCAATATCTTTTCTAATGTCTACAACCATGGATAACAGTGGGATACACAGACATAGAAACACTCGCCTTGCCAAACGACTTACTAGAAACAGTTCACTCCAAACCAAACAAACTGCCTTCCTTGCCTATTCTCAGAACATGAGACAAAACCACAAACCTACAACCAAACCTACAAAGGCACCTCCTTCCGCCAAGTAGGTCTTTGACTATCTGGAGTGTCCTCTGACTTTTGGGCCATACTATGTTCCCCCGAAATGGCCACTCCTGTCTCAGATTTGGACTCCATGGCCAACTCTATGAAATTGTCAGGAGCCAGTTGTGAGCCACTACCTGCTTTCTCAGGAAAGGCCCCTCTTCAGAGATTTCCTGCCGTTTGGCCATCCTCACATTAGTAGGTACCAAGAGAGACTGACTCTGTCCTTGGTAAATCCAAACAAATGAGACCACTCTGACTGGAACTGGCCCTGGCTTTTGTGCCTGAATTCCTGGATCCCAAGATCAGAGAGTTCCATCACCAAGAAAGTGAGGTGAGGTCACTTCTTTCAGGAACTGAAAAATCTGTGGAAAGCAACCCTGGGCCTAGATCTCAGTTCCAAGGGTGACTCTTATGTGTGGCCTCCTAAAATCCCAACAAAATTCAATGCAATACTTCTCTAAGGTCAGTTCCACAACTCAGTCTCTAAGGGGAATCACACCAGAGTTCAAGCCCAGGTAGACCCAGTCATTTCTTCCAACCGCCACACAAATGACCAAAATTAAAACGAAAACACTCCCACATGGCCCTCATCTTCTTACATATTGTCATTCATCGTAATGTCTGGCTGAAGATTTTCATGAGGGGCGAAGCCCAAGAAAGTGTCCAAAATAAGCTCACTTGCCCTCATTTGCCTAAAGTCAGGGTGGCCTGGACACCCTTCCTGTGAACCAGGAGTGATCAAATAAGCCTGTCATTAATAATGCTCTGTTTCTCCAATGTGAGGCCTACTGATTTTCAGGTATAGATTCTTTGTGATTTGGAGTCATGCGACACCCCAAGCACCTCTGCAGGGCTTTGAGGAACTCATTTGACCCAAAGAATCCATTTTCTCACTTGACGGAGGTCAGGAACCTAACAGAGGAAGGCAAGAGACTTCATCCACAATGACTGATCTTTTTGCCATTATGGTTTTTGATGCACACATGGGATTATTCTTTAGATCCATCAGGTGCTGAGAATGTAAGTCACAGCCACACACAAGGCCAAGAGGCTAATTCAGCCACATCCCTTTCCAAAGCAATTAAACAAAGAGCCACAGGTGATGCCCATTCATTTCCATTTGAAAATTGTTTTCTTCAGGCTTCACAAAAGGGTGGCCTGAGACAAAGTCTTTCCTGACATTCAGTGCAACAGAACAATAGGTAAGCAAAAGGCCCAAAGCAGGGTTTTTCCACTGAGACGTTCCTGTTCACACTGATATCTGAGTTCTCTGAAAGGCTGGCCATTCTCTTCAGCTATCCAGTACATGGCCATGTCACAGAGCTTGGAGTGGTACATATCTTGGACACAAAACCATGAGCCTATTCTGGAGAGTGGCCAGAATTCAGGAAGAAAACAGGAACTTAGGAAGATAGAAGGTATTGCCTCTCGATAAGACAAGCTGCAGTCCATTCATAAATTGGGCAGGATGAATTATGGGAAGATTTATACTAGACTGGAGGCATTCATTAATGCATTCTCTTTTCTAATGTCTACAACAACGGACACAGTGGGATACACAGACATAGAAACACTCACCTGGTCAAACGACTTACTAAAAACAATCCACTCCAAACCAAACAAACCAACTTTCCTACCTATTCTCAGGACATGGCCTGACCTCTCTCAGATCTGGTTTCCTTGGCCAACTCTGTGAAGTTGTCAAGAAAAAGGGGTGAGCCACTACCTGCTTCTTCTGGAAAGGTCCCTCTTCAGAGCTCTCCTGGCATTTGGCCATCCTCACATCAGTAGGTACCAAGAAAGACTGACTCTGTCCTTGGTAAATCCAAACAAGTGAGCCCACTGGAACTGGGGCTGCCTTGGGGTGCCTGGATTCTTGGATACAAAAGTTCAGAGAGTTCCATCACCAAGGAAATGAGGTATGTCACTTTCTTTGGAACTGAATGAGGTCACTGCCTTGGCGACCACTTTGTCCTAACAGTTGCTTCCAAGTGTCCCATGAGATGGAGGCTGCCCCTACTTCCTGTGACACTTTCACAAGGTAGAATGGTATGTCAACCATAGGCACCCAGCAGCAGCTCTCGACAGAGGCCTGGTTTGGTCCATCTTCTCTACAATAAAAAGAGAGAGGCTGATTCAGACACATCCCTTCATCCTGACCAGGTTGTTTGCCATGGAAGATGACTTTTGCTCTCTCAGGTCCTTCATAGCTGCCTACATCTTCTCCAGGTATCATTTTGAATGGACCTTTGAGGTTCTCAGCAGGTGGAATGTCCCCTACTTTCCTGTATTGTAAGAACGACTCTCTCCCTGCTCTTCTGTAAAATGAGATTGAGGGAACAGTGTATGTTTAGGGTTAATAACAGGTTCGATTTGGGTTAGCAATCATTCTGTGCGATAAATAATGGTATTGGGAACTTGCGATATTTACAAGAATATCGAGGTGAAATATAAGTATGAAAACAGAAATCTAGGTATGATTTGAAACCCAGAAGGGCATTGGGCCCTTAATTGGGATACTTAGTTTTTAATTATATTCTGCAAAGATGTCTCAGACAATTTGATATACAATGGCATAGAACCTTGTACCTTAGATGTTTGAATGTGGAAGAGAACATCCAATCCAAAGGGATAGTCGGTAGGATTAGGAAGATAGTCGGTAGGTTTAGGAAGAAGAATGAGTGTAGGATTGGGACTAAAAATTCTTTAGCTATAGGGTTTCGGTTAGAGAGTGAATGTAAATGTCAGCACATATGAAGAGTCAGTCACTATGATGAAATTGGGAAAATATGTAGAAAAGCAGATATCAATAGAGACATTATGAAATCAGGCAAAGTATTAAGTGAGTGATAGGAGTAGACATTTTCACCAGGGTTGAGTTTGAATATATAAACTTAGGAAGAAACAAATATCTAGTAACTAATAGGATTGACATTTGAGAGCATTAGGCAACCTGGACATGGATGTTTTTAGTAATCCATGATCTCTTTTCATTTAGTCTTTGGTACAATCATAAGTGTGACCTTTACATTTTTTGTCCAGAATATTACTGTGATAAAATGTATATGTAGATCAGGTGACATGAGTATTTCTACCACCATTTCTGGGAGCAATATATTGAAGACATAAAATTATTATTGGGGATACAAAGAGGTGTACCCTGTGTCCATGAATATAGAGATTAAGCATGAATACACCATACTGTGAATAAATAATATAACTGGTTCCAACTTTAAATAATGGATTGAATTGAGATCTGAAAATATACAATAAATCTTATATTGATATACATTCATTCATTCCAACCAGTTATACATCTAATGGTAATATTAGTGTTTTGGTTTATCATGAAGAGTGTGTGAAGTTTGCTTCAAAAGTGATTATGGAAATCGAAAATAATGTGTTCGGAAAGAATTCTCATGCAAAGACCAGTCAAGAAATATGGAGGAATACATGTGTTCTGAAGCAGGAAGAGATTGAAAGTGAAACAAATGCCTATAAATTTGCTAAATTGATTATGAAATATATATCCTATGATGTGCATAAACTGATGAAATTGTAATGTACCAGTTTTGAATAAAAATTAACGTAAAAATACACATCATGTCCCATTGGAATCTACTTGCATTGATGTTAAACTTGGTAAGTTACTGTAGAAATATTAGGATTCGCGTGCTTCATTCACCGAAGTTAGTTTCCTTTTTTTTTTTTAATTTTTTTATGGTTGTTCTAAACATTACATATTTCTTGATATATCATATTTCACACTTTGATTCAAGTGGGTTATGAACTCCCATTTTTACCCCATATACAGATTGCAGAATCACATCAGTTACACATCAATTGATTTACACATTGCCATACTAGTGTCTATTGTATTCTGCTGCCTTTCCTATCCTCTACTATCCCTCCTCCTCTCCCCTCTCTTCCCCTCTTCTCTTTCTACCCCCTCTACTGTAATAAATTTCTCCCTTTTTGTATTATTTTTCCCTTTCCCCTCACATCCTCTTTTATGTAATTTTATATAACCCTGTGGGTCTCCTTCCATTTCCATGCAATTTCTCTTCTCTATCCCTTTCTCTCCCACCTCTCATCCCTATTTAATACTAATCTTCTTCTCATGCTCTTCATCCCTACTCTGTTCGTAGTTACTCTCCTTTTATCAAAGAAGGCATTTGGCATTTGTTTTTTAGGGATTGGCTAGCTTCACTTAGCATAATCTGCTCTAATGCCATCTATTTTCCTGCAAATTCTATGATTTTGTCATTTTTTAAAGCAGAGTAATACTCCATTGTATATAAATGCCACATTTTTTATCCATTCTTCTATTGAACGGCATCTAGGTTGGTTCCACAGTCTTGCTATTGTGAATTGTGCTGCTATGAACATCAATGTAGCAGTGTCCCTGTACATGATGTTTTAAGGTCTTTAGGGAATAGACCGAGAAGAGGAATAGCTGGGTCAAATGGTAGTTCCATTCCCAGCTTTCCAAGAAATCTCCATAATGCTTTACAAATTGGCTGCACCAATTAGCAGTGCCTCCAATAATGTACAAGTGTACCTGTTTCTCCACATCCTCAGCAGCACTTGTTGTTGTTTGACTTCATAATGGCTGCCAATCTTACTGGAATGAGATGGTATCTTAGGGTGGTTTTGATTTGCATTTCTCTGACTGCTGGGGATGGTGAGCATTTTTTCATGTACTTGTTTTTTGATTGTATGTCCTTCTCTGAGAAGTGTCTGTTCTGGTTCTTGGCCCAATTGTTTATTGGGTTATTTGTTATCTTATTGTCTATTTTTTTCAGTTCTTTGTATACTCTGAATATTAGGGCTCTATCTGAAGTGTGAGGAGTAAAGATTTGTTCCCAGGATATAGGCTCCCTATTTACCTCTCTTATTGTTCCTTTTGCTGAGAAAAATTTTTTAGTTTGAGTAAGTCCCATTTGTTGATTGTAGTTATTAACTCTTGTGCTATGGGTGTCCTATTGAGGAATTTGGAGCCCGACCCCACAGTATGTAGATCGTAGCCAACTTTTTCTTCTATCAGACGCCATGTCTCTGATTTGATATCAAGCTCCTTGATCCATTTTGAGTTATCTTTTGTGCATGGCGAGAGAAAGGGATTCAGTTTCATTTTGTTACATATGGATTCCAAGTTTTCCCAGCACCATTTTTTGCAGATGCTATATTCCTTCATTGCATGCTTTTAGCCCCTCCATCAAATATAAGATAGTTGTAGTTTCCTGGCTTGGTTTCTGTGTCCTCTATTCTGAACAATTGGTCCACCCTCCTGTTTTGGTACCAGTACCATGCTATTTTTGTTACTATTGCTCTGTAGTATAGTTTGAAGTCTGGTATCACTAGGCCGCCTGATTCACACTTCCTGCTTAGTATTGTTTTTTTTTTATTCTGTGTCTTTTATTTTTCCATATGAATTCCATGATTGCTTTCTCTATTTCTAGAAGAAATGCCGTTTGGATTTTGATTGGCATTGTTGCATTAAACCTATTGAGAACTTTTGGTAATATCACCATTTTGATGATGTTAGTTCTGCCTATCCATGAACAGGATATATTTTTACATCTTCTAAGATCTTCTTCTATTTCTCTCTTTAGGGTTCTGTGGTTTTCATTGTATAAGACTTTCACATCTTTTGTTAGGTTGATTCCTAATTATTATTATTATTTTTTTAGGATATTATGTATGGAGTGGTTGTCCTCATTTCCATTTCAGAAGATTTGTTGCCGATATGCAGGAATGCCTTTGATTTATGCATGTTGATTTTATATCCTGCCACTTTTCTGAATTCATTTATTAGCTCCATTAGTTTCTTTGTAGACCCTTTTGGGACTGCTAGATATAGAATCATGTGATCTGCAAAAGTGATAATTTAAGTACTTCTTTTCCAATTTTTATGCCTTTTATTTCTTTCGTCTGTCTAATTGCTCTGGCCAGTGTTTCGAGAACTATGTTGAACAGAAGTGGTGAGAGAGGGCATCCCTGTCTTGTTCTAGATTTTAGAGAGAATGCCTTCAATTTTTCTCCATTCAGAATGATGCTAGCCTGAGGCTTAGCATAGATTGCTTTTACAATATTGAGGTATGTTCCTCTTATCACTAGTTTTTCTAGAGTGTTGAACATAACAGAATGCTGTACTTTATTGAATGCTTTTTTTGCATCTATCGAGATGATCATATGGTTCTTATTTTTAAGTCTATTGATGTGGTGAATAACATTTATTGATTTCCGTATATTGAACCAGCCTTGCATCACATGGATGAATTCTACTTGATCAGGATTCACAATTTTTTTGATTTTTTTTTGTATCCAATTCGCCAGAATTTTATTGAGGATTTTTTCATGTAGGTTCATTAGAGATATTGGTCTGTAGTTTTCTTTCTTTGAAGTGTCTTTGTCTGCTGTAATAATCAGGGTGATGTTGGCCTCGTAGAATGAATTTGGAAGATCTCCCTCTTTTTCACTTTCTTGAAATACTTTGAAAAATATTGGTATTCGTTCCTCTTTAAAGGTTTTGTTAAACTCTGCTGTATACCTATACGGTCCTGGGCTTTTCTAAGTTGGTAGTGTTTTGATGGTTTCTTCTATTTTCTCAATTGATATTGGTCTGTTTATGTTGCTATATCCTCCTGACTCAATATGGGCAGATCATATGACTTAAGAAATTTATCGATGCCTTCACTGTCTTCTATTTGATTGGAGTATAAGGATTCAAAATAATTTCTGATTATCTTCTGTATTTCTGAAATATCTGTTGTGATTTTTCCTTTTTAATCCCTTATTCTAGTAATTTGAGTTCTCTGTCTTCTTCTCTTTGTTATCATTTCTAAGGGTCTGTCAATTTTATTTATTTTTTCAAAGAACCAACTTCTACTTTTGTCAAGTTTTTTCAATTGTTTCTTTTGTTTCAATTTCATTAATTTCAGCTTTGATCTTAATTATTTCTTGCCTTCTACTTCATTTGCTGTTGCTTTCGTCTTCTTTTTCTAGGATTTTGAGATGAAGTATGAGATCATTTATTTGTTGGTTGTTTCTTTTTTTAAGGAATGAACTCCAAGCAATGAATTTTCCTCTTAGAACTGCTTTCAATGTGTCCCATAGATTCCGGTATGTTGTGTCTGAATTTTCATTTATTTCTAAGAATTTTTAAATTTCCTCCTTGATGTCTTCTATAACCCATTGATCACTCAGTAACCTATTGTTCATTCTCCAAGTGATGCATGATTTTTCCTTCCTTCTTTTATCATTGATTTTTAGTTTCATTCCATTATGATCAGATAATATGCATGGTATTAACTGTACTCCTTTATATTGTCTAAGAGTTGCCCTGTGACATAATATATGATCTATTTTTTACAAGGATACATGTGCTGCTAAGAAAAAAGGTAACTGCTTGATGTTGGGTGTTATATTCTACATATCTCAAATAAGTCTAGGTTATTAATTGTGTTATTGAGTTCTATAGTTTCCTTATTCAACTTTTGTTTGCAAGATCTGTCCAGTGGTGAGAGAGGTGTGTTCATGGCTCCCATGATTACTGTATTGTGGTCTATTAGACTATTGAAATTGAGAAGAGTTTCTTTGATGAACATAGCTGCACCATTGTACGGGGCATATATATTAACGATTGCTGTGTCTTGTTGGTGTATGGTTCCCTTGAGCAGTATGTAGTGTCGCTCTTTATCCCTTTTGATTAACTTTGGCTTAAAATCTATTTTATTTGATATGAGTATGGACTCTCCTGCTTGTTTCCGAAGTCCATATGAGTGATATGATTTTTCCCAAACTTTCACCGTCAGTCTATGTATGCATTTTCCTATCAAATGCGTCCCCTGTAGGCAGTATATTGTTGGGTCTTGTTTTTTGTTCAATTCTACTAGCCAGTGTGTCTTCATTGGTGAGTTTAAGCCATTAACATTTATGGTTATTATTGAGATATGAGTTGTTCTTCCAGCGATATTTGTTTATTTATGTTCCTAAACATGGTTTGTTTTCCTCTTTGATTATCCCCAGCCTTTACTGTACTCCCTCCCGCTGTTGGTTTTCATTGATATTTTCCATTTCCTCTTCCTGTAATATTTTGCCGAGGATGTTTTGAAGAGATGGTTTTCTAGCTGCAAATTCTTTGCACTTTTGTTTATCGTGGAAGGTTTTAATTTCATCTTCCATCCTGAAGCTTACTTTCGCTGGATACACAATTCTTGGTTGGAACCCATTTTCTTTCAGTGTTTGAAATATGTTATTCCTGGATCTTCTAGCTTTCAGAGTCTGTTTTGAAAGATCAGCTGTTATCCTGATTGGTTTACCCCTAAATGTAATCTGCTTCCTTTCTCTTGTAGCTTTTAAAATTCTCTCCTTTTTCTGTTTGTTGGGCATCTTCATTATAATGTGTCTAGTTGTGGCTCTCTTATGATTTTGCACATTCGGTGTTCTGTAGACTTCTAGGACTTGGGATTCTTTTTTATTTATCAAGTCTGGGAAGTTATCTCGTATTATTTCCTTGAATAGGTTGCTCATTCCTTTTGTTTGGACCTCTATACCTTCCTGTATCCCAATGTCTCTTAAGTTTGGCCTCTTTATGTTATCCCATATTTCTTGGATGTTCTGCTCGTGGTTTCTTAACAGTCTTGCTGAGCTGTCTATGTTCTTTTCAAGTTGAAATACTTTCTCTTCATTGTCTGATGTTCTATGTTCTAAGTGTTCTACTCTGCTGGTAGTATTCTCAATTGAGTTTTTAAGTTGGTTTATTGCTTCCTGCAATTCTAGGATTTCTGTTTGTTTGTTTTTACAACCTCTATCTCCCTATATAGTTGATCTTTTGCTTCTTGGATTTGTTTATGTAATTCATTGTTGAAGTGATCTTTAATTGTCTGATTTTGTTGTCTAATGTCTTCCTTGAGACTCCAGATCATCTAAAGCCTGAGTATCCTGAATTCTTTATCTGACATTCCATCTGATGCAGGTATTACCTCTTCTAAAATTGTGTTTACCTGCATTGCTTGTGGTCCTTTCTTTCCTTGTTTTTTCATACTGCTCCCGTTTCTCTCTGCTTGTTGAAACTGTTGTGTTTTTGAAATTTTCCCGCTATATACTTATATTGCTCTTGTATAGTTGAAAAGTCTCCCTTGAAGTAGCGGGGGGCGGCTGTTCTGCTCCTCCAATTGGGGTGATCTATCTACCACGCTGACGGGCTGCTGGGCCTGTTGTGCTGGTTGGTCGCAGGTCTGTCTACAATGCGGGCACGGGCAGTGGCTCTGCTCTGCCCCTCCTCCATTTGGTGTGACGTGTCTACAATGCCCATGGACCCCTCGGCCTGTTCTGCTGATCCATTGCAGGTCTTCCTACCTTGCAGGTGCGGGCGGCAGCTCTACTCTGCCCTTACTCAAATTGGGATGATGTGTCTACCATGCCGGCAGGACGCTGAGCCTCTTTGCTGGTCGGTCGCAGGTCTGTGTATTTTGTGGGCACGGGCAGTGGATCTGCTCTGCCCCTACTCCAAATGGGGTTATGTGTCTGCCGTGCCGCAGGCCACTTGGCCTGTTTCGCTGTTCGGTTGCCTACGTTGTGGGCGAGGTTGGTCACTCTGCTCTGCCCCTACTCCAATTGGGGTGATGTGACTACCTCGCCGGCGGGTTGCTGGGCCTGTTCTGGGCATGGGTGGTGGCTCTGCTCTGCCCCTATTCCTATTGGGGTGACCTAACAACCATGCTGGTGGGCCGATGGGCTTGTAATGGGCACGGGAGAAGGCTCTGCTCTGCCACTACTCCAATAGGGGTGCCGTGTCTACCACACCGGCGGGTCGTTGGGCCTGTTCTGGGCATAGGCTGTGGCTCTGCTCTGCCCCTACTCCAATTGGGGTGACGTGACTACCAAGCCTGCTGGTCGATGGGCCTGTTCCGGGCACGGGCGGCGGCTCTGCTCTGTCCCTACTCCAATTGGGATGACGTGACTACCACGCTTGCGGGTCGCTGGGCCAGTGCCGGGCGTGAGCGGTGTCTCTGCTCTGTCCCTCTAGCTTGAAGACAAAGTGAGAGAGACTCGGGTGTTTGTGACTCACTTTTTTTACCAGGAGACCAACTGTTTCTCTCACCGCTGGTATCGATGAAGTTTTCTCCTCCGCCACTTTGTGATGACTTCAGATCTCTAACATGTTGGTATCCCATGCGAATGGCAGCATTTCGTTCCCTTTGCTGGATGAACAAAGCAATGGGTGAGTCCTGACCGGCCCTCACAAGCCCCGTCTCAATCCTGTTGCCACTGCCTATGAAGGCTCGGTAGGTATTTACCTCCACAGTATTCAGCAAGACCTAGACTGAGAAGCAGTTTCCACAGGTTCTTTAGCCCTGGGCCTGATCAGTTCCAGGAGCCAGAATTCGGCCGCTCTGGGCTTGGTGTATGTTCTGATAGGAGCAGGCCTGAGTAATTTGTCTCTGAGACACAGGCGAATGACACCCTGAGATTACCTGTTCTATAGCTGAATGAGCTGCTATCAGTTGAAAACAGGAATGGTGACGTCAGCTCTCCAAGATGGTGGCCCCTGGCTTCCTCTGTGGTCTGACTGGTGTGGAAAACCGAATTGGACCATGTATTTCCCTGGTCTCAAACCCAGAATTCAGCAATGAGCACAGTGATTGTACAGATGGCAGGAGCCCACAGAATCTGCACCACTGAATATTTGTGTTGCTATCTCATTGCTTCCCAGCACGCGCCACAGACTCTACCCGCAGGGCGATTTGCTGAATAAGCAGCATGATGCTCCATGCAGACAAATCACTCACGTTTGAGCCCCGTAGCTGATCCTCGTGAGATGGAAATACTTCCACTAGGTTTAGGACCACCCAAATTTTGCTGGAAATTCGTCATTCTCCTGCACAGTGATGCTGTACATGGGGTTGATGCACTCCTTTCGCTGTCATCATATGATCCCCTGAAGTTAGTTTTCAGTACTAGGAAACAAATATGTATTTCAGGTGGATGAATATTTCTGAGAATAAACTTGTGAAAAGTTGATTATACATCCACATACATAAATATGAATGAATTTAGGGAGTGTATAATCAGACAAATACATTTCATATTTTGAAAAATCTGGAGAGTGAATACATATATATATATATACACACACACACACACAGACATTAAAAAGTAGCATTATGTATGCCAATTGAAATTCACCATGAAAAATATATCATCCAGAGATCCAAAAATATTCATTTTCCTTTCATTTTCCTGAACATCAATTTATGTTGTACAACTAGAAAACTGACCCATATGTTGAATTTTCAGTTCCAACAGCGTTTAGTAGGAGTGATCTTTTCTTACAATTTGTATCTGCCAAGTCAGCCACCTCACAAAATGTACGTGTGATACCAGGTATAATTCAATATGTGCATAAAAAATACATGTGCTGAATAGGCTACAGAGAAAGGGAGACAGTTATTCACATATTTGTTAACTTTTAAAACACATGGAGAACTATTTCAATTAAAATTGGCTTGATTTATAACACCTACCATTTATCATACGAAAGGCAAATCCAACTATACACCATGCCTCCAGTGAACCTCTTGTATTTCTATTTTGTCTGGGATATTTTTCTGCATCATATTAAGATTATAAGTAAAAGTCTAGAAGGGAATTTGTTAGTGTCAGGGATTCAGTATTTCGAATGGAAAATTCGAAAATGTATCCAATGTGATGCAAATATGTGCTACATAAAAATCTTCCCACTCTCATTCAGAACAATGCCTTGGCATTACCTTCGCCCCATGTAAGACACAATTAGAGGAGAAGAGTTAGAAAATCTGTGAATACATATCTGGAATAGAAAATGCTCAGGAGTTCACAAATTTGGAGGTGGTAGAGGAGTTTCCAAAAGTAAGGGACAGGGTAAACACTCCACAAACATGAAGCTCTGCCGGCCCAACATCTGGAGAAACTACCTCTGAGGTTGGGCACTTGAAATATATTTTGTTGTCAGGAGCATTAGCTTCCTTTGTAGTGAGACCATCAAAGCTGGGTCTGCATCTATGTGACATGGATGACATGGTTTCTTATTTTCCAATGAACATGAGGCAGCAGTGCTGAATTTTCTCTGTGTAGGTAAACTGTGGCCACTGAGGGCAAGTGTCTCCTCATGTGGACTGTGAAGCCATTTGTTCATCCTCCACTCTTCATGGTGTTTCTTGCTGTTGCACTAGGAGTGTGGTATTTGCTTCATGAAATAAAAAGCGTTCACCTGGGACACAGTGCTGTAGGGAATTCTGTCAGTTGTGGTGGGTCGGGTTCTGTTGGAGAATGCACCAACCAGGCTTCTATCCCACATAGCTTGCTCCATTGACCATAGCAACCTGATTCTGAACATTGCCCTAAAACCTCTCCATATAACAAGATGCTTTTACATATAAGGGTCTACTGGCTGCAAAATGTCAGTCACAAGATATTTGGACACCAATGGCAGATAAACATGGCAACACCAGAGATTATTTATCACACACCTGCCCACCACGGCTCTAGGAACACTACTCAGCAGGCTCCAACTTACTGGCATCTCTGGTATACACCATTTTCATGTAAACCAGTCAATAAAGGCATTGTCTTGTATTCTCATGATCAGCTAGAGGACATCCAAAGGTTCTCCTGTGACACCTAGTCTTGGGAATTTCAAAAATTTCATGGTTTTTATCTGGCCAATTTTCAAGGATGAAGTTGGAGGCACTGTGAGTTTCAATTCATTCATTAACCATTAAATGTTGAGTAAGCTCATTTCAATGAAAGCTCTGGAGAACTCTCAGAGGCAAGGCTTCCCAAAGGGTGGCCAAAAGGTCACATGAAGCCAGGCCCATTGAGGTCTACAATGTGAGGTCCATGAGCCTTTGACTCTCAACTATGGCTGCCAAGTCTTTCAGAATAAAATCATGTGATATCCTGGCTGAGATTCCCTTTGCTCTGTGGAAAGCCACCTTGGGCCTAGATCTCACTTTCCAAGGGCGACTCTCATGCATGGCCTTCTAAAATCCCAACACAATTCATCGCAATACTTCTCTGAGGTCAATTCCAGATCTCAGTCTCTATGTTGAATCACACAAGAGTTCAAGCCCAGGTGGACCCAGTCTTCTCTTCCTACCGCCATACAAATGTTCACAGCTAAAACCAAAACACCCCAACATGGCCCTCATCTTCTTCCATGTAGACACTCATCATAACCTCCGGCTGGAGGTTTCCATGAGGTACACAGCCCACGTCCGTGTCCAAAATAAGCTCCCTTGCCCCTCATTTGCCTAAAATCAGGGTGGCCTGGACTCCCTTCCTGTGAAACAGAAGTGAAAAATAGGCCTGCCCTTAATACTGCTCTGCTTCTCCAACTTGAGGCCTACTGAGTGTGGCATTTAGATTCTTTATGTGAATTCATTTTTTTTGTTGTTGTTGTACTTTAACGTTTTAAAATGTTTTCATTTTTAAAATATTTTTATTTTATTATTATTATTATTATTTTAAATTTTAATATTCATTTTTTAAATGATCATTATTTTTAATTTTTTTCTTTCTTTCTTTCTTTTCTATTTTTTTTCTTTTGTCTTATCGTTTCTTTTCAATTTTCTTATTTCCCCTTCCTTTAATTCTACCTGCCTACTCTCATTCTCTTTAGTGACTTCTTCCCTTTCCTTCTAATATCTTTCCTCCCAAGCATCAAATAAATTTATAAGAGTAAACAGTAACTCAGCAGTGAAACAGAGCAAGAAGTAACATGAGCAGCACAAAAAATCAAGGAAGAAAATAAGTACAAACAATGAAGGACAGCCTAAATATTCAGGAGGACCTATAGTCATCAGAAAAATGGTCATATAAAGAACTCAAGGAATACCTTAGACAGATGGAATGGAAACTTAAAGAGGATAGGAGACAGCAAATCCAAACAGTGAAAGAACACATTGAAAATGAATTACATAAACAGATAAAAGAAGAAGTTATGAATCTTTATCAGGAGATAGAGATTATAAAAAAATCAAACAATAATTCTAGAAATGAAGGAAATGATAAACCAAATTAAAAAGTCAATTGAGAGTATCACTAACACTGTGGAGCAAGTAGAAGACAGAATGTTCGATAATGAAGACAAAATATATCATCTTGAAATGAATCTAGCCAACACAGAAAGGCTGGTAAAAAATCATGAGTAAAACATCCAAGAGATATGGGATAACATAAAAAAACAAATTTATGAGTCATCTGGATAGGTACACAGATTCAAACCAATGAAATGAGTAATCTATTGAATGAAATAATTACAGAAATATTTCCAGAAATACAAAGTAAACGGATATACAAATTGGACATGCTTACAGGACACCGAGCACACAAAATCACAGTAGATCAACACCAAGTAGATCAACATCGTTTTGAAGATATCCAATATACAAAACAAAGAGAAAATATTAAAAGCTCTAAGAGAAAGGAGGCAGATTACATTAAGGGGTAAACCAATAAGGTTGAGAAGGGATTTTTCATCACAGTCGCTGAAAGCGAGAAGATCCTTGAACAACGTATTTCAAACACTGAAAGACAATGAATGCTAACCAAAAATTCTGTATCCAGCAAAATTAAGCTTCAGGTATGACAATGAAATAAAAATATTTCATGATAAACAAAAGCTAAAAGAATTTGTAGCCAGAAAAGCAGCATTGCAAAGCATCTTGAGCAAAACAATACACGAAGAAGAAATGAAAATCAACAACCAAAACCATCAGTGGGAAGTGCCTCAGTAATGACAGAGGGTGGGGGAAAAGCTAATCATGGAGAAACAAACTAAATTAAAAAAAAAAGATGAATCATCAATTATGGGTGGCAGTACAAACCATATATTAATAGTGACTCTAAATGTTAATGGCTTAAACTCTCCAATAACGCGACATTTGCTGGTAACTTGGATTAAAAACGAATCCAACAATATGTTGCCTCCAGGAGACACATCTGAATGGAAAAGACATACAGGCTGAAGGTGCAGTTTTGGAAAAAATATACCATGCAATGGTCCTCGTAAGCAAGCAGGGGTGGCCATCCTCATATCGAATAAAATCGACTTCAATACTAATTTAATCAAAAGTGATAAGAAAGGACATTATATACTGTTAAAAGGAACCATTCACCAACAAAACATAAAAATTATCAATATTTATGCACCAAATAATGGTGCTGCAACGTTCAAAAAACAAATTCTCCTCAAGTTCCAGAATGAAATAGAACACAACACAATAATTATGGGAGACTTCAACACACCTCTCTCACCATTGGACAGATCCTCCAAACAAAAGTTGAATAAAGAAAGTATAGAACTCAATATCACAATCAATAACCTACATGTAACTAACATATATAGAATATATCAACCATCATCAAGTGGATATACTTTTTCTCAGTAGCACGTTGATCCTTCTCAAAAATAGACCATATATTATGCCATAGGGCAACCCTCAGTAAATATAAAGGTGTGGAGATAATACCATGCATTTTATCTGATCATAATGGAATGAAACTGGAAATCAATGATAAAAGAAGGAAGGAAAAATCCTACATCACATGGAAAATGAACAATATGTTACTGAATGATCAGTGGGTTACAGAAGATATAAAGGAGGAAATCAAAAAATTCTTAGAGATACATGAAAATACAGACACAACATATCGGAATCTATGGGACACAATGAAAGCAGTTTTAAGAGGGAAATTCTTTGCCTGGAGGTCATTCCTGAAAAAAAGTAAAACCGAACAAATAAATGAGCTCACACTTTAACTCAAAGCCCTAGAAAAGGAAGAGCAAAACAACAGAAAATGTAGCAGAAGGCAAGAAATAATTAAAATCAGAGCAGAAATCAACGAAATTGAAACAAAAGAAACTATTGAAAAAATTAACAAAACTAAAAGGTGGTTCTTCGAAAAAATATATATGTTCGACAGACCCTTAGCCATGCTAATGAAGAGAAGAAGAGAGAGAACTCAAATTACTAACATATGGGATGAAAAAGGCTATATTACAACAGATGCTTCCGAAATACAGAAGACAATTAGAAATTATTTGGAAAACCTACATTCCAATAAAATAGAATATAGTGAAGACATCAACAAATTTCTTAAGTCATATGATTTGCCCAGACTGAGTCAGGAGGATACACACAATTTAAACAGACCAATGTCAATGGATGAAACAGAAGAAGCAATCAAAAGACTACCAACCAAGAAAAGCCCAGGAATGGATGGCTATACAGTGGAGGTTTACAAAACATTTAAAGAAGATTTAATACCAATACTTTTCAAGTTATTTCAGGATAGAGAAAAAGAGGGAGCTCTGCCAAATTCATTCTATGAGGCCAACATCATGCTGATTTCGGAATCAGCAAAAGACACCTCAAAGAAAGAAAACTACAGACCAATATATCTGATGAACCTACATGCAAAAATCCTCAATAAAATTCTGGCGAATCGAATACAAAGGCACATCAAAAAAATTATGCAACATGATCAAGTAGGATTCATCCCTGGGATGCAACGATGGTTCAATATACGGAAATCAATAAATGTTCTTCACCACATCAATAGACTTAAAGATAAGAACCATATGATCATCTCGTTAGAAGCAAAAAAAGCACTTGACAAAGTACAGCATCCCTTTATGTTCAAAACATTAGAAAAACTAGGGATAACAGGAAATTACCTCGACATTGTAAAAGCTATCTATGCAAAGCCTCAGCTAGCATCATTATGAATGCAGAAAAATTGAAGGCATTTCCTCTAAAATCTGGAACAAGACAGGGATACCCTCTCTCACCACTTCTATTCCATATAGTTCTCAAAACACTGGCCAGAGCAATTAGACAGACTAAAGAAATAAAAGGCATAAAAATAGGAAAATAACAACGTAAATTATCACTATTTTCGGGTGACATTATTCTAAACATAGAAGACACAAAAGGGTCTACAAAAACTACTAGAACTAAAAAATGAATGATCTGCTACCCACCGGCAGGTCAGGCCCAGAAACCTGCGGAGGGGCACTGTTGCCCCACGCACCTGCAAGGTAGGCGGTACCGTGACCACTGACAAAACAGGCCCAGTGGCCCGTCTGACACATCACCCCGGTTGGAGGAGGGGCAGGGCCGCCACCAGCGCCTGTTAGGTAGACAGACCTGCAAACGACAGACAGAACAGGCCTAGCGGCCAGCGGAGGGGCAGAGCCGCTGCTCACGCCTGCAAGATAGGCGGACCTGTGACCACCGAAAGAACAGGCAGACCGAAAGTACAGGCACAGCGACCTGCCGGCGTGGTAGGCACATTGCCCCAATTGGAGGAGGGGCAGAACCACCGCCAAAGCCTGCGAGGGAAACTTTGCAACTATACAAGAGCAATATAAATATATAGGGGGAAAAATCAATAACACAACAGTTTCACCAAGCAGAAAGAAACCCGATCAGTATGAAAAGAAAAGGAAAGAAAGGACCACAAGCAATGCAGGTCAACTCAACTTTAGAAGAGGTAATATCTGCAGCAGATGGAATGTCAGATAAAGAATTCAGGATATACATGCTTCAGATAATCTGGAGTCTCAAGGAAGACATTAGACAGCAAAATCAGACAATGAAAGACCACTTCAACCACTTCGAAAATGAATTACATAAACAAATCCAAGAAGCAAAAGATCAATTATACAGGGAGATCGAGGTTATAAAAAACAAACAAACAGAAATCCTGGAAATGCAGGAAACAATAAACCAACTTAAAAACTCAATTGAGAATACTACCAGCAGAGTAGAACACTTAGAAGATAGAACATCAGACAATGAAGACAAAGTATTTCAACTGGAGAAGAACATAGACAGCTCAGCAAAGCTGTTAAGAAACCATGAGCAGAACATTCAAGAATATGGGATAACATAAAGAGACCAAACTTAAGAGTCATTGTGATACAGGAAGGTATAGAGGTCCAAACAAAAGGAATGAGCAATCTATTCAATGAAATAATACGAGAAAACTTCCCAGACTTGAAGAATGAGACAGAATCCCAAATCCTAGAAGCCTACAGGATGCCGAATGTGCAAAATCAAAAGAGATCCACACCTAGACACATTATAATGAAGATGCCCAACATACAGAATAAGGAGAGAATTTTAAAAGCTACAAGAGAAAGGAAGCAGATTACATTTAGGGGTAAACCAATCAGGATAACAGCTGATCTTTCAACACAGACTCTGAAAGCTAGAAGATCCTGGAATAACATATTTCAAACACTGAAAGAAAATGGGTTCCAACCAAGAATTGTGTATCCAGCAAAATTAAGCTTCAGAATGGAAGATGAAATTAAAACCTTCCACGATAAACAAAAGTGAAAAGAATTTGCAGCTAGAAAACCATCTCTTCAAAACATCCTCGGCAAAATATTACAGGAAGAGGAAATGGAAAATATCAATGAAAACCAACAGCGGGAGGGAGTACAGTAAAGGCTGGGGATAATCAAAGAGGAAAACAAACCATGTTTAGGAACATAAATAAACAAATATCGCTGGAAGAACAACCCATATCTCAATAATAACCCTAAATGTTAATGGCTTAAACTCACCAATTAAGAGACACAGGCTAGTAGAATGGATCACAAAACAAGACCCAACAATATGCTGCCTTCAGGAGACGCATTTGATAGGAAAAGACATACATAGACTGAAGGTGAAAGTTTGGGAAAAATCATATCACTCATATGGACTTTGGAAACAAGCAGGAGTGTCCATACTCATATCATATAAAATAGATTTCAAGCCAAAGTTAATCAAAAGGGATGAAGAGGGACACTACATACAGCTCAAGGGAACCATACACCAACAAAACATCACAATCATAAATATATATGCCCTAAACAATGGTGCAGCTATGTTCATCAAACAAACTCTTCTCAAGTTCAAGAGTCTAATAGACCACCATACAATAATTATGGGAGACTTCAACACACCTCTCTCACCACTGGATAGATCTTCCAAAGAAAAGTTGAATAAGGAAACTATAGAACTCAATAACATAATTAATAACCTGGACTTAATTGACATATATAGAATATACCACCCAAGATCAAGCAGTTACACTTTTTTCTCAGCAGCACATGGATCCTTCTCAAAAATAGATTTTATATTATGTCACAGGGCAACTCTTAGACAATATAAAGGAGTAGAGATAATACCATGCATCTTATCTGAACATAATGGAATGAAATTGAAAATCAATGATAAAAGAAGTAAGGAAAAATCATGCATCACTTGTAGAATGAAAAATAGGTTACTGAATGATCAATGGGTTATAGAAGACATCAAGGAGGAAATTGAAAAATTCTTAGAGATAAATGAAAACACAGACACAACATGTCGGAATCTATGGGACACATTGAAAGCAGTTCTAAAAGGAAAATTTATTGCTTGGAGTTCAATCCTTAAAAAAAGAAAAAAAAAACAACAAATAAATGATCTAATACTTCAACTCAAAGTCCTAGAAAAAGAAGAGCAAAACAAAGGCAAAAAAGTAGAAGACAAGAAATAATTAAAATCAGAGCTGAAATTAATGAAATCGAAACAAAAGAAACAATTGAAAAAATTGACAAAACTAAAAGTTGGTTGTTTGAAAAAATAAATAAAATTGACAGACCCTCAGCCACGCTAACGAAGAGAAGAAGAGAGAGAACTCAAATTACTAGCATACGGGATGAAAAAGGCAATATCACAACAGACACTTCAGAAATACAGAACATTATCAGAAATTATTTTGAATCCTTATACTCCAATAAAATAGAAGATAGTGAAGGCATCGATAAATTTCTTAAGTCATATGATTTGCCCAGATTGAGTCAGGAGGATATTGACAACCTAAACAGACCAATATCAATTGAGGAAATAGAAGAAACCATCAAAAGACTACCAACTAAGAAAAGCCCAGGACCGGATGGGTATACAGCAGAGTTTTACAAAACCTTTAAAGAGCAACTAATACCAATACTTTTCAAGCTATTTCAGGAAAATGAAAAAGAGGGAGAACTTCCAAATTCATTCTAAGAGGCCAACATCGCCCTGATTCCTAAACCAGACAAAGACACTCCAAAGAAAGAAAACTACAGACCAATATCTCTAATGAACCTAGATGCAAAAATCCTCAATAAACTTCTGGCGAACCGGATACAAAAACATATCAAAAAAATTGTGCACCATCATCAGGTAGGATTTATCCATGGGATGCAAGGTTGGTTCAATATACGGAAATCAATTAATGTTATTCACCACATCAATAGGCTTAAAAATAAGAACCATATGATCATCTCGATAGATGCGGAAAAAGCATTCGACAAAGTACAGCATCCCTTTATGTTCAAAACTCTAGAAAAACTAGGGATAACAGGAACATACGTCAATATTGTAAAAGCAATCTATGCTAAGCCTCAGGCTAGCATCATTCTGAATGGAGAAAAACTGAAGGCATTCCCTCTAAAATCTGGAACAAGAGAGGGATGCCCTCTCTCACCACTTCTGTTCAACATAGTTCTCGAATCACTGGCCAGAGCAATTAGACGAAAGAAATTAAAGTCATAAAAATAGGAAAAGAAGAACTCAAATTATCACAATTTGCAGATGACATGATTCTATACCTAGCAGAGCCAAAAGGGTCTACAAAGAAACTATTAGAGCTAATAAATGAATTCAGCAAAGTGGCAGGATATAAAATCAACATGCATAAATCAAAGGCATTCCTGTATATCAGCGACAAATCCTCTGAAATGGAAATGAGGACAAGCACCCCATTCACAATATCCTCAGAAAAAATAAAATACATGGGAATCAACCTAACAAAAGAGGTGTAAGACTTTTACATTCAAAACTACAGAACCCTAAACAGAGAATTGAAGAAGATCTTAGAAGATGGAAAAATATACCCTGTTCATGGATAGGTAGAACTAACATCATCAAAATGGCCATATTACCAAAAGTTCTCAATAGGTTTAATGCAATGCCAATCAAAATCCCAATGGCATTTCTTGTAGAAATAGAGAAAGCAATCATGAAATTCATATGGAAAAATAAAAGGCCCAGAATAGCAAAAACATTGCTAAGCAGGAAGTGTGAATCAGGCGGTATAGCTATACCAGACTTCAAACTATACTACAGAGCAATAGTAACAAAAACAGCATGGTACTGGTACCAAAACAGGCGGGTGGACCAATGGTACAGAATAGAGGACACAGAAACCAATCCACAAAACTACAACTATCTTATATTCGATAAAGGGGCTAAAAGCATGCAATGGAAGAAGGCTAGCATCTTCAACAAATGGTGTTGCGAAAACTGGAAATCCATATGAAACAAATTGAAACTGAATCCCTTTCTCTCGCCATGCACAAAAGATAACTCAAAGTGGATCAAGGAACTTGATATCAAATCAGAGACATGGCGTCTGATAGAAGAAAAAGTTGGCTATGATCTACATACTGTGGGGTCGGGCTCCAAATTCCTCAATAGGACACCCATAGCACAAGAGTTAATAACTAGAATCAACAAATGGGACTTACTCAAACTAAAAAAAATTTTCTCTGCAAAAGAAACAATAAGAGAGGTAAATATTGAACCTACGTCTTGGGAACAAATCTTTACTCCTCACACTTCAGACAAAGCCCTAATATTCAGAATATACAAAGAACTAAAAAAATTAGACAATGAGATAACAAATAACCCAATCAACAAATGGGCCAAGGACCTGAACAGAAATTTCTCAGAGGAGGACATACAATCAATCAACAAGTATATGAAAAAATGCTCACCATCTCTAGCAGTCAGAGAAATGCAAATCAAAACCACCCTAAGATACCATCTCACTCCAGTAAGATTGGAAGCCATTAGGAAGTCAAACAACAACAAGTGCTGGCGAGGATGTCGGGAAAAGGGTACTCTTGTACATTACTGGTGGGACTGCAAATTGGTGCCCCCAATTTGGAAAGCAGTATGGAGATTTCTTGGAAAGCTTGGAATGGAACCACCATTTGATCCAGCTATTCCCCTACTCGGTCTATTCCTTAAAGACCTAAAAAGAGCACACTATAGGGACACTGCTACATCCATGTTCATAGCAGCACAATTCACAATAGCAAGACTGTGGAACCAACCTAGATGCCCTTCAATAGAAGAATGGATAAAAAAATGTGGCATTTATACACAATGGAGTATTACTCTGCATTAAGAAATGACAAAATCATAGAATTTGGAGGGAAATGGATGGCATAAGAGCAGGTTATGCTAAGTGAACCTAGCCAATCCCTTAAAAACAAATGCCAAATGTCTTCTTTGATATAAGGAGAGTAACTAAGAACAGAGTAGGGACGAAGAGCATGAGAAGAAGATTAACATTAAACAGGGATGAGAGGTGGGAGGGAAAGGGAGAGAGAAGGGAAATTGCATGTAAATGGAAGGAGACCCTCAGGGGTATACAAAATTACATACAAGAGGAAGTGAGGGGAAAGGAGAAAAAATATAAGGGGGAGAAATGAATTACAGTAGAGGGGGTAGAGAGAGAAGAGGGGAGGGGAGGGGGAGGGGGGATAGTAGAGGATAGGAAAGGCAGAAGAATACAACAGTCACCAGAATGGCAATATGAATATCAATGGTTGTGCAATTGATGTGATTCTGCAATCTGTATATGGGGTAAAAATGGGAGCTCATATCCCATTTGAATCAAAGTGTGAAATATGATATATCAAGAACTATGTAATGTTTTGAACAACCTACAATAAAATTAATTAAAAAAAAAACAAAATAAAACAACAACAACAAAAAAAACAGCATGGTACTGGTACCAAAACAGGCGGGTGGACCAATGGTACAGAATGGAGGACACAGAGACTAATCCAAAAAGCTACAACTATCTTATATTTGAAAAAGGAGCTAAAAGCATGCAATGGAGGAAATATAGTATCTTCAACAAATGGTGTTGGGAAAAATGGAAATCCATATGCAACAAAATGATACTGAATTCCTTTCTGTCGCCATGCACAAAAGTTAACTCATAGTGGATCAAGGTGCTAGATATCAAATCAGAGACTCTGTGTCTGATAGAAGAAAAAGTTGGCTCTGATCTACATATTATGGGGTTGGGCTCCAAATTCCTTTATAGGACACCCATAGCACAAGAGTTAATAACAAGAATCAACAAATGGGACTACTTAAACTGAAAAGTTTTTTCTCAGCAAGAGAAAGAATAAGAGAGGTAAATAAGGAGCATACATTATGGGAACAAATTTTTACTCCTCACACTTCAGATAGAGCCCTAATATCCAGAATATACAAAGAACTCAAAAAAATAGACAATAAGATAACAAATAACCCAATTAAAAAAATGGGTCAAGGACTTGAACAGACACTTCTCAGTGGAGGACATACAATCAATCAACAAGTACATAAAAAATGCTCACCATTTCTAGCAGTCAGAGAAATTCAAATCGAAATCACCCTAAGATACCATCTCACTCCAGTAAATTGGCAGCCATTATGAAGTCAAACAACAAGTGCTGGCAAGGATGTGGGGTAAAAGATACTCTTGTACATTGCTGGTGGGACTGTAAACTGGTGTGGCCAATTTGGAAAGCAGTATGGAGATTCCTGGGAAAGCTGTGAATGGAACCACAATTTGACTCAGCTATTGCCCTTCTCGGACTATTCCCTGAAGAACTTAAAAGAGAGTAATACAGGGATACTACCACATCGATTTTCATAGCAGTACAATTCACAACTGAAACACTGTGGATCCAACCCAGATGCCCTTCAATAGATGAATGGATAAAAAACATGTGGCATTTATACACTATGAAGTATTACGCAGCACTAACAAATGACAAAATCATAAAATTTGCAGAAAAATGGATGGCACTGGAGAAGATTATGCTTAGTGAAAATAGCCAATCCCTAAAAAATAAATACCAAATGTCTTCTTTGATATAATGAGAGCAACTAAGAACAGAGCAGGGAGCAATAGCAGGAAGAAAAGATTAACTTTAAACAGAGACATGAGGTGGGAGGGTAAGTAAGAGAAAAGGGTAATTGCATGGTAATGGAGGGAGACCCTCATTGTTACACAAAATTACATATCGTTGTGAGTGGAATGGGAAAATAAACATGGAGTGAAATGAATTACAGTAGATGGGGGAAAAAGAGAAGATAGGAAGGGAGGGGAGGGGAGATAGTAGAGTATAGGAAAGGTAGCAGAATACAACAGTAACTAATAGGGCATTACGTAAAAATGTGGATGTGTAACTGATGTGATTCTGTAATCTCTATTTGGGCTAAAAATGGGAGTTCATAAGCCACTTGAATCTAATGTAAGAAATATTATATGTCAAGAGATTTGTAATGTTTTGAGCAACCAATAAAAGAAAAAAAAGTAGCAATATATATGCCAATCGAAATTCATCATGAAATATATATAATCCACAGATCGAAAAATATTCATTTTACTGAACATGGATTAATGTATAATGATATTCAACTAGGAAGCTCACCCATAGGTTGAATTTTCAGTTCCAACAGCATTTAGGAGGAGTGATCCTTTAGCACAATTTGCATCTGCCAATTCAGTTACCTCACAAGTATGTACGTGTGGTACCAGGTAGAATTCTATATGTGCATATAAAAATACATGTGCTGAATAGGCTACAGAGAAAGGGAGACAGGAATTCACATATTTTTTAATTTTAAAAACACATGTAGAACTATTTCAACAAAAAAATTGACTAGATTTATAACTCCTACACTATATAATGCAAAAACCAATTGTAACAATACACCATGCCTCCTCGGAACTGCTTGTATTTCTATTCTGTTTGGGTTACTTTTCACCATCATATTAGAATTATAAGTCAGAGTATAGTAGGGTATGTGTTAGTTTCAGGGCTTCAGTATTTCAAATAGAAAATTGAAAAATGAATCGAATGTGTATGTAAATATGTGTTACACAAAAATCTTTCCACTCACATTCAGAACAATGCCTTGATATTAGCTTGGCCCCAAGTAAGACACAATTAGAGTAGAAAAGTGTGAAAATCTGTGAATACATATCTGGAATGGAATATGCTCGGGAGTTCACAACCTTGGAGGTGGTAGAGGAGTTTCCAAAAGTAAAGAACAGGGTAAACACTCCACAAACATGGAGCTCTGCTGGCCTAAGACTTCTTGGGAAACTGCCTCTGAGGTTGGGCACTTGAAATATATGTTGTTGTCATGAGCTTTAACTTCCTTTGTAGTGAGACCATCAAAGATGGGTCTGCATCTATGTGACCTGGAAGACATGGTTTCTTATATTCCAACGACCATGAGGCAGCAGTGCTGAATTCTCTCTTTGTAGGTAAACTGTGGCCACTGGAGGCTAAGTGTCTCCTCGTGTGGACTCTGAAGACATTTGGTCATCCTCCACTTTTCGTGGTGTTTCTTGCTGCTGCACTGGGAATTTGGTATTTGCTTCACCAAATACAAGGAGTTCTACTAGAATACAGTGCTGGAGGGAGTTCTGTCACATGTGGTGGGTCAGGGTCTGCAGGAGAATGCACCAACCATGCTTCTATCCAACATAGCTTCCCCCAATAACCATAGTTAACTGATTCTGAACATTGCCCTGAAACCTCTCCATATAAAAAATGCCTTTACATATAAGTGTCTGATTTCTGCACTATGTCAGTCATAATCCATTTGGAAGCCAATGGCCGATCCACATGGCCCCACCATGGTGTTTTATCACACACCTGCCCACCACTGCTCTAGGCCCACTACTCAGCAGGATACTAATTACTGGCATCTCTGTTCTACACCATTTACATAAAACCCAGTAAAACAAGGCATTCTCTGGTATACACATGATCAACCACAGGACTTCCAAAGTTTCTCCAGTGCCACCTGGTCATGGGAATTTCAAAAATTTCATGGTATTTATCTAGCCATTTTTCAAAGATTAAGTTGGAGGCACTGTGGGTTTCAAATCATTCAGGAACCATTAAGTGTTGAGAAAGCTCATTTCAATGAAAGCTTTGGAGAACACTCACAGGCAAGGCTTCTCAAAGAGTTGCCAAAAGGTCACATGAAGCCAGGCAAATTGAGGTCTACAATGTGAGGTCCATGTGTGTTTTGACTCTCAACTATACCTGCCAATCTTTCAGAATAAAATCATGTGATATCCTGCCTGAGATTCCCATTGTTTTGTGGAAAGACACCCTGGGCCTAGATCTCAGTTTTCATGGGTGAGTCTCATGCATGGCCTTCTAAAATCTAAACACGATTCATGGCAATACTTCTCTGAGTTCAGTTCTAGAACTCAGTCTCTAAGGGGAATCACACCAGAGTTCAAGCTCAGGTGGACCCAGTCATTCTTTCCAACCACCACAAAAATGACCACAATTAAAATCAAAACACTCCCACAGGGCCCTCATCTTCTTCCATAAAGACACTCATCATAACCTCTGGCTGGAGATTTCTTTGAGGGGCACAGCCTAAGAAAGTGTCCAAAATAAGCTCACTTGCCCCTCATTTGCCTAAAATCATGGTGGCCTGGACACTCCTCCTGTGAACCAGGAGTGATCAAATATTCCTGCTGTTAAAGTGTTCCGCTTCTCCAATTTGAGGCATACTGGCTGTGAGGTATGGATTCTTTAAGTGATTTGGAGTCATGAGAAAACCCAAGCAAATATGGGCTAGCCTCTGCATGGATTTGAAGAACTCATTTAATCCAAAGGATCCCTATTCTCACTTGATGGAGGTCAGGAACCTAAAACAAGAAGGCAAAAAAAATTCATCCACAGTGACTTCTCTTTTGGCCATTTCGGTTTGGGAAGCACATGGGATTTTTATTCAGATCCATTGGGTGCTGAGAATCTAAGTCACAGCCTCACACAAGGACCAGAGACTGATTCAGACACATCCCATTCCAAAGCAATTAAGCAAAGAGCCACAGGTGAAGCCCATTCATTTCCATATGAAAACAGTTTTCTTCAGGCTTCACAAAGGGTTGGCATGAGGCAAAGACCTTCCTGACATTCAGGGTAATTGAATCAGAAGTAAGCAAATGGCCCAAGAAGGGTTTCTTCACTGAGACTTTACTGGTCACACTGATATCTGAGTTTTCTGAGATGCTCTCATTCTCTTCAGCTATCCAGTACATGGCCATGTCACAGAGCCTTGTGGTGTTACATATCTGGGACACAAAACCATGAGCGTATTCTGTAGAGTGGCCAGAATTCACGAAGAAAAGAGTAACTTAAGAAGACAGTAGGTGTTGCCCATCCATAAGGCAAAGTGAAGTCCATTAATCAATTGGGCAGTATTAATGTGGGGAAGCTTTCTACTAGAGAAAACAAGTCCATTGATGCATTCTCTTTTCTAATGTCTACAACCACAGATACAGTGGGATACACAGACATAGAAACCCTCACAATGTCAAAGGACTTACTAGAAACAGTCCACTCCACACCAAAAAAAAAAAACCGCCTTTCCTACCTATTCTCAGAACATGAGAAAAAAACCACAAACTCACACCCACAACGGCAAAGCCACCTCCTTCCCCCAAGTAGGTCTGTGACTATCCAGAGTGTCTTCTGACTGGTGGGCCATATTATGTTCCCCCGAAATCGCCTGTCCTGTCTCAGATCTGGTCTCCTTGGCCAACTCTGTGAAGTTGTCAGGAGACAGCGGTGAGCCACTACCTGCTTTCTCAGGGAAGGTACCTCTTCAGAGATCTGCTGGCATTTGGCCATCCTCACATCAGTAGGTACCAAGAAAGACTGACTCTGTTCTTGGGAAAAGCAAACAAGTTAGCCCAATGGGACTAGGACTGGGTCTGGCTCTGGGTGCCTGGCTTCCTGGATCCCAAGTTCAGAGAATTCCATCACCAAGGAAGTGAGAAGAGGTCACTTCCTTCAGGAACTGAATGAGGTCACTGCCTTGAAAACCACTTTGTCCTAACAGTTGCTTCCAAGGTTCCCATGAGATGAAGGCTGCCCCAACATCCTGTGACACATTCAGAAGTTAGAATGGAATATCAACCTTAGGCACCCGGGAACAGCTCTCCACACAGGCCTGGTTTCTTCCAACTTCTCTACAATAAGAAGAGAGAGGCTGATTTAGACCCATCAATTCATCCTGACCAGGTTGTTTGCCATGGAAGATTTCTATTGCTCTCTCAGGTCCTACATAGCTGCATAAATCTTCTCCAAGGATCATTTCTCCATGGATCTTTGAGGTTCTCAGAAGGTGGAAGATCACCTACATTCCTATATTGTAAGACCAACTCTGCCCTGCTTTTCTGTAAGTTATATTGAGGGAACAGTGTATGTTTAGGGTTAATAACATGTTTGATTTGGGTTACGAATCATTTTGCGAGATGAATAATGGTATTGGCAACCTTCGATATTTACAAGAGTATATAGGTGAAATGTAAGTATGAAAGCAGAAAATTAGGAAAGATTTGAAGCCCAGAAGGGAATTGGACCCTTAAGTGGTATTCTTAGCTTTGAGTTATGTGCTGCACAGTTGTCTCAGATAAATCAATATACAATGGCATAGGACCTTGTACCTTGGATGATTGAATGTTGAAGAGAACATCCAGTCAAAAAGCGATATTCAGTACAATGAGGAAGGTACTCGTTAGGTTTAGAATGAAGAGTGAGTATAGGATTTGGACAAAAAGTTTTTTAGCAATAGGGTTTCGGTTAGAGAGTGAGTGTAAATGTCAGCACATGTGAAGAGTCAGTCATAATGATGAACTGGGAAAAATATGAGGGAAAGCAGATATCAATAAAGACATTAGGAAATCAAGCAAAGTACAAAGCGAGTGATAGGATTAGACATTTTCAACAGGCTTGAGGTTGAACATATAATTTTAGGAAGAAACAAATATGTAGTCACCAATAGGATTGACATTTGAGAGCATTAGGCAACCTGGACATGTATGTTTTTAGTAATCCATGCTCACTTTCCATTTAGGCTTTGGTACAATTGAAAGTGTGACCTTTGCTTTTTGTGTCCAGAATATTTCTGTGATAAAATGTATATGTATATCACGTGACATGAGTATTTCTTCCACCATTTCCAGGAGCAATATTTTGAGAACATATAAATTTGTATTGGGGTACAAATAGGTATACCCTCTGTCTATGAATATAGCAATAACGCATGAATAGACCATACTGGGAATAAATAATATAACTGGATCCACTTTAAATAATGGATTGAATGGATATCTGAAAATATATAAGAAATGTTATAATGATACACAATCAATCATTCCAACCAGTTATATATCTAATGGTCATCTTAGGGTTATGTTTTATCATGAAGGGTGTGTGAGTTTTGCTTAAAAATTGATCATGGAAATCGAAAATAATATATTTGAAAAAAAGTCTCATGAAAAGACCAGTCAAGAAACATAGGGAAATACATGTGTTCTGGAGCAAGAAGTGATTGAAAGTGAAACAAATGCCTATAAATTTGCTAAGTAGTGGATGAAATATATATCCTATGATGTGTATAAACTGAAGAAATAGTAATGTACCAGTGTTGAATAATAATTAATGTCAAAATACACATCATGTCCCATAGGAATCTACTTGCATTGATGTTAAACTAGGTCAGTTAATGTAGAAATACTAGGATTTGTTTGCACCTTTCACTGAAGTTAGTTTTCAGTACTAGAAAACAAATATGTATTTCAGGTGGATGAATATTTCTGAGAATAATCTTGTGAAAAGTTGAATATTAATCCACATACATGAACATGAATGAATTTAGGGAGTGTATATAAGACACATATATTTCATATTTTGAAAAATCTAGAGATTTATATATTGTGTGTTTGTGTGTGTGTGTATATATATATATACACACACACACAAACACACACAAAGACATTCAAAAGTAGAATTATATATGGCAATCAAATTTCACCATGAAATATATATCATCCACAGATCCAAAAATATTCATTTTACTGAACATGGATTTATGTATAATGTTATTAAACTAGGAAGCTCATCATTAGCTTGAATTTTCAGTTCCAACAGCGTTTAGGTGGAGTGATCTCTTCTCACAATTTGTATCTGCAATGTCAGGCACCTCACAAAAATGTACGTGTGATATCAGGTAGGATTCTATATGTGCATATAAAAATTAATGTGCTGAATAGGTTAAAGCGAAAGGGAGATAGGAATTCACATATTTGTTAACTTTAATACACATATAAAACAATTTCAATTAAAAAATGACTAGATTTATAACACCTACCATTTATCTTGCAAAAGGCAAGTCCAATATACACCATGCCTCCTCTGAACTGCTTATATTTCAATTCCGTTTGGGTTATTTTTCTCCATCATATTAGTATTTGTAGTTAGCGTCTAGAAGGGTATGGGTTATTGTCAGGAATTCAGTATTTCAATTGGAAAATTGGAAAGTGAATCCAATGTGTATGCAATTATGTGCTGCACAATATTCTTCCCAACTTGATTCTGAACATTGCCCTGAAAACTCTCCATCTAACAAGATGGCTTAATATACAAAAGTCTGCTGGCTGCACCATTTCAATCACAAGCATTTGGAAGCCGAAGTAAGATCCACATGACCCCACCACAGATGTTTTATCACACAACTGCACACCACAGCTGTGGGCCCACTACTCAGCAGGCTCCACCATACTGGCAGCTCTGTTCTACACCATTTTCATGAAACCCAGTCAAGGAAGGCACTGTCTGGTACACTCTTGATCAGCAACAGGACATCCAAAGTTTCTCCAGTGCCACCTGGTCATGGAAATTTCAAAAATTTCATGGTATTTATCTAGAAATTTTTCAAGGATGAAGTTGGAGAAACTGTGGGTTTCAATTCATTCAGGAACCATTAAATTTTTAGGAAGCACATTTCAAGGAAACCTCTGGAGAATTCTCAGAGGCAAGGCTTCCCAAAGTGTGGCCAAAAGGCCACATGAAGCCAGGCCCATTGAGGTCTACAATGTGAGGTCCATGTGTGTTTTGACTGTCAACAATGGCTGCCAATTCTTTCATAATAAAATCATGTGATGTCCTGGCTGAGATTGACAGTGCTTGGTGAATAGCCACCCCAGGCTTAGATCTCAGTTTCCAATGGCGACTCTCATGCATGGCCGCCTAAAATCCCAACACAATTAATGGCAATACTTCTCTGAGGTCAGTTCCAGAACTCAGTCTTTAAGGGGCATCACACCAGAATTCCAGCTCAGGTGGACCCAGGATTCTCTTCCAACCACCAACAAATGACCACAATTAAAACCAAAACACTCCCACATGGCCCTCATCTTCTTCAACATAGACACTCTGAATAACCTCTGGCTAGAGGTTTCCATGACGGGCGCAGCCCAAGACCGTGTACAAAATAAGCTCCCTTGCCCCTCATTTGCCTAAAGTCAGGGTGGCCTGGACACCCTTCCTGTGAACCAAGAGTGATCAAATAGCCCTTCTTTAATACTGCTCTGCTTCTCCAGTTAGAGGCCAACTGACTGTCTGGTATAGATTCTTTATGTGAATTGGTGTCCTGAGAAAACCCAAGCACCTATTGGCTAGCCTCTGCCGAGCTTTGAAGAACTGGTTTGACCCAACGGATCCCTATTCTCACTTGATGGAGGTCAGGAAGCTTACAGAGGAAGGCGAGAGACTTCATCCACAATGACTGCTCTTTTGGCCATTTTGGTTTTGGATGCACACTTGGAAACTTTCTTTAGATCCATCAGGTGCTGAGAATCTAAGCCACTGCCTCACACAGGGCAAAGAGGCTGATTCAGCCACATCCATTTCCAAAGCAATTAAGCAAAGAGCCACAGGTGATGCCCATCCTTTTCCATTTGAACATTGATTTCATCAGGTTTCACACAGGGGTGGCCTGAGGCAAACACCTTCCTGACATTCAGGACAACAGAACAAAAGTCCAAAGTAGTGTTTCTCCACTGAGACTTTAGTGGTTGCACTGATATCTGAGTTTTCTGAGATGCTCTCATTCCCTTCAGCTTTCCAGTACATGATCATGTCACAGAGCTTGGAGGTGGTACATATCTTGGAAATAATACCATGAGGCTATTCTGGAGAGTGGCCAGTATTCAGGAAGAAAAGAGGAACTTAGGAAGATAATAGGTGTTGCCCATCCATAAGGCAAGCAGCTCTTGATTATTTAATTTGGCAAGATGAATGCGGGGAAGCTTTCTACTAGACAGGACACAACCATTGATGCATTCGCTTTTCAAATGTCTACAAAAACAGATTCAGTGGGATACACAGACATAGAAACACTCGCATTGTCAAACGACTTTCTAGAAACATTCCAGTCCAAACAAACAAACCGCCTTTCCTACCTATTCTCAGAACATGAGACAAAACCACAAACTCACACCGACACCCACAATGGAACCTCCTTCCCCCAAGTATGTCTGTGAGTATCCTGAGTTTCCTCTGATTTTTGGGCCATACTATGTTCCACCAAAATGGCCTGTCCTATCTCAGAACTGGTCTTCTTTGCCAACTCTGTGAAGTTGTCAGGAGCCATGGTTGAGCCACTATCTGCTTTCTCAGAAAAGGCCCCTCTTCAGAGCTCTCCTGGCATTTGGCCATTCTCACTTCAGTAGGTACTAAGAAAGACTGACTCTTTCCTTGGTAAATCCAAACAAGTGAGACCACTGGAACTGGGACTGGGACTGGCTCTGGGTGCCTGGCTTCCTGGATCCCGAGTTCAGAGAGTTCCATCACCAAGGAAGTGTGATAGGTCACTTCCTTCACGAACTGAATGAGGTCACTGCGTTGGCAACCACTTTGTCCTAACAGTTGCTTCCAAGGGTTCCATGAGATGGAGGCTGCCCATACTTCCTGTGACACTTTCACAAGATAGAATGGTATATCAACCATAGGCACCCGGGAACAGCTCTCCACACAGGCCTGGTTTGGTCGATTTAATCTACATTAAGAAGAGAGAGGCTTTTAGACACATCCCTTCATTTTGACCAGGTTGTTTTACATGGAAGTTGACTTTTGCTCTCTCAGGTCTTTCATAGGTGTCTACATCTTCTTCAGGGATCATTTCTGCATGGAACTTTGAGGTTCTCAGCAGGTGGAAGATCCCCTATATTCCTGTATTGTAAGACCAACAATATCCTTGTTCTTCTGTTAAGTTAGATTGAGGAAATATTGCATGTTTAAGGGTAATAACAGGTTCGATTTGGTTTAGGAATCATTCTGTGGGATGAATTAAGGTAGTGGGAACCTGCGATATTTACAAGAATATACTGGTGAAATATAAGTATGAAAACAGAAATCTAGGTAATATTTGAAGTCCAGAAGGGCATTGGGTGGCCTGAACACCCTTCCTTTGATTCAGGAGTGATCAAATAGCCCTGCCGCTAATACTGCACTGCTTCTCCAATTTGAGGCTTACTGACTGTCAGGTATAGATTCTTTATATGATTTGGAGACATGAGAAAACCCAAGCACCTATTGTCTCATGCCACAGCAAATGGTTTATTGGGGTCCAGCATGCTGGGGCTCAAAGCTCACTTCAGAGGAGCAAAGAACAAAGAGCTCCGAGAACAACTTGAGAAGATATTATATACAATCTTTAGAGAGTGCAGGGACTTTATATACATCATAGCCTCCTTTAGCAAATCAACATATGTGGTAAGCCATTGTTGTAGATTGTGGCTGCCATTAGAAGATGGCGCCGGCTTCCACTGTGGCCTGTAGTAAACAACTCCTTTTATGGAGAGATGGCACGCTATCCCTTGCTACCCTATGAGAAAGATCCACGTGGCGGCTTAAGATTGGTATGTGGGAGGCTTTATTATACTGTGCTTGGGCGCTCGGGAGGAGGGGGGTCACTAGAAGATACTTTAATCAAGGCCTGAATAAACTGCTGAAAGAAGATTTCTGAGTTGCGTCTTCCTTGCGGGTAAGGGGTCGCGACAAGTGGTGCCGAGACCCGGGAACCAGAACTTTCAGTAGTCAGGTGTGGTGCACCGGTTAGTCCCAGGTAAGTGGGATCCACGATCAAAGCTTGGATTAGTCCCAGGTAAGTGGGATCCGCGATCAAAGCGGGGCAGCTCCTCTGTAAAGCAAGAGAGAGCGTTACATTTTATTGCAGCTGCACTGTGTACTTTCACTTTTGTTTTTTGTGTGTCTTTTGTTGTGTCATGGGTGCCACATCTTCAAGTCCGCTTCTCCTGGTCCTACATGGCCTGTTACGTTCCAAGGGACTAGAAGTGAAACGTAGTACTTTACAGAGATTTTTACAGAAGACAGATATTGCTGCACCGTGGTTTGCATTTTCGGGCAGCCTTACTATACCTAGCTGGGACAAATTAGGGAAAGATCTAGATTTCGCTCGTGAACAAGGTACCTTAGAGGGTGGTGTTATACCACTTTGTAAGTTAGTTAGAGGATGTATAGTAGATAGTAAATGCCAGGAAGCTGTGAGTGAGGGTCAAGCTGTTCTTGAGCAACTACATGAGGAAAAGTCTGAAGGATCGCATAGTGAAGTGGCAGAGAGCATTGGGAGTAAGAGTAGTGAGAAGGCAAAAGAGCCTGAAACTAAAAATAGGAGAAGGCTCTACCCAGACTTGGCTGAATTAAAAACGCCTGCGAACACAAGCGGCTCAGAGAGTTCTGAGGACCTTGATATATTCCTACAACAACTACGCAAGATAAAAATGAAGAAAAAGAAACAAGGGTTACAGGGCTCGCAGGCCTACTGTAAAAAGGGGACGGGATCCAATATTGGTCAACAACACTCTGAGGAGGAGGAGGTAGAATATCTCGAAAAAGATATGGTGCCGGTTGCCCCACCCCCGTATTTGGGGGGGAGCCAAAATTCCGGGAGATCTTATCATGCGCAAGTTTGGAGGACAGTTAATACAGATATGGGACTTGCATACCCTGTATTTCAGGACAATAACAGGGGAAGATATCATGAGCCTTTAGACTTTAAGATAATTAAAACCTTGGCGGAATCTGTCCGCACTTATGGCGTGGATGCCGCTTTCACCCTTACTCAGGTGGAGGGACTTGCTAGATTTTGTATGACTCCTTCAGATTGGGCTAATCTAGTCTGCGCTTGTGTCTCCCCAGGGAAATTTTGGATTGGAGAGCATTTATGCTAGAGGGTGCAGTAGAGCAAGCTGCTCAAAATCATGCAGCGAGACGCCCTGCCTAGGATAAGGATATGCTTTTGGGACAAGGCAAGTTTGCTAATCAACAAACAGGATACCCCCCCGAACATTCACGCCTTGTCAAGATCACTCTTGGGAGAAACATCAGGTCTCTAAGGGTTTCTCTCTTTCCCCCTCTCATAAAAGATACTTATATAATTCTTCCAACTGTAATTCCTCTATAGGAACAGGTTGGTCTTGGTTTCAATGGTTAATTTCCAATGAAAAGGGAGCCACAGCTGATATCTCCACTATGGCTCAATTACGAGGAGTCAAAAGCTGGTTGTTTAATGTTTCTGGTAGTATCCAAGACTCGGATCGAGGTAGGAGACTTGGAAATATTTCACATAACTCACAATTAAGTAATGCTACGTTATCCTCTGCAGCAGTCTGTCTCCAATCTCCGTTCCTGTTTCTTTTGGCTAATGATACATCACAGGGGATGCTTAATTGTTCTAATGTTACCTGTTATTTAACTGAGTGTTGGAATGGCTCTTGGACTGTGGCAGTGATTATAAAAATTCCAACCTTTGTCCCGATCCCAGTTACTGTGGATCCGGAATCTTTTCCTATTGTTGAACTGATTAGAGCCCGTAAAGATTTTGGTATTATGGCAGTTATAGTGACAGCTGTGGCGGTATCTGCTGCTGCAGCAGTTACAGCTGGAGTAGCCATGGCCAGCCAAGTACAAACTGCTGCCACTCTTAATGAGGTTATTCAACAAACATCCACCATACGTACATCTCAAAGTAGAATTAATCAACACATTTTATCTGGGATTCTGGCTGCTAATCAAAGGATAAATCTGCTTCAAGATCAAGTTGAGAAATTGTCTGATCTAGTATATTTAGGTTGTGTTGATCAACGTGCACATTTATGTATAACCTCTGTCAGATTTAATGATTCCAGGAATGCCTCCCACATCATCGGGAAATATTTATCTGGAACCTGGTCCATGGAAGCAGAAAACTTACTCCAATCTCAACTAACTCAAATTGCTGTTTTGAATAGTACCCGTGTCGAACCAGTGACTTTGGGTCAATTCACCAGTTGGCTATCTTTTGCCTTTTCCTTCTTTAAGGAGTGGGTGGGAGTGGGCATTTTGGGGGCAATGTGTTGCTTCGGTATTATACTTTGTTTGTGGCTTTTCTGTCGCCTTAAAACTTGCCATACACAGGAGAAGGCTATGATTGTATAGGCTCTTGCGGCCTTGGAAAATGGCATGTCTCCGCAAATCTGGCTTGCGCATCTTAAACAGTGATTTTCTGGGCATGGCCATTGCACCCCAACTTAATTTCACAGTGCACTGGGATTGGCATGTCCTCTTTCTTATTCTCCCCCAGTACTGAATAGCCCTTGCACTCTGCAGGTCTTGTTACCATTGCACGCAGATGGGTTTTAGGACTGGTCTTTCTTCTCGGCTACAGACTCTTTACTTTCCTCTGGGCCTTAGGGATTGTGTTGCCAACTAAAAATTTGTTATTGTTACCAGGCTACCTGTGTTGCCCTACTTCTCGCCGTCGTCAAGATGCAGGATGCGAGGCAAAGCACTGCACTTGAGTGATCCCTCAACGGACCTCAAGGAAAGCATGTCCTATTGCATGCGGGTTTGACGTCCACGCCCCCGCCCTACGAAAAAAGGCGTCGGCTGATATGGGGTCAGGTCTGGGGAAGGCGCCTCCTTAGGACTGAACCATACATTGCAGCCGCTTCTGCACAGTGGGATAGGACCTCTACTTTCGCCTGCATTGTTTTATAAAATAGAAGGGGGAACTGTGGTAAGCCATTGTTGTAGATTGTGGCCGCCATTAGAAGATGGCGCCGGCTTCCACTGTGGCCTGTAGTAAGCAACTCCTTTTATGGAGAGTTGGCACGCTATCCATTGCTACCCTCTGAGAAAGATCCACGTGGCGGCTTAAGATTGGTACGTGGGAGGCTTTATTAGACTGTGCTTGGGCGCTCGGGAGGAGGGGGGTCACTAGAAGATACTTTAATCAAGGCCTGAATAAACTGCTGAAAGAAGATTTCTGAGTTGCGTCTTCCTTGCGGGCAAGGGGTCGCAACACTCATATACTGTGAGAAAATCAAATAACAACTGTAAAACATGATTAGCACATTCATGTGCGGGAACAGTTCGGGCAGGGGGTGATTGGTCAGCCCTGAGAAGGGGTATACATTTAAACTGATTGGTTGAAGCCCTGAGATGTATACGTGCTGACATGCACGGTTTCTGGGAAGGGGTTGTTAAGTAACTAGGTGGTCAGGGAAGATTTCAACACATCTAACGGGCAGTTCCGGGAATTGTCTTCACTGACACAGGAATTTCAGGTTCTGAGCACAGCTTGTAAACTTTACAAAACCTGTTTCTTTACGTTTCAATTTCAATTTCATTAATTCTTTCATTTCTCACTCCTTTTTCTGCCTACTTTTAATCTTAAAAGTAATGAATCATAATTATTGTGGGGTCTCACATTCTATTTCTGCCAGTGAAGTGTATTTCTGTCTGATTACCATGAGTTTTACCTGCCCAATCTGAGCCTGGAGAAAGAAAACTATGTAGTTAAGCAAACGAGGTCCCACAGTTATCAACACCATAAGCATGATCAGGGGTCCAGCTAAGGCTGATAGGAGTGTAGTTAACCAGGGGGACTGGGTATATCATGACTCAAACCACACTTGTTGAATCTCCCTTTCTCTCTGGTGCTCTACAAGGAATTTTCTCAATTTACTCATGGATTATTTTACAACTCCAGTATGGTCAGCATAAAAACAGCATTTTTCTCTCAGTACAGCACAGAGGCCCCCCTCCCTCAAAAAATGGAGGTCTAATCCTCGACTGTTCTGTAAAACAACTTTAGAGAGAGAGGTTAAGGATTCCTGCAAAAGTGTGATGGAGGTCTCTAACGTCTTCAAGTCTTGATTTATTGCTGTTTCTAATCAGGCCATTTGTGGTGACCCATGGATCATATCAGCTGTTCCTGTACCCACTCCTGCAGCAGCTCCTAGCCCCAATATAATGGCTAGAGTAAGGGACACTGGCTCCCGGCAAAATCGGGTTGGTTGTCCCCCTAGTAGACCTTCAAAGGATTCTGCATCATGATAGAGCACCCTGGGGAGTATCTGCACCATTATACAATAATGTACAGAGCTGTCAAATACCTGGGCTGAAATGCAAGGAGTTCTGACTGTGTGGAGTTCAGTACCATAAAGGTTCCTTTAATTAGTTCCCAGGGGGAGGAGTCAGCTGTACTCTGGACTGGGGAAGTAGGCAAAGATGGAAACTGCGAAGTATGATATGGTAGAGGGGTTTTGGTAGATCTAGGCATGGGAGGTTGAGGAGGCTTAATTCCTGACTTGAGGGGATTGGGCCCTATTGCTGTGGGATTTTCTTCCTTTTTAAGCCGGATGGTGAACCAGAGACCAAAGTCATAACCAGGGCCATTAATATAGAATCGCATTCCCCAAGTATTTCCCATAGGCCATGTTGTTCTGAGGTAGCCCCTTCCTTTGGAAGTGAAAGTTATATTGAGGGGGTAACATAGACTATTTTTTCCACAGCAAGTTTTTGACACCACTTGGATAGCGGCACATTTATTGGGATCAATCCAGATGTCATTTCATCCTACCCAAATCATACTGTCTGGGGTGTTTGCGTTTCACAATGTAGGTCCCGTGTGTTCACAACCCCAAGATCTACAATAAAAGTCACTGGGTCCTCCACAGGTTTGGGCCTGTTTGTGACTTCAGAAATCAGCTGGGCACACTTAATACACAAGACTGGGTAGTTTACACCTGAGCTGGGGGAGATGACATCAATAATTCATGGGGTAAGTTGGTCTATGTTGCCCTGGTTTGGGTTTGAGTGGCATCTGTGTGGGGTCCACTATGTCAGGGAGATCCCAGTCAGAGAGGCCTATGGCAAGCTGACAAATATCCGGGTGGAGAGATGGCCACCAAGTCCATAAGGGGGCTGTATGTGAAATAGACCACACTACTTGCCCAGTAGGATTTATAAAACTTGCCATTGTTGCTGAACAGGCTGATGGGGATTAGGACTGCTGGTGGTCAGGGGAAGAATCCATAGCCCTACCCACACCACGGACATGCAACTTGAGAGGGTTACCAGTCTGTTTCAGTTTCCAGCCAGAGTCTGGAGAGGGCGCAGGATTGAGATGGGAGGTATGGATCCAGGCAGTGATCCCATCCACTTTCACCACTGTAGGTGTTATAAGCAGCACCTGGTATGGTCCTTTCCAGCAGGGTTCCAGGGATGACACCTGACACTGTCTCATGTAGACGAAGTCTCCCACTTGATATCAATGTGGAGTTCCCTCGTCTCCAGGATGATAAGCAGTGGCCAACTGTTTTCACAGGTATCGCTGGGTGCTGGGTTTGTTCAAGGGCTTTAAGTCTGTCTAGCAAGGGGCTGTTGAAGGAATCATTAATCTCAGAGTTGGGGTTAGGTCCCTTAATGGAGGAGGGGCACCGTAGAGAATTTCATAAGGGGTGAGGTTACACAAAGAGGCGGAGGGGTATTTCTTGCACGAAAAAGTGCATGAGGTAGGAGCATAGTCCAATTTTTTATGCCGGTCTCCAAGATTATTTTCGTTAAGTCTCTTTGATGGTTCTATTCGTCGTTTCTCTATGTCCTGAGCTCTGGGGTCTATAAGCACAATATAACTTCCAATTAATCCCCAGGGTCCTGGAAAATCCCTGACTTACCTTGGCCATGGATGCCGGTCCGTTATCAGACCCTATTACCTTAGGCAGACCGAACCTTGGAAAACTGTCTTCTAGGATCTTTTTGAACACCATCTGAGCTGTTTCTTTCTTCATGGGGAAGGCTTCGACCCATCCTGAAAAAGTATCTACAAAGACTAGGAGATATTTAAGTCCATACCTTGCTGGCTTAATTTGAGTAAAGTCCACTTCCCAGAATTGTCCTGGTCTGGTTCCTCGTATGCGCATCCCTGCAGGACTCTTGGATGGGAAAGTATTAACTAATTGGAAGACTTGAAAAGCTCTAGTCACCAGCTCAGCTATTTTTTTCCTCTGTGAGTCAGTCAATAATAAGTCCTTTATTCGGTCCTTTAAGAGTGCTTATAACTTCTTTGAGCCTAAGTGGTTGAGCTGGTGTACATCTTTGACATAAAGGTGGGCTTTTTGAAATTGTAAACTTGGCTCTGTAGGGTCCCAGAGTTCTGTATCTGTCTCCTCAGATGATAAGTTGCCTGAATGTTCCGGGGCGGCCAAGTCTCCTGATTTTTGTTCCCCCTGGTGTGAAAAAAGTTAACAGAGTCACTCCGTTTAGGGCTGCCAATTAAGCTTCCTCATCTGCCCTTCTGTTTCCAACTGCCACGGGATTGTTTCTCTTCTGGTGCCCTGGACAGTGCACTATAGCTAGTTCCTTATGGCCCTGCACTGCTGAGCGAAGGTGGAGGATCTCATCTTTATTCTTTATTTCTTTCCCGCAGAGGTTAATAGCCCCCATTGTTGGTAAATAGTCCCGTGCATATGAACAGTGGCAAATGCATAGTGGCTAACAGTTTATATGGTGGCCCTTTTGCCTGTTGCTAGTTCCAATGCTTTCATAAGGGCAATCAGTTCTGCTTTTTGGACTGATGTCCCTTCTGGGAGACCCGAGTATCAGATGAAATTAGTTTTGCTAACTGCTGCTGCTCCAGCCCGCTGCTTACCATCTTGGAGGAAGCTGCTGCCATCCGTAAACCATACGACTTCAGGGCGAGGCAGTGGCTGATCCTTCAAGTCTTGTTATATACTGGTTTCCTTGCCAGTATGTGTTGACACTCATGAGTGACGGGTCCTGATGATTCTTCTGGCAGCAGTGTAGGTGGGTTGAGTGGAGCAGGGGGTCCCAGCGTTATTCTGTCTTTGTCAAGCAAGAGGCTCTGGTAGTGGTTTATTCTGGAGTTTGATAGCCACCTCTCTGGAGGCTAACAGATCATGCTCTCCAGGGAATGGGGGGATATAATGGTTAGCTTCTGTCCCAACGTTAATTAATGAGCATCTTTTATTAGAAGGGCTGCCGCTGCTATAGCACTTAAGCAATGGGGCCACCCGCTAGCCACTGGGTCCAGTTTTTTGGATAAATATGCTACCGGCTTTTTCCAAGGTCCAAAAGACTGAGTGAGCACTCCCCGTGCTATTCCTTTCTTTTCCTCGATGTAGAGAGTGAAGGGTTTTCTACATCTGGGAGTGCTAAGGCCGGAGCAGATAGCAGCATCTTTTTTTGACATTATCAATAGCTTGTTGGTGCTCAGGGGTCCATTGGAATTGGGCATCCCCCTTTATCAGCGGGTATAAAGGGGCAGCCAAAGATGTTAACCCAGGAGTTCATAACCTGCAAAAGCTGGCAGTCCCAAGAAACTCTCTGAGTTTTCTCTTATTAGATTGGGGCAGTATCTGCACAACAGTTTTTTTTCTGGGCTCAGGGAGCCATCGTTTGCCACCCCTGAGAGAATAACCCAGGAAGATTACTTCTTGCTGACAAATTTGGGCCTTTTGGCAGAAGCCTTATATCCAAGCCGAGCAAGCTCGAATAATAGTGCTTGGGTCCCAGACTCATAGGTCTCCTTGGTGTCGGCTGCCAGTAGAAGATCATCCACTATTGGAGTAGGGTGACTTCGGGGTGTGCAGTTTTGAAGTCATTGATGTCTCTGTGGAGGGCTTCATCAAAGAGAGTGGGGGATTTTTTGAACCCCTGTGGGAGTCTAGTCCAGGTTAGTTGGCCAGATGTTCCAGGTTCTGGGTCTATCCACTCTAAAGCTAACAGCAACTGACAGTACTTATGTAGAGGCGAGCAGAAGTAAGCATCTTTTAAGTCCAGCACAGTGTACCATTTCCGCTACGGATTCAGAGTGCTAAGCAAATTATATGGATTGGGTACTGTGGGGTGAATGTCCTGCACTCTGTTGTTGATCTCTCTTAGGTCTTGAACAGGACGGTAGTCCCCAGTTCCTGGCTTTCTTACTGGTACCGGGGGGTGTTCCAGGCTGATTGACAGGGCCTTAGGACCCCAAGAGCCAGGTATTTATGAATATGGGGCCTTATCCCATCCTTAGCTTCTTTGCTTAGAGGATATTGTTTAACACTAATTGGAGACGAAGAGGCTTTTAATTCTACTACTATTGGAGGTTGTTGATGGCTAGACCTAACCCAGCAGTTTCTGCCCAGGCATTAGGATAATCTTTTATCCATTTATGGGGTAGTTTGCCTGTTTGATTAGTCCTATGGGGCGCAAAGAGTTGATGTTCATCTTCTACGGACATAGTCAAAGATGTGACTATGGGAGTTTATACTGAACGCTATAGAACCTCCACTTGGGGACCATTAGGTTTAAAGGTTATTCTAGTCCGGAGTTTGGTAAGCAGATTCCTGCCCATCAATGGGGCCGGGCATTCTGGAATTACTAGGAAACAGTGGTGGACTTTTCCCTTTCCGAGGTCCATGTTCATCTTAGTTGTCCAAGCCCGATATCTACTGCCATTAGCCCCTTGAACTAGGGACCATTTAATTGATAGGGGGGCCAGTGAAGTCTTAAGGGCTGAGTATACTGCTCCTGTAATCACTTCAAAGTTCACTGTGTTCCCCTCAACTTCAAATGTTACTATGAGCTGGGGAAGGGGATCTGAGCCCCGAATTTTCTAGTCCTCTTCTAGAGTCAGCACGGCGGGCTGGCGTGGCTGCTTCTTTTGGGGGCACTCTTTGGCCCAGTGTTCTTTTTTATTACAGTGGGCACATTGATTTGAGGCCAGGGGCAGCCTTTGGCGTGGGCCCAGGTAACCCTTTATGTATCCCTGCTTTTTAACTTCTGGCCTATTTGCTGCTGTGACCCGAACCTTAGGCAATGCTTTACTCTGCCATTTGCTTCTTTCCTCCTTCTTTTGTTCCCTTTCCTTCTCTCTCTCCTCTATTCCCTTTCCTCCTCAGTTTCTCTCTTATAATATGCTTTCTCAGCTTCTCTGACTAAATCTCTTAAGGTCATATCTTATAATCCATCTAGATGTTGTAACTTTCTCTTAATATCTAGGGCAGTCTGCTCGATAAAGGCCATTGCAACAGATGCCTTTTGGTCTTCTGCCTGAGGATCAAAATGAGTATATTTCCTATAGGCTTCCATAATTCTCTCCAGAAACATAGAAGGAGACTCATTAGGCCCTTGGATAATCTCTCTTACCTTGGACAAATTAGTCGGCCCTCTGGCGGCCGCTCAGAGACCCACTATTAGAGAACGGCTATAAGTGGACAGATGCTACCTACATTTAAAGGTGTTGGGGTCCCAGTTGGGTCGGTTCATGGGCCCGTAGGGATGGAGAGGGAGCATCACAGGGGCTTCCGAGTTTTCTATTATCCATCTCCTGCGGGTTTTTTTAGGTGGCCCAGCTTCCTTCAGGGGAGCAGGGGCTGCTGCTGCTGCGGGGAAGTCCCCTGGAGGGCTTGGGTCTGGCCCAATTGCCTCTAGCGGCGGAGAGGCTGAGTCAGCGGCGGGAGGATCATCTGGAACATGTTGTGCGTTGGGGAGCGAGGGTAGAGGATAAGGAGAGAGAGGAGTGTCCAGTCTTATGACTCAGAATGGAGGGAAGAGGGGGAGGAGCAGAATGTTGGAATGATAGGATCGTGGGGCAAGGGGTATATGGCTATTGATCTGGGTGGCCACGTGGCCCCGGTGAAAGACAATATCTCTGACTTTTCGGATTAGAGGGAAGTGGAAGGATTCTTCTGGGGGCCATCCGACTCCTAGGATGGGCCATTCTGAAGCACAGAGAGTCTGCCAGGTCCGGCATTTTACTGAAAAAGAAAGATTCTTGGTACTTGAGCGGACATCAGTCCAATGATCAAGGTTAAGGGAGAGAGGCATGGAAGTGCTTTGTCCCATAATGTCCCATAATGGGAGTTACTCAAACAGGGACAGTGAATACACAAACATGACACAGACAAAGACAAACAGTAAACGTTTATCATGAGTCCAAGACAAAGATTAGAACTGAGTAACTGGCAAAACATGATGGGTTAGACAATAAAGACAGACAGTAAACTCAACATGAGTTCCTGACAATGAACAAAACTGAGTAGCCAGCAAAACCTGATGGGCTGGAAAACCGAATCGTGAAGCAAAAAATAACCGAGTTGAGGAAACTACTAATCCTCTATTTCCCGAGTCCTCTGGAGTGTCCCCCAGGGACGTGGCCTGTGGCTCTGTGACACATCTGTCAGCCACCGTCGCAGAGAGCTAATGTTCTTCACCGACAGCCATTTTGCCAAGCCCTAACCTGAAACCTGAAACCAGAAAGAGGCACCTTACTTACTCTGAAAGGAGTCCGTTGGGGTCTTTTTTTCGTCACTGCTGGATTTCTCAGCTAGGGCCTCCAGATGAAAAGGTGGGCCGAACGTCGGAGGAAAAGACCACCAAGAGAATTTCTCATGAAACAGCAAAGGGTTTATTGGGGGTCCAGCATGCTGGGGCTCAGAGCGCACTTCAGAGGAGCAAGGAACATAGAGCCCCGAGAACAACATGAGCAGATTTTATATACATTCTTTAGAGAGGGCAGGGACTTAACATACATCATAGTTTCCTTTAGCAAATCACCGTATACCGTGGGAAAATCAAATAACAACTCTAAAACATGATTTGCACATTCATTGGTGGGAATAGTTCAGGCAGGGTGTTATTGGTTAGCCCTGAGAAGGGGTATACATTTAAAATGATTGGTTGAAGCCCTGAGATGTATATGTGCTGAGCTGCACGGTTTTTGAGAAGAGGTTGTTAAGTAACTAGGTGGTCAGGGAAGATTTCAACACACATCTAAAGGGCAGTTCCAGGAATTGTCTTAACTGCCACAGGAATTTCAGGCTCTGAGTGCAGCCTGGATACTTTACAGAACCTGGTTCTTTACGTTTCAATTTCAATTTCTTTTATTCTTTCAGAACCTTACAAAGGAAGGCGAGAGACTTCATCAACAATGACTGCAATTTTGGTCATTTAGGTTTTGGAAGCAGACATGGGATCTTTTTTTAGATCCTTACGGTGCTGGTAATCAAAGCCACAGCCTCACACAGGGCCAAGAGGCTGATTAAGACATATCCCATTCCAAAGCAATTACTTCTTTGAGGTCAGTTACAGAACTCAGTCTCTGAGGGGAATCACATCAGAGTTCAAGCCCAGGTGGACCCAGTCATCTCTTCCAAACTCCACACAAATGACCACAATTAAAACCAAAACACTCCCCCAAGGCCCTCATCTTCTTCCATATATACATTCATCATAACCTCTGGCTGGATGTTTCCATGAATGTCACAGCCTAAGAGAGTTTCCAAAATAAGGTCTCTTTCCCTTCATTTGCCTAACCACAGGGTAGCCTGGACACCCTTTCTGTGAACCAGGATTGATCACATAGGTCTGCCGTTAATACTGCTCTGCTTCTCCAATTTGAGGCCTACTGACTGTCAGGTATAGTTTCTTCATGTGATTTGGAGTCATGAGAAAACCCAATCATCTCTGCAGGGCTTGAAAGAACTCATTTGTCCCAAAGGATCCCTATTCTCACTTGATGGAGGTCAGGAACCTAAAAGAGGAAGGTGAGAGACTTCATACACCATGACTGATCTTTTTTGCATTTTGGTTTTGGATGCACACATTGGATTTTTCTTTAGATCCAACTGGTGCTGAGAATCTAAGCCACTACCTCACACAGGGCAAAGAGGCAGATTCAGACACATCCCTTTACAAAGCATTTAAGCAAAGAGCCACAGGTGATGCCCATTCATTACCATTTGAAAACAGTTTTCTTCAGGATTCACAAAGGGCTGGCCTGAGGCAAAGACCTTCCTGATATTCATGGCAACAGGCAAATAGGTTAGCAAAAGGCCCAAAGCAGGGTTTCTCCACTGAGACTTTCCTGGTCACACTGATATCTGAGTTTTCTGAGATGCTCGCATTCCCTTCAGCTATCCAGTACATGGCCATGTCACAGAGCTTGGAGGTCGTACATATCTTGGACACAAAACCATGAGCCTATTCTGGAGAGTGGCCAGAATTCAGGAAGAAAACAGGATCTTGGGAAGATAGTAGGTGTTGCCCATCAATAATGAAACCTGCAATCCATTCCTAAAATGGGCAGGATGAATGCTGGGAAGCTTTCTACTAGACAGGACACATCCATTGATGAATTCTTATTTCTAATGTTTTCAACCACGGACACAGTGAGATACACAGACATAGAAACACTCACCTTGTCAAACGACTTTCTAGAAACAGTCCACTGCTAACCAAACATACTGACTTTCCTACCTATTCTGAGAACATGAGACAAATCCACAAACTCACACCCACATTCACAAAGGCCCCTCCTTCCCCCAAGTGAGTCTGTGACTTTCCAGAGTGTCCTCTGACTGGTGGACCATACTATGTTCCCCCGAAATGGCCTGTCCTGTCTCAGATCCGGTCTCCTTGTCCAACTCTGTGAAGTTGTCAGGAGCCTGGGCTGACCACTACCTGCTTTCTCCGGAAAGGCCCGTCTTCAGAGCTCTACTTGCATTTGGAAATCCTCAAATCATTAGGTATCAAGAAAGACAGACTCTGTCCTTGGTAAATCCAAACAAGTGAGCCAACTGGGACTGGGACTGGCTCTGTGTGCCTGGCTTCCTGGATAACAAGTTCAGGGAGTTCCATCACCAAAGATGTGACTTAGGTCAATTCCTTCAGGAACGGAATGAGGTCACTGCCTTGGCAACCACTTTGTCCTAACAGTGGCTTCCAAGGGTTCCTTGAGATAGTGGCTGCCCCTACTTCCTGTGGCACTTTCACAAGTTAGAATGGTATATAAACCATAGGGACCGAGGAGAAGCTCTCCACACAGGGCTGGTTTGGTCCATCTTCTTTATATTAAGAAGAGAGAGGCTGATTCAGACACATCGTTTCATCCTGACCAGGTTGTTTGCAATGGAAGATGACTTTTGCTCTCTCAGGTCCTTTATATCTGCCTACATCTTCTCCTGGGATCATTTCTGCATCAACCTTTGAGGTTCTCAGCAATTGGAAGATCACCTACATGCCTGTATTGTAAGACCAACTCTGTCTATGCTCTTCTGTAAAGTTAGTTTGAGAGAACAGTGTATGGTTAGGGTTAATAACATATTCTATTTGGGTTAGGCATCATTCTGCAGAATGAATAATGGTATTGGGAACCTGCAATATTCACAAGAATATATCGGTGAAATATAAGTATGAAACCAGAAAATCTAGGTACGATTTGAAGCCCTGAAGGGCATTGGGCCCTTTAGTGGGATACTTAGCTTTGAATTATGTTCTGCACAGATGTCTCAGATAAATCGATATGCAATGGCATAGGACCTTGTACCTTGGATGATTGAATGTAGAAGAGAACATCCAGTCAAAAATGAATAGTCCATAGGATTAGAAAGATAGTCGGTAGGTTTAGTAAAAAGGGTGAGTATAGGAATCGGACCAAAAGTTCATTAGCAATATTGTTTCGTTTACAGAGTGAATGTAAATATTAGCACATGTGAAAAGTCATTCACAATGATGAACTGGAGAAAATATGTAGGAAAAAGATATCAATAGAGACATTAGAAACTCAGGCAAAGTATAAGGTGAGTGAGAGGATTAGACATTTTCAACATGGTTGAAGTTGAATGTATAATCTTAGGAAGAAACAAATATGTAGACACCAATAGGATTGACATTTCAGAGCATTAGGCAATCTGGACATGGTTGATTTTAGTATTCCATGCTCACTTTGCATTTTGCTTTGGTGAAAGGTTAATACAATAGGTACTTGTCACTTCCTGTTTTTCTGTATGCTTAACAAAACACTGTTGAAATCTTGAGAACTGTTTGCTAATTTTGTTCCCAGAATGTGCTGTCCCCAACTGCCAAACTGCAGAATGTACTCCCTCACCTGGTTGCATGCAAACCACCCACTCGCCCTGACCCATCAAAAATTTTCTTCCATGCCCTCTCCAAGAAAAGTATATAAGCTCTCTTTAAGTTGTTCTCAGGGCTCTCTATTCTTTTCATGTGAGCTCTTAGCCCCAGCATGCTGGACCCCCAATAAACCGTTTGCTGTAGCTGAGTGAAAATGGTATACTCTTCTGGAATTAAAAGATGCTTTCTTTTGCTTGACTCTGCATAAAGATAGTCAGTTTCTGTTTGCTTTCGACTGGGTAGACCCAGAAACTGGAACGTCTGGTCAACTAACTTGGACTAAACACCCACAGGGGTTCAAAAATTCCCCCACTCTCTTTGATTCAGCCCTCCACAGAAATCTCAAAAACTTCAGAACTACGCACCCCAAAGTCACTCTGCTTCAATATGTGGATGTCCTGCTACTGGCTGCCAACACCAAGTAAAACTGTGAGTCTGGGACCCAAGCACAATTATCTGAAATTGCTGAACTCGGGTATAGAGCTTCTGCCAAAAAGGCCCAAATTTGCCAGCAAGAAGTAATCTTCCTGGGGTATTTCATTAGGGGCGGTAAATGATGGCTCACTGAGCCCAGAAAACAAACTGTTGTGCAGATACCACTGCCATGTAACAGGGGACAACACAGAGAGTTTCTTGGGACTGCTGGCTTTTGCACGTTATGGATACGTGGGTTTGTGTTCTTTGCGGCTCCTTTATACCCTCTGTTAAATGAGGATGCCCAATTCCAATGGACCCTTTAGCACCAGCAAGCTTTTTATAACATTTAAAACACTGACACTGAACTCCTCAACTTCACTGAGCCCAGCCTGCAATTTCAGAAAGCCCTACACTACATTAAAAAATGTACATCAACTTACTCACCTTGGTTCAAAGAAACTGCAGGCATTCCTGAAGGATCAGGAACAGAGATTTCGACTAACTCACTCACAGTGAAAGGAAATAACTCACAAAAGCCTGTCGGTTCTGTCAATTGGTTAATGCTTACACTTCCAAGCTTCCTGCAGGAAAGCACCTACGAGGAACCAGACCAGGACAATTCTGGAAAGTGGACTTCACTGAAATTAAGCCAGCAAGGTATGGACTTAAATATCTCTTAGTCTTTGTAAATACAATTTCAGGATGGATTGAATCCTTTCTCACAAAAAAAAAGAAAAAAAAAAAAAACAACCGCTGAAACGGTGGTCAAGTACATCCTGAAAGATATTTTTCTAAGACACGGCCTGCGTAAGGTAAAAGGGTCTGTTCATTGAACGGTGTTCATGGCCCAGGTGAGTCAGAGCTTAGCCAGGACCCTGGGGATTAATTGGAAGTTACATTGTGCATATAGACCCCAGAGCTCAGGACAGGAAAAAAAAATAAATAGAACCATTAAAGAGACCTAAACGAAATTAAGCTTAGAGACCGGCATAAAAGATTAGAGTATGTTCCTGCCTTATGCACTGTTTCATGCAAGAAATACTTGCTTGACAGACTGAAAGCTCTTGAAAGAACTCAGCGATACCTGTGAAAACAGCTGGCCACTGCCTACCACCCTGGGGACGAGGGGACTCCACATGGATATCAAATAAGAGACTTCGTCTACATAAGACGACATCAGGTGTCATCCCTGGAACCCGGCTGAAAAGGACCATACCAGGTGCTACTTATAACACCTACAGTGGTATATTTAGACGGAATCACTTGCTGGATCCATGCCTCTCATCTCAAGCCTGCGCCCTCTCCAGACTCTGGCTGGATACTGGAAAAGAGTGGTAACCCTTTCAAATGGTGTATTCACCAGGTGGATAAGGCTATAGATTCTCCCCTTGGCCACAAGTAGTCCTAATGCTCATCAGCCCGTACAGCAGCGATGGCTAATCACAAATCCTACTAGACAAGAAGTATGATCTATCTCGCATACAGCCCCCTTAGGGACCTGGTGGCCATCTCTCCACCCAGATATTTGTCAGCTGGTTATAGGTCGTTCCTATTGGGATATCCCTGAAGAAGAGGATCCCACTAAAATTCCGTTAAATGCCTTCTGTACCATAGATAATGGAAACAAATATTATGGATGTAGGGACACACGAGCCAGATGCAGGTTGGCTAGCCTAGATTACTATGTTTTCCCGGCGGACTATCAAAACCACAAACAGCCATGGCTGTGTGGGGCAAAAGCCGACTTCTTCTGTAAGTCATGGGGATGTGAGCATACAGGGGCTGCCTGGTGGAATCCAAACTCCTCATCAAATTCAGTACACAGCATTGACCATATTACCAATTAGACAATCAAAACTGATGGCCCCCAGATGGGTCTCTAGATCCTCAAATTCTGTGTGACCTTTTTAACTTCTGCAAGTGCTCAAAAGGGTGAAAGGAGATTCCCCTATGGGCAGGCCAATTCCCTCCTTCTCTCACATCCTGAACTATGCTTCTACAATAGATCCTCACCCTCTGCCTTCTGCTCCAGAATCTCTGCTGTCAGTCCCACCTCAGCAACCTGATTTCTCCCCTCCAATTTCTAGATCAAAACCCAAACCTCGGTTCTCAGACAATTGCCCCCTTGCTGAGGTAGCAGGTAGTGAGGCACCCCTCCACCAACTCACTCCTCTCTTCTTCTGTCAGTGCCCGCACCGGGTCCCACCAGGTCCTCTTACCAGCTATACCAAAGCTCAAACCAGCTGAGGAGAGCCCTCAGAACCCTATCCAAGATGTAATAAAAATGGCTTTTAAAGTTGCTTTGTCATCACTGAAAACAGGTTACTAAGAATTTAAAGTCCCTCAGAGACTTTTTGGGATACTCACTCCCGTCTTCCCCTCTGCTCTACCTGTTCTACTGCTCACGATTTTGTTGCTAGGAAAATCCCAAACCCCTTTCTCATTATTCTTTTACATCTCTCCTTTCTCATACACAGATCCATGTAGCTGCTCTCCCCCCCGCCTTCCCCATCTTTCCCCTCTGTAAAAGGCCCACAAAAAAGTCTTAACTGACCTTCTCCAAAATTCTTCACCAAGGCTGACTTTAGGACTTTCAGCAAAAGAGTCCCTATAAAAGAGTTCAATGTAGACAAACTTCCTCTTTTCGTGTTGCCTGTTCTACTTGGCAACTGGCTGGAAAAATCAGCACTCCTAAGCTTGACAGCACCTTACTAATTTTTCACAAAATATGTGAATAAGGCCTCTGGCCTTGAGCTGGGGCTTCACAGGGATGGCTACATTTGTAAGATAAAGAAGTTACCAACTGGACCCCATGGTAACAGCTGGCAGGGAGAAAACAAAAAAGAGAAGAAAAAAGCTCTCCCTCTCCTAGGTGTCCTTAAAAATTTAACTTGCCCAGAACAGAGGAAAAAAAAAAAGAAACAAAAACTGCTTTTTGTGGACTTCTGCAGACTGTGAACTTCTGAGCCCCTTCCATTACATATTTGGGACAAAATTCTAAAACTACCTAAACTTGGGGTTCAAGGGATTAATTGATTACAACAGAAGCAATGCCCTCTATATCCGGTTGCAACCAAATAGGACTGTTTCTCTGTTTTCGGTGCTATCTTAGGTGCCTTGTCCTGTCCATACCAACAAGAGTATTATTCTATATACTTAAACATTGTTTATGTTTTCATAAAATTGTCAACTGGTGCAATTAATTATGTAATGGTGCAGATGTTTCCCAGAGTGCTCTATCATGATGCAGGTTCATTAAGATCAAATAGCGGGGGGCATACAACCCGGTTCTGCCGGGAATCTGTATTCCTCACTTTAGCCATCCTATTAGGAATAGAAGTTGCTGCAGGGCTGGGCACAGGAACCACTGCTGTAGTCCATGGAACACAACAAATGACCCAATTAGAAGCAGCAGTAGAACAAAGCTTTAAGATATTAAACCTCCATCACAGCCTTACAGGAATCTTTAAAATCTCTCTCTGAAGTTGTTTTACAGAAAAGGTGAGGGTTGGACCTCCTCTTCATGAGAAAAGGGGGCCATTGTGCTGTATTGAGGGAAGAATGTTGTTTTTATTCCGATCATACTGGTTGTAAAATTATCTATGAGTAAATTGAGAAGACACCTTAAAGCGCATCAACGAGAGAGAGAGGCCCCAAAAGGGTGGTTACAGTCTTCGTTCACACAGTACCCCTGGTAAACTACGCTTTTATCAGCTTTGGCCGGTCCATTAATAATCATCATATTATTGCTAACTCTAGACCCTGTTTGCTCCACCGTGTAGTTTCATTTCTTCAAGCTCAAATTCGACAAGTTAAATTTTGGTAATCAGACAACAATATACCCCACTAGCAGACATAAAATGTGACACCCCTCAATGATCACTTTTATGATTAAACGTAACCAGAAGAAGAAGTGGGGAATGAAAGATTAATAAAATAGGTATTTGTCACTTCCTGTTTTTCTGTATTCTTAACAAAACACTATTGAAATCTTGAGAATTGTTTGGTAATCTTGTTCCCAGAATGTGCTGTCCCCAAATGCCAAACTGCAGAATGTAATCCCTCACTCAGTTGCACACAAACCGTCCATTCGCCCTGAACCACCAATAAACTTCCTTTCCTTCCCTCTCCAAGTTAAGTATGTAAACTCTGCTTAAGATGTTCTAAGGGCTCTAGGCTCTATTCAAATTAGGTCTGAGCCCCAGCATTCTGGACCCCGAATAAACCCTTTGCAGTTGCATGAGACAGTCTCTTGGTTGTCTCATCCTCCAATGCTAGAATGACTTTTACATTGGTACAATCATAAGTATGACCTTTGCTTTTTGTGTCCAAAATATTACTTTGATAAAATGAATATATAGATCAGGAGACATGAGTATTTCTTCCACCATTTCTTGCAGCAATATTTTGAAGACATAAAATTAGTATTGGGTGTACAAATAGGTGTACTCTGTGTCTATGAATATAGAGATAATTCATGAGTAGACCATACTGTGAATAAATAATATAGCTAGTTCCAACTTTAAATAATGGATCGAATTGATATCTGAAAAAATACAGGAAATCTTATATTGATATACATACATTCATTCCAACGAGTTATACATCTAATAGTAATATTAGGGTTATGGTTTATCATGAAGAATGTGTGAGTTTTGCTTCAAAAGTGATTATGGAAATCAAAAATAATGTGTTTGGGAAGAAGTCTCATGAAAAGACCAGTCAAGAAACATGGAGGAATACATGTGTTCTGAAGCAGGAAGTGATTGAAAGCGAAACAAATGCGCACAAATTTACTAACTTCTGGATGAAATATATATACTATGATGTGCATAAATTGAAGAAATAGTAATGAACCAGTGTTGAATAAAAACTAACATCAAAATATACATCATGTCCCATAGGAATCTACTTGCATTAATGTTAAACTGGATCAGTTACTGGAGAAATATTAGGATATGTATGCAACAGTCACTGAAGTTAGTTTTCAGAACTAGGAAAAAAAATATGTATTTCAGGTGAATGAATACTTCTGAGAATAATCTTGTGAAAAGTTTACTATAAATCCACATACATGAACATGAATAAATGTAGGGAGTGAATAATAAGATGCATATATTTCATATTTTAAAAAATCTGGAGAGTATATATATATATATATATATATATATATATATATATATATATATACAAAACACAAACAAAGACATTAAAAAGTAGCAATATATATGCCAATCAAAATTCATCGTGAAATATATATCATCTACAGATCCAAAAATATTAATTTTACTGAACATGGATTTATGTATAATGTTGTTCAACTAGGAAGCTCACTCACAGTTCGAATTTTCAGTTCCAAAAGCGTTTAGGAGGAGTGATCTCTTCTCACACTTTGTATCTGCCAAGTTAGCCACCTCACAGGAATGTACGTGTGATACCAGGTAAGATTCTATATGTGCATATGAAAATACATGTGCTGAATAGCCTACAGAGAAAGGGAAACAGAAATTCACATATTTGTTAACTTTCCAAACACATGGAGAACTATTTCAACAAAAAATTGACAAGATTTATAACTCCTAACCTATATCATGCAAAAGGCAAGACCAAATATACACCGTGCCTCCTGTGAACTGCTTGTATTTCTATTCTATTTGGGTTATTTTTCTCCATCATATTAGGATTTGTAGTCAGAGTCTAGTATGGTATGGGTTAGTATCAGGGGTTCAGTATTTCGAATGGAAAATTTGAAAATGAATCTAATGTGTATGTAAATATGTGCTACACAAAAATCTTCCCACTCTCATCCAGAACAATGCCTTGAGAATACCTTTGCCCTAAGTAAGACACAATTAGAAGAGAAGAGTTAGAAAATCTGTGAATACATATCTGGAATGGAATATGCTCAGGAGTTCAAAACCTTGGAAGTGGTAGAGGAGTTTCCAAAAGTAAAGGACAGGGTAAACACTCCACAAACATGGAGGTCTACTGGCCTAGAGAATTCTTGAGAATCTGCCTGTGAGTTTGGGCACTTGAAACATATGTTGTTGTCAGGAGCTTTAGCTTTCTTTCTAGTGAGACCATCAAAGCTCTGACTGAATCTATGAGACCTGGAGGACATGGTTTCTTCTTTTTCAATGAACATGAGTCAGCAGTGCTGAATTCTCTCTTTTTAGGTAAACTGTGGCCACTGGGGGCTAAATGTCTACCATGTGGACTGTGAAACCATATGGTCATCCTCCATTTTCATGGTGTTTCTTGCTGTTGCACTGGGAGTTTTGTATTTGCTTCATGATATGCAAGGTTTTCAACTGGGACACAGTGCGGGAGGGAGTTCTGTAACGTGTGGTGGGTCAGGGTCTGCAGGAGAATAAAAGAACAAGACTTCTATCCCACATAGGTTGCCTCCTTGACTATAGCAACCTGATTCTGAACAATGTCCTGAAACTTCTCCATATATCAAGATGCCTTTACATATAAGGGTCTGCTGGCTTCACCATGTCAGTCACAAGCCATTTGGAAGCCAATGGCAGATCCACATGGCCACCCCACAGATGTTTTATCACACACCTGCCCACCATTGCTCTAGGCCCACTACTCAGCAGGATGCAACTTTCTGGCATCTCTGTTGAAAACCATTTTTATGAAAACCAGTCAATCAAGGCACTGTCTGGTATATTCATTGTTGGGAAGAGTATACATGGCAGCCATAACCCAGAGAAAATTCCCAACATGGCGCCTAAGGACTTTTTCTTCCTACCTTCTTCTTTCCTGCAGTGGCGTGAAAAGTTCCCGCCCGTGTGAACTCTCCAGCCTCCTCCAATTTCAAATCTCGCTGGCGGAGAACCTTAGCCCCAATGAGAACAAATTCCTGGGCTCCGGAGGTGATATCTGAAAGAACTTGCCAATAAATGGGTTGCCTGCCATTTATCTAAGCCCTTCCATCTCCCCCTTAGTTATATATAAGCACACAGCTTTTTGCAATAAAATTGGAATTTTCTGGTGAAGTGTCTTTGCATGGGGAGTTCTTTCATTCTGGTGCCCCGTGAGAGGATATGGGTGAGCTCTTTCCAACAAGAGCCCCGTCCCCCACTCCGCCGAGACACTCTGCCCTAGTCCGCTCTTTTCAGACGCCAGCTTTCTGCACTCACCACTGATCTGATGTAAGTAATCCTCCCCTGACCCCGGCTCGCCAACTCCCTTCAGGCTGCCACTGGTTTTGTAACAGTGATCGTCAGGCACACTCCAGATGCCTGGTAGGGGAGAGGGAATTCCTCCCACTAAGACCTTTACTAGTTGCAGTGGACCCTCTGGTGTTTCGTTTCTTTTTGGGGCATGAGGCTTCTGAGTTTACACGAGAGGCTTTATGGATTTTCCTGCTCCACTGCCGCTGCTGCTGCCAGCTAGAGTTGCTGTATCCTGTGGGGTTGCTGTGTCTGGCTGAAGCTGCCTCTCTGCTCTGCGAAAACTGAACTCCCGGCCTGGAATTGCATTCTGTCAGAGCCAGAGTTTTGTTTTCATTACTGACTTCTTCTGCTGCAGTTGAAAACTTTCCTGACGTCAGGTTGCCCTTGGCTCCAATTCCTTTTGGTTTCACAGATCGCACTTCACTGGTGATGACCAGGTAGTGCCCTCTGTATTTCCTCGTGATGGCTTGTCATTTTGGGGATGCCCACCTGACCCCCGTTTGCCCTGAGCTTCCTGGAAGCCGTTCCAGCCCGGGTTTTCTCTTTGTCTTTCTTGCTTACTCCTATTCTCTCTCTCTCTCTCTCTCTCTCTCTCTCTCTCTCTCTCTCTCTCTCTCTCTCCCATCTCTCCCTGTGACTATGGGCACCTCTTAGTCTGCACCTGAAGACTCACCTCTCAAATGTTTAATAAAAAATCTGGCCACACTCTCCCTCACACCAGACATCAAGCCCAAACTTTTAATCAAAATCTGTACCCATGATTGGCCTACATATCCACTGGATAATGCAATCATTGGCCACCAGAAGGCTCCTTAGATCCAAACCTCTTCCGGGACCTTTTTAACTACTGCCAGCATCTGAAAAAGTGGAGGGAGATTCCCTGCATTTAAGATTTTAGCCTTCACACACAGCACCCTGCTCTCTGCTCCTTTTGCCCTCCCTCTCAGGTCCTCTTTACTTGAAAACCCCTCTCTTCCCCTACTTCTATTCCTGACTTCACAGATTCTTCCTCATTCGACCAAGCAGATGAACCCCCACCTTATCCCCCAGCCCCATCTGCCCCTTCTCTCCCGCTATACCTTCCTCTTCCTCTGCCTAATTCCATGGATCCTCCGCCTTCCGTTTCATCCCTCTTTCCTCCGCCCTCTTCTGCCTGCTCCACCTCCTCCTCCTCCACAGAGACACTCCCTTCCTCTCCCTCTCCTTCCTGTTCACCGCCTTCCTCTTTCAGTCCTCCTGTTACCAGGTCTAAGGGACTCCTTCCCACCCCCAAGACAATTGCACCCCTTCGTGAGGTAGCTGGTCCCGAGGGTGTCATCAGAGTCCACGTTCCGTTTTCCATGTCGGACATTACTCAGCTAGAGAGGAAGTTAGGCTCTTTCACCACTGACCCCACCACTTACATTCGGGAGTTTCAATGGGTCCTGCAAGTATGTAGCCTCACTCATCATGACATCTACATGCTCTTGGCCAATACACTTCTCCCCAAGGAAAGGCAATGAGTCTGGGAGCTAGCCCAAGCCCATGCTGATGAAAATCATAGGACCAATCCTACCCACCCCACAGGCCCTCATGCTGTCCCAGAGCAGGATCGCCTATGGGATTACAAGACCCGTGAAGGCTTACAGTTTCGTGACCTTTTTACATCCTGTCTCTTGGCGGGGCTGAAAAAGGCCACCCGCAAGGCTGTTAACTTTCAAAAGGTGCAGGAGGTCATTCAAAGGAAGGAGGAAACACCTTCAGATTTCCAGGATAGACTAACCAAGGCCCTTCAACAGTACACAAAACTCGACCCAGAAACCCCAGATGGCCGTCATGTCTTAATGACATACTCTCACTATTAAAAGTCACCATTCACATATCACCCCACATTATTCTACCTCTCATTTCCTCATGATGTTCCTAGGGGCAAATACACCTCCTTCATGCAGTCTCCCACGACTATCTAAACCAGTTAACCCTGAGGTTTGGGACACAACTACACCCTCTATGGCTAAATGAAGTCCTATTCATATTGTCTTACACGACCCTTCAAGATATATTAGTCAACCACAATATCTACTCACAACCACAGCCTTCCTCGGATTAGAACCCATCATCCAGGATTTATTATGAAAGGGGTATCTTAGGCCTACACAATCTCCTTTCAACACCCCCCATTCTGGCAGTTAAGAAACCTAACGGGTCCTACAGGCTGGTTCAAGACCTTCACCTTGTCAACTCCTCTGTGGTCCCCATCCACCCGCTAGTGCCCAACCCTTACCCCTGCCTCTCTCAGATCCATGCCACTACTACCCACTTCTTGATCCTAGATTTCAAAGATGCATTCTTTTCTATTCCCTTGTCATCAGAATCTCAGGAAATCTTTGCTTTTACGTGGACTGACCCTCACACCCGCCATTCTCGTCAGCTTACCTGGACTGTCCTCCCACAGGGATTCAGGGATAGGCCCCATCTCTTTGGCCAAGTTCTTGCCCAGGACCTCACATCCTTTCACCCGACCTGTCCTGACTCTACTCTCCTTCAATATGTCGATGACCTTCTTCTATGTAGTCCCTCTTGGGAACACTCTCAATCCCACACTGCCCAGCTTCTTAATTTCCTAGCATACAAGGGATATAGGGTGTCTCTCCACAATGCCCATGTTTTCCAGTTTTTTCTCATCTATCTTGTTTTTTGCCTTACACCTAGGAAAAAGGAAATAACACTGGATAGGAGGCAACTCCTTTCTGATCTTCCAGTGCCCCATACGAAAGCCGAAATACTATCATTCCTAGGACTAGCATTTATTTTAGGGCCTGGATCCCAAATTATTCTCTTCTAGCCAAAAACCTGTATGACCTAGCAAAGGGACCCCCTAGTGAATTTCTTGCCTCCTCCCCTAACTACCACTTCTGCAGGCTTCAGCAACTCCTCTTAAAGGCACCTGCCTTGCACCTTCCTGATATTTCAAGACCATTTCATCTATATGTCCATGAAAAAGGGGAGCAAGCATTTGGGGTCTTAGGTCAAAACTATGGGCCTACATATGCACCTCTGGCATATATGTCCAATAAAGTAGACCATACAATCTGTGGGTAGGCCCCTTGCTTAAAAGCTCTGGCTGCTGAACAAATTTTACACAAAGAAGCCTCTAAGCTGACTTTTGGGGCCCCTTGAACTATTCACTCCCCACATCACTTGAAGGATCTTTTAGCTTATAAGGGCCTTCAAACCCTTCCTCCATCCAGAGTTCTGTCGCTCCTCACTTCATTTCTGGAAAACCCTAATATTACTTTCCTCCCCTGCTCTGCACTGAACCCTGCCTCACTGCTCCCAATGACTCCCACGTCTAACACAACAATTGATAATTGCTTGGAAACGTTAGATGATTTCCTTCCCTGTCATTCTTCAATTTCTGAGGGACCACTCACCAAGCCTGACCTTATCTGGTTCACTGACGGCAGTTTCTTTAGGCAGAATGGCACTCATTACTCTGGATACACTGTAGTTTCAGCCACTGAGATTATAGAGGCCAAAGCTCTACCTTCAGGAACTACCAACCAGCAGACTGAACTCATAGCAGCCACTCGTGCCTGCCTTCTAGCACAAGGCAAATCCCTCACCCTTTATACTGACTCAAAATATGTCTTCCATATCTTATTTTCCCATGCTGCAATATGAAAGGAGCGAGGACTACTTACCACCAAAGGTAATGTGATCACTAATTCGGCTCTTATAAGCAATCTGATAGAGGCCTCCCACTTTCCCACCCAGTTGGGAGTTGTCCATTGTAGGTCCCATCAGAAGGACCGCTCTCTTATCACTGAGAGCAATGCCAAAGCTGACCAGGTGGCACGAATGGCTGCCACCACTTCCAGTTATTGCCCCCATTGGGGGACATATAATGGCCACTTTAGACATCTCATCTGAAGCCACTACTTTTTCCAGTAAGAACAAGGATCTTTTCAAGTTCCTTTATACTCTATTCCATTCCGATTCTCAGTCTTTGACCCTCTTTTTACAGAGCTTCTTCTCCCTCACCCCCTCTGACAAAGCCATGCTACAGAATATAGCCTCTAATTGTCAGATCTGTCAGCGGACCAACCCTCATACTTTTTTAAGGCCCAAACCTTTCCCTTCCCACCAAGCCCGGGGACACATTCCCACTGCTGACTGGCAGGTACACTTCACCAACATGCCCAAAGTATGGCACACTAAATACCTCCTTGTCTTTGTGGACACTTTCTCTGGTTGGGTTCAGGCATTTCCCATTTCCAATAAAAGGCTTCCACTGTAGCTTCAATCTTTCTGACAGTCATCATCCCCAGGTTTGGAATGCCCACTTTCCTACAATCTGACAATGGCCCTGAGTTTATTTCTAGGATCACACAAAAGGTCTCTCAAGCCCTCTCCTTCAAGTGACATTTTCACTGTCCATATCACCTTCAGGCTTCAGGGAAAGTGGAAAGGGTAAATCGTACTCTAAAGGAAGTCCTTACCAAATTGACAATGGAATTAAACTTAGACTGGGTCAAACTCCTTCCCTTGGATTTGTTTCGAATCAGAGCTCTACCTAAGAAACCATCTTTACTGTCTCCCTTTGAGATAAGGTATTCAAGACTTCTTATCCCCCCTGGGTTGGTCATTTCACAAGGACCTATCACCCGAGATTTGTCTTTGCCTCTCTTGTTTTATCTTCGCTCGGAACTCTGGAAATATCAGGACTGGCTTCTTCTGGACCCAGTCCCCGCTCCAAACACTCCTCCCTTAACAGCTGGGAGTCTAGTCTATTATAATACCCCAGAGGAGAACGGGCCTCTTGCCCCAAAATGGGAAGGCCCCTATCCTGTCATTCTCTGTACCCCCAACTCCACCTAACTCTCCTTATCAGACAACTGTCTCACCCCTTGGATTCACATATCTAGGTTGAAGCCATATCACAAAGAGGCCCACCTGATGACAACAGGACCACCCCAGAGGAACTCCAAGAATCACCTCCTGAACCTCCCCTTTACTCCTGCTCTCCACTTCCATCTCACCCATTTAAGTTGCGGCTAACACGGTGTTCCCCGCAGAACAATTCCTCTTAAAGAAGGCACAATGAGCTCTCCCAACACCCTAGTCTTCTCTAACTGCTTGTTTTTTGCGCTCTGCTTATTTTCTGTGCTCTGTCAGGACTGGTATCTACCCTCCTCTGCTACAATGTATTTTTTCACTCTTTGGGAATGATACTCAGAACATGGCATGCAGAATGTCCACGCAGTGGATGCAACTGCTTGCTTCATCCACAACTGCACATCTATTTCCCTAAAATTGTCACCTTCAAGGACCTTCGTCCCTGGTAGCTGGAACTGGCCTTTCATTTGCTTCCTTTTTCATCAAACCAAAGACTATTGTCATTGGTGGCCTGAGATATATAATGGGTGCCCCTATAAGTCATGCAGGTTCCATCATGAACGTGGTAGCTATTCTTACCACTCACTTGGTTACCATGAAGGGTGGACTTCTAGTTACCTAAAGTGGCATAAAGGCTCTTCATCCAATAACAATGGATGGTATACTTTAGATATACCTGACCCCAAGGCCAAACGTTGGGACTATGTTGAGTTTGCTGTCTATGCTCGGACAACCTCAGCCAGAACCACAATGTGGATGACTGTTGGCCGCACCCTGATTACGCCACCTAAGGCAACCATCCAGGTAGTCGAACACATTAAGGAGTCAGAATCAAAACTTCGAGATCTTATCCATAGCTCATTTAAAGAGGATTCAGAGCCTTCAACCCCCTCAGGTCCCCCTCCCACATGGCTCAATTTGCTACACCAAACTCTTTGATTATTAAACTCCACCCCTCTTTCTGTGCCTACTTCTCAGTTCTTTCTCTGTGCTTCACTTAGTCGTCCATTTCTAGCAGCGGTCCCATTAGCGGCAGGAAATATTTCAGCAAAAACCTACAATTTCTCTAAGAAAGGAAAACCCCTACATGTGACACGTATCCCACTATGGGAAAGTTGTTCCACCAATACTTTATTTCTTTTCATCTGTTTCCATCTGACAATAATGAATTCTTTACCCATTTGTTCCTTGAGCTTTAGCACCCCATCGAGCCCTGATTTATGAAACCTGGACATTTTCTCTGGTGTAACGGGTCTCTAAGTACCTCAACGATCAATGTCTCTGGCATCTGTTTCTTGGTTACGGTAGTTCCTCAGCTGTCTTTGTATACTCCCATCGAATTCCGACAGGTGGCCCTACCTTCCTGCACCCTTAGGGCAGTCTTTCTGCCGGTTCTGGTAGGCCTCACATTAACAACCTCAGCGGCGAGTCTCGAACTCTCTGGTGAAGCTATAGGTCATGCTCTATGGGCATCCAATGACCTGCAACAAAAACTGCAGGAAGCACTTGATAACACTGCTCAGTTTCTGGGCTCCTTGCAGTGACGGTTACTTCATTGGCACAACTGGCTTTACAGAACCGAAGGGCAATTGATCTTCTCATTGCAGAAAAAGGGGGAACATGCCTGTTCCTCAGAGAGGAGTGTTGTCATTATGTTAATGAATCTGGCCTAATAGAAAAAAATGTTGTTAAATTGCAGGAATTATCAACCCAATTGCTTCCAATCCTTTCTTGCCATGTACTTACTACCAATCTTGGGGCCCCTTATTGGGATGCTCCTTTTTTGTGCTCTCTTGCCCTGCATAATGAAGTGCCTTCAAACCCAACTGAAAAAAAAAATTCTAATCAAACATTCAACCAGCTTTTGCTTAGGCACTAGCAGCCTCTGATGACTGATGAACCCCCAACATCTCCAAGAGAACAGTTCACTCAGTGCTGAAGCTCACTACCAGGCACGATGGAATGCAACGGACATCAGACGGCGAGAGACAATGAGCTCGGAGAACCTTTTAATCTGCCATCCTGGATTAATGAGTCTTTATGTCCTTCTAAGTTTCCTCATGGCCCTTGGCCTCTTCTCTGTCAGTCCCCCAACATGGTACTTCTGCCAAAAATTGACCTTTGCTTTAATTTTTATCTTAATTCTGTTTTTATTCGCTCTGATCTTCTTCAGGTGCTGGTGATGCCATGTCCAGGCAACGCTTCCAGTATTTCCCAGAGTCTCTGAAACAGGACCAGTGACTGATACCAACAAACTCCTCCATCCAGGACTGGTTCAATGCCATCGACAACTTGAGGCTTCAGGGAACTTTCATAGACTTCACCCCTATGGAAGTAGCTGTCTGTAGCCACTGGGTTTTCTTTCTGGCTGCCATGATATCCCCAGACCTGCCCCCCGAGAATTCCTCCACTTCCCATTCTAGGCCCCACAGCGCCCCCAAACAGCAAGAAGCAGCCGGATCTGACCAACGACGCCACACTTCCTAAGAAAACAAAAAGGGAGGAATGTTGGGAAAAGTATAAACGGCAGCCATTCCCCAGAGTAAAAACCCCAACATGGTGCCTAAGGACTTTTTCTTCCTACCTTCCTCTTTTCTGCAGTGATGCAAAAAGTTCCCGCCCGTGTGAACTCTCCCGTCGGCGCCAATTTCAAATCTCTCTGGCGGGGAACCTTAGCCCCAATGAGAACTAATTCCTTGGCTCCGGAGCTGATATCTGAAAGAACTTGCCAATAAATTGGTGCCCTGCCATTTATCTAAGCCCTACCATCACCCCTTTAGTTCTATGTAAGCACACAGCTTTTTGCAATAAAATTGGAATTCTCCTAGCGAAGTGTCTTTGTGTGGGGAATTCTTTCACTCATGATCAGCAACAGGATATCCAAAGGTTCTCCAGTGCCACCTGGTCTGGGAATTTCAGAAATTTGATGGTATTTATTTAGCCATTTTTGAAGGATGAAGTTGGAGTTACTGTGGGTTTCAATTCATGCAGGAAACATTATATGGTGAGGAAGCTCATTTCAATGAAATCTCTGGAGAACACTCACAGGCAAGCTTCCCAAAGAGTGGCCAAAAGTTCACATGAAGCCAGGATCACTGAGGTCTACAATGTGAGGTCCATGTGTGTTTAGACTCTCAACTTTGGCTGCCAAGTCTTTAAGAATAAAATCATGTGATATCCTGGCTGAGATTCCCAGTGCCCTGTGGAAAGCCTCCCTGGACCTCTATCTCAGTTTCCAAGGGCGATTCTGATGCGTGGCCTTCTAAAATCCCAACACATTTCATGGCAGTACTTCTCTGAGGTCAGTTCCAGAACTCAGTCTCGAAGAGGAATCACACCAGAGTTAAAGCCCAGGTAGGCCCAGTCATCTCTTCCAAACGCCACAAAAATGACCACAATGAAAACCAAAACACACCCACAGGGCACTCATCTTCTTACATATAGACACTCATCATAACTTCTGGCTGGAGTTTTCCATGAGGGGTGCAGCCCAAGACGGTGTGAAAAATAAGCTCCCTTGCCGCTCATTTGCCTAAAGTCCGGGTGGCCTGGAAACCCTTCTTGTGAACCAGGAGTGATCAAATAGGCCTGCTGTTAATACTGCTCTGCATCTCCAATTTGAGGCCTACTGAATGTCAGGTATAGATTCTTTATATGATTGGGAGTCATGAGACAAACCAAAAACCTCTGGGCTAGCCTCCGCAGGGCTTTGAAGAACTCATTTTACCCAAAGGATGCCTATTCTCACTTGATGGGCCTCAGGAACCTTAGAAATGAAGTCAAGAGACTTCATTCACAATAACTGCTCTTTTGGCAATTTTGGTTTTGGATGCACACATGGGATCTGTCTTTGGATTAATCAGGTGCTGAGAATCTAAGCCACAGCCTCACACAGGGCCAAGAGGCTGATTCAGACACATCCTTTTCCAAAGCAATTAAGCAAAGAGCCACAGGTGATGCCCATTCATTTACATTTGAAAACTGTTTTCTTCAGGGTTCACAAAGGGGTGGCCTGAGGCAAAGACCTTCCTGACATTCAGGGCAACAGAACAATAGGTAAGAAAAAGTCCAAAGCAGGGTTTCTCCACTGAGACTTTCCTGGTCACACTGATATCTGAGTTTTCTGAGATGCTCGCCATTCCCTCCAGCTATCCAGTACATGGACATGTCACAGAGCTTGGAGGTGGTACATATTTTGGACAAAAACCATGAGTCTATTCTGGAGAGTGGCGAGAATTCAGGAAGAAAACAGGAACTTAGGAAGTTAGCAGGTGTTGCCCATTTATAAGGCAAGCGGCAGTCCATTCATAAATTGGGCAGGATGAATGCTGGGAAGCTTTCTACTATACAGGACACATCAATTGTTGCATTCTCTTTTCTAATGTCTACAACCACGGACACAGTAGCATACACAGACATAGAAACACTCGCCTTGTCAAACGTCTTACTAGAAGCAGTCCACTACAAATCAAAGAAAAAAACGCCTTTCCTACCTATTCTCAGATCATGAGACAAAACCACAAAATCACACCCACACCCACGAAGGCACATCCTTCCCCCATTAAACTCTGTGACTATCCAGAGTTTCCTCTGACTGGTGGGCCACAGTATGTTCCCCCGAAATGGCCTGTCTTGTCTCAGATCTGCTCTTCTTTCCCAACTCTGTGAAGTTTTCAGGAGCCAGTGGCCAACCACTACCTGCTTTCTCAGGAAAGGCCCCTATTCAGAGCTCTCCTGGTATTTGGCCATCCTCATATCTTAAGGTACCAAGAAAGACTAACACTCTCCTTTGTAAATCCAAACAAGTTAAACCCCTGGGCCTGAGACTTGAGTGGCTCCGGGTGCCTGGCATCCTGGATCCCAAGTTCAGAGAGTTCCATCACCAAGGAAGTGAGGTAGTTCAATGCTTCAGGAACTGAATGAGGTCACTTCCTTGGCAACCACTTTGTCCTAACAGTTGCTTTCAAGTGTCCCATTATATGGAGGCTGCCCCTACTTCCTATGACATTTTCACAAGTTAGAATGGTATATAAACCATGGGCACCCGGGAACAGCTCTCCACCTAGGACTGGTTTGGACCATCTTCTCTACATTAAGAAGAGAGAGGTGGATGCATACACATCCCTTCATGCTGACCAGGTTGTTTGCCATAGAAGATGACTTTTCTCTCTCAAGTTTTCATAGCTGCCCACATCTTCTCAAGGCATCTTTTCTGCATGGACCTTTGACGTTCTCAACAGGTGGAAGATCGCCTACATTCATGTATTGTAAGACCAACTCTGTCGCTGCTCTTCTGTAAAGTTAGATTGACGGAACAGTGTATGGTTAGGGTTAATAACATGTTCAATTTGGGTTAGGAATCTTTCTGCACGATGAATAATGGTATTGGGAAACTATAATATTTACAAGAATATATAGGTGAAATATAAGTATAAAAACAGAAATCCAGGGAAGATATGAAGCCCAGAAGGGCATTGCACCCTTAATTGGTATGCTTAGCTTTGAATTATGTTCTGCACAAATGTCTCAGATAAATCGATGAACAATGGCATAGGACCTTGTACCTTTGATGATTGAATGTCAAAGAGAACATCCACTCAAAATGGGATAGTAGGTAGAATTAGAAAGATGGTGGGTAGGTTTAGAAAGAAGAGTGAGTATAGGATTTAGACCAAAACTTCTTAAGCAATAGGGTTTCGGTTAGAGAGTGAATGTAAATTTCAGCACACATGAAGTGTAAGTCACAATGATGAACCGGGGAAACATGTAGGATAGCAGATATAAATAGAGACATTACTAAATCAGGTAAAGTATAAAATGAGTGATAGGATTAGACATTTTCAACAGGCATGAGGTTGAATATATAATCTTAGGAAGAAACAAATATGTAGTCACCAATAGGATTGATATTTGAGAGCATTAGGCAACCTGGACATGGAAGTTTATGTAATCCATGCTCACTTTCCATTTAGGCTTTGGTACAATCTTAAGGGTGACTTTTTTTTTGTCTAGAATATTACTGTGATAAAATGTATATGTAGATCTGGTGACATGAGTATTTCTTCCACCATTTCTTTTAGGAATATTTTGAAGATGTATAAATTAGTATCTAAGGTAAAATAGGTGTACCCCTTGTCTATGAATAGAGAGATAATGCATTAATAGACCATACAGTTAATAAATAATATAACTGCTTCCACTTTAAATAATGGATTGAATTGATAACTGAAAATATATAAGAAATCATATTTTGATATAGAATCATTCATAACAACTAGTTATACCTCTAATTGTAATATTAGGGTTATGGCTTTTCATGAAGAATGTGTGAGTTTTGCTTCAAAATGATTATGAAAATCAATAATAATGTGTTTGGAAAGAAGTCTCATGAAAAGACCAGTCAAGAAACATGGAGGAATACATGTTTTCTGAAGCAGGAAGTGATTGAAAGTGAAATAAATGCTTATAAATTTGTGAACTTGTGAATGAAATATATATACTGTAATGTGCATAAACTTAAGAAATAGTAATGTACCAGTGTTGAATTAAAACGAACTCCAAAAAACATATCATGTCCCATAAGAATCTACTTGCATTGATGTTAAACTGGGTCAGTTACTGTAGAAATATTAGGAGTTATATGCACCATTCACTGAAGTTATTTTTCAGTACTAGGAAACAAATATGTATTTCAGGTGAATGAATATTTCTGAGTATAATCTTGTTAAAAGTTGATTATAAATCCACATACATGAACAGAAGTTATTCACTCCAAACCCAACAAACCGCCATTCCTACCTATTCTCAGAACATGAGACAAAATCCGCAAACTCACACCCACACCCTCAAAGTCACCTACTTCCTGCAACTAGGTCTATGACAATCTGGAGTGTCCTCTGACTGGTGGGCCACACTATGTTCCCCTGAAATGACCTGTTCTGTCTCAGAACTGATCTCCTTGTCCAACTCTGTGAAGTTGTCAAGAGTCAGCGGTGAGCCACTACCTGCTTTCTCAGGAAAGACCCCTCTTCAGAGCTTTTCTCACATTTGGCCATCCTCACATCAGTAGGTACCAAGAAAGAGTGAATCTGTCCATGCTAAATCCAAACAAGTGAGACCACTGGGACTGGGACTGGGACTGGGACTGGCTCTGGGTGCCTGGCTTCCTGGATCCCATGTTCAGAGAGTTCCATCAACAAGGAAGTGTGGTGAGGTCACTTTCTTCAGAAACTGAATGAGGCCACTACCTTGGCAACCACTTTGTCCTAATAGTTGCTTCCAATGGTCCCATGAGATGGAGGCTGCCCCTACTTCCTGTGACACTTTCACAAGTTAGAATGCAATATCAACCATAGGCACCCGGGAACAGCTCTCCACCCAGGCCTGGTTTTGTCCATCTTCTCTACATTAAGAAAAGAGGGGCTTATTCAGACACTACCCTTTATCCTGACCAGGTTTTTGCCATGAATGATGACTTTTGCTCACTCAGGTCCTTCATATCTGCCTACATCTTCTTCAGGGATCATTTATTCATGGACCTTTGAGGTTCTCAGCTGGAGGAAGACCACCTACATTCCTGTATTTTAAGACCAACTCTGTCCCTGCTCTTCTGTAAAGTTAGATTGAGGGAACTGTGTATGGTTAGGGTTAATAACATTTTTGATTTGGGTAAAGAGTCATTCTGCTGGATGAATTATAATATTGGTAACCTTTAAGATTTATAAAAATATAGAGGTGAAATATATGTATGAAAACAGAAATCTAAGTAAGATTTGAAGCCCAGAAGGGCATTGGGCCCTTGATTGGGATACTTTACTTTGAATTACATTCTACTAAGATATCTCAGATAAATCGATATACAATGGCATAGGACCTTGTACCTTGGACGATTGAATGTTGAAGAGAACATCTAGTCAAAAAGGGATAGTAGGTAGGAATAGGAAGATAGTTGGAAGTTTTAGGAAGAAGAGTGTGTATAGGATTTGGAATAAAAGTTCTTTAACAATAGGGTTTTGTTTAGAGAGTGAATGTCAATGTCAGCACATGTGAAGTGTCAGTAACAATGGTGAACTTGGAAAAATATGTAGGAAAGCAGATATCATTAGAGAGATTAGGAAATCAGGTAAGGTATAAAGTCAATCATAGGACTAGACATTTTCAACAGGGTTGAGTTTGAATATATAATCTTAGGAAGCAACAAATATGTAGTCACCAATATGATTGACATTTGAGAGCATTAGGGAACCTGGACATGGATGTTTTTAGTAATCCATGTTCACTTTCCATTTAGGCTTTGATACCATCATATTGTGTCTTTTGCATTTTTTGTCCAGAATATTTCTGTGATAAAATGTATATGTAGATCATATATTTCATATTTTGAATAGTTTGGAGAGTGTATATATATATATATATATATATATATATATATATAACCACTGAGACATTAACAATTAGCAATATATATTCCAATCGAAATTCATCATGAAATATATATCATCCACTGATGAAAAAATATTTATTTTACTGAACATGGATTTATGTATAATCTTGATCTCTTAGGAAGCTCACACATAGGGTGAATTTTCACTTCCAACAGTGTTTCTGCTGAGCGATCTCTTCTCACAACTTGTATTTGCCAAGTCAGCCACCTCACAAATATGTACGTGTTATACCAGGTAGGATTCTATATGTGCATATAAAAATACATGTGCTGAAGAGGGTACAGAGAAAGGGAGACAGAAATTCACATATTTGTTAACTTTAAAACACATGGAGAACTATTTCAATTAGAAATTTACTAGATTTTTTACAGCTGCCTTTTATCCTGCAAAAGGCAAGTCCAACTATACTCCATGCCTCTTCTGAAATTTTTTATTTCTATTCTGTTTTGGTGTTTTCCTTATCATATTAGGATTAGTAGTCAGAGTCTAGTAGCATATGGATTAGTGTCAGGGATGCAGTATTTCGAATGGAAAATAGGAAAATGAATCCAATGTGTATGCAAATATGTGCTACAAAACAATCTTCCCACTCTCATCCAGAATAATGCCTTGACATTACTTTTGCCCCAAATAACACACAAATAGAGGAGAAGAGTAAAAAAATCTCTTAATATATATATGGAATGGAAAATGCTCAGGGTTTCACAACATTGGATGTGGTAGAATAGTTTCCAAAAGTAAGGGACAGGGTAAACATTCCACAAACATGGAGCTCTTTCGGCCTAAAGACTTCTTGAGGAACTGCCTCTGAGGTTTGACACTTGAAATATATATTGTTGTCAGGAGCTTTAGATTCTTTTCTAATGAGACCATCAAAGCTGCGTCTGCATCTATGTGACCTGGAGGACATGGTTTCTTCTTTTCCAATGAACATGAGGCAGCAGTGCTGAATTCGCTCTTTGTTGGTAAAATGTGGCCACTGTGGGCTAAGTGTCTCCCCGTGTGGACAGTGAAGCCATTTTTTCGTCCTCCACTTTTCGTGGTTTTTCTTCCTGCTGCATTGGGAATTTCATATTTGCTCCACAAAATACAAGGAGTTCAACTGGGACACAGTGCTGGAGCGGGTTCTGTCACGTGTGTTGGGTCAGGGTCTGCAGGGGAATGCATCAACCAGGCTAATATCCCACAGAGCTTGCCCCCTTATACATAGCAACATGATTCTGAACATTGCCCTGAAATCTCTCCATATAACAAGATGCATTTACAAATAAGCTTCTGTTGGCTACACCATGTCAATCACAAGCCATTTGGAAGCTAATGGCAGATCCACATGGCCCCACAACAGATGTATTATCACACACCTGCACACCACTGCTCTAGGCCCACTAATCAGCAGGCTCCAACTTACTGGCAAATCTGTTCTACACCATTTTCATGAAACCCAGTAAATCAAGGCACTGTCTGGTACACTCATGATCAGCAACAGGACATCCAAAGGTTCTCCAGTGCCACCTGGTCTTGGGAATTTCAAAAATTTCATGGAATATATCTAGCCGTTTTTCAAGGAAGATGTTGAAGGCACTGTGGGTTACAATTCATTCAGGAACCATTAAATGGTGGGGAAGCTCATTTCAATTAAAACTCTGGAGAACTCTCACAGGCAAGGCTTCCCAAAAAGTGGCCAATAGGTCACATGAAGCCAGGCCTATTGCAGTCTACAATGTGAGGTCCATGTGTGTTTTGACTGTCAACTATGGCTGCCACGTCTTTCAAAATAAAATCATGTGATATTCTGGCTGAGATTCCCAGTGCTCTGTGGAAAGCCACCCTGTTCCTAGATCTCAGTTTTCTTTCCAAGGGCGACTCTCATGCGTTGCCTCCTAAAATCCTAACGCAATTAATGGCAATATTTTTCTGATGTCAGTTCCAGAACTCAGTCTGTAAGGGGAATCACACCAGAGTTCAAGCCTGGTTTGGTCCATCTTCTATACATTAAGAAGAGAAATGTTGATTCAGACACATCCCTTCATCTGACCAAGTTGTTTGCCATGGAATATGACTTTTGCTTTCACAGGTCCTTCATAGCTGCCTATATCTTCTCCAGGGATCATTTCTTTGTTGACCTTTGAGGTTCTCAGCAGGTGGAGGATCCTCTAAATTCCTGTATTGTAAGACCAACTCTGTCCCTGCTCTTTCGTAAAGTTAGATTGAGGAAACAGTGTATGGTTAGGGTTAATATCATGTTCCATTTGGGTTAGCAATCATTCTACGGGATGAATTATGGTATTGGGAACCTGAAATATTCATAGGAATATAAGTGTAATATAAGTATGAATACAGAAATCTAGGTAAAATTTGAAGCCCAGAAGGTCTTTGGGCCCTTGACTGGGATACTTAGCTTTGAATTATATTCTGCACAGATGTCTCAGATTAATCAATATACAATGGTAGCGTTCCTTGTACCTTGGATGATTGAATGTCGAAGAGAACATCCACTCAAAAAGGGATAGTCGGTAGGATTAAGAATTAGTCGGAAGGGTGAATATAGGATTTGGTCCAAAAAATCTTTAGCAATAGGGTTTTGGGTACAGAGTGAGTGTAAATGTGAGCACATGTGAAGAGTCAGTCACAATGATGAACTGGGGAAAATATGAAGGAAAGCAGATAATAATAGAGACATTAGGAAATCAGGCAAAGTATAAACTGAGTGATAGGATTAGACATTTTCAACTGGCTTGATGTTGAATATATAATCTTAGGAAGAAACAAATATGTAGTCACCAATCGGTTTGACATTTGAGAGCATTAGGCAACCTGGACATGGATGTTTTTCGTGATCCATGCTCACTTTCCATTTAGGCTTTGGTACAAACTTAAGTGTGATCTTTGTAATTGTGTCCAGAATATTACTTTGATAAAATGTATATGTACATCAGGTGATATGAGTATTTCTTCCACCATTTCTGGGAGCAATATTTTGAAGATGTATAAATAAGTATTGGGGGTATAAAAAGGTGTACCCTGTGTCTATGAATATAGACATAATGCATGAATAGACCATACTGTGAACAAATAATATAACTTTTTCCAACTTTAAATAATGGATTGAATTGATATCTGAAAATATACAGAAAATCTATATTGATGTACAATCCTTCATTCCAACCAGTTATACATCTAATGGTAATATTAGGGTTACGGTTGATCATGACGTGTATGTGAGTTTTGCTTCAAAGGTGATTATGGAAATAGAAAATAATGCGTTTGGAATGAAGTCTCATGAAAAGACTGTGAATCAGGCGGTATAGTGATACCAGACTTCAAACTATACAACAGAGCAATAGTAACAAAATCAGCATGGTACTGTACCAAAACAGGCGGTTGGACAAATGGTACAGAATAGAGGACACAGAAACCAATCCACTAAACTACAACTATCTTATATTTGATAAAGAGGCTGAAAGCACACAATGGAGAAATGATAGCAGCTTCAACAAATGTTCCTGGGAAACCTGGAAATCCATATGCAACAAAATGAAACTGAATCACTTTCTCTTGCCATGAACAAAAGTTAACTCAAAATGGATCAAGGAGCTTGATATCAAATCAGAGACACAGTGTCTGACACAAGAAAAAGTTGGCTATGATCTACATACTGTGCGGTCGGGCTTCAAATTTCTTAATATGACACCCATAGCACAAGAGTTAATAACTAGATTCAACAAATGGGACTTACTCAAACTAAAAAGTTTTTTCTCAGCAAAAGAAACAATAAGAGAAGTAAATAGGTAGCCTACATCTTGGGAACAAATCTTTACTCCTCAAACTTCAGATCGAGCCCTAATATCCAGAGTATACAAAGAACTCAAAAAATTAGACAATTAGATAACAAATAACCCAATCAACAAATGGGCCAAGGACCTGAACAGACACTTCTCAGAGGAGGACATTCAATCAATCAACATGTACATGAATAAATGCTCACCATCTCTAGCAGTCAGAGAAATACAAATCAAAACCACCCTAAGATATCATCTTGCTCCAGTAAGATTGGCAGCCATTATGAAGTCAAACAACAACAAGTGCTAGTGAGGACGTGAGGAAAAGGGTCCACTTGTACATTGCTGGTGGGAGTGCAAATTGGTGCAGCAAATTTGGAAAGCAGTATGGAGATTTCTTAGAAAGCTGGGAATGGAACCACCATTTGACCCAGCTGTTAACCTTCTCGGTCTATTCCCTAAAGACCTAAAAAGAGCATGCTACAGGGACACGGCTAAATCGATGTTCATAGCAGCACAATTCACAATAGCAAGACTGTGGAACCAGCCTAGATGCCCTTCAATAGACGAATAGATAAAAAAAATGTGGCCTTTATACAAAATGGAGTATTACTCTTCATTAAAAAATGACAAAATCATAGAATTTGCAGGGAAATGGATGGCATTATAGCAGGTTATGCTAAGTGAAGCTAGCCAGTCCTTGAAAAACAAATGCCAAATGTCTTCTTATAAGGAGAGTAACTAATAACAGAGTAGGGACAAAGAGCCTGAGAAGATTAACACTAAACAGGAATGAGAGGTGGGAGGGAAAGGAAGAGAGAAGGGAAATTGCATGGAAATGGAAGGAGACCCTCAGGGTTATACAAAATTGCATACAAGAAGAAGTGAGGGGAAAGAGGAAAAAAACAAGGGAGAGAAATTAATAACAGTAGAGAGGGTAGAGAGAGAATAGGGGAGGGGAGGGAAGAAGAGGGGGATAGTAGAGGAGAGGAAAGGCTGCAGAATACAACAGACACTAATATGGCAATATGTAAATCAATGGATGGGTAACTGATGTTTTTCTGCAATCTGTATGCGGGGTAAAAATGGGAGTTTATAACCCACTTGAATCAAAGTGTGAAATATGATATATCAAAAACTATGTAATATTTTGAACAACCAACAATAAAAATTTAAAAAAAAAGAAACCTGGAGGAATACATGTGTTCTGAAGCAGGAAGTAATTGAAAGTGAAACAAATGTCTATAAATTTATGAACTTGTGGATAAATATATATCTTATGATGTGCATAAACTGAAGAAATAGTAATGTACTAGTGTTGCATAAAAATGAACATCAAAATACACAACTTGTCACATAGGAATCTACTTGCATTAATGTTAAACTGGGTCAGATACTGTAGAAATATAAGGATTTGTGTGCACCATTCACTAAAGTTATTTTTCAGTACTAGGAGACAAATATGTATTTCAGGTGGATGAATATTTTTGAGAATAATCTTGTGAAAAGTTTATTATAAATCCACATACATGAACATGAATGAATGTGGGGAGTGTATAATAAGGCATATATATTTCATATTTTGAAAAATCTGGAGAGTGTGTATATATATATATATATATATATATATATACATATACACACACTCACACACAAAACACACACAGGAACATTAAAAATTAGCAATACATATGCCAATCGAAATTCATCATGAAATATATATCTTTCACAGATACAAAAGTATTTATTTTACTGAACTTGTATTTATGTATAATGTTGTTCAACTAGGAAGCAAACCCATAGATTGGATTTTCTGTTAAAACAGTGTTTAGGAGGAGTGATCTCTTTTTACGATTTGTATCTGCCAAGTCAGCCACCTCATAAGAATGTATGTGTGATACCATGTAGGATTCTATATGTGAACCTAAAAAATACATGTGCTGAATAGGCTTCAGAGAAAGGGAGACAGGAATTCACATATTTGTTAACTTTAAAAACACATGGAGAACTATTTCAATAAAAAATTGACTAGATTTATAACACCAACACTTTATCAGGCAAAAGGCAAGTCTAACTATACACCATGCCTACTCTGAACTGCTTCTATTTCTGTTCTCTTTGGGTTGTTTTTCTCGATCATATTAGGATTAGTAGTCAGAGTCTAGTCTGGTTTTGGTTAGTGTCATGGATTCAGTATTTTGAATGGAAAATTAGATAATGAATCCAATGTGTATGCAAATATGTGCTGCACAAAAATTTTTCCACTCTCATCCAGCACAATACCTTGAAATTATCTTTGCCCCAAGTAAGACACAATTAGAGTAGAAGAGTTAGAAAATCTGTGAATACATATCTGTACTGGAAAATGCTCAGGAGTTCACAACCTTGGAGGTGGTAGAGTAGTTTCCAAAAGTAAGGGACACGGGTTGATAGACCCAACCTGATCTTTTATTAAAATTGGGAGCCATCTTGCCACAAAGCCATAAAAAGTTAATTTTGGCTTTACTATAAATAACTGCAAATTCTGAACCTGCTTGGAATGCCTGCCCGTGCCTTGAATTCACCCATGCTTGACTCTCTGACCAGATAGCAGCCCTCGCTGAAACTTTAGTGACACATCATAAATTTTGGCCTTCCCTGGCCAGACAACGACCCTCTCTGAGGCTCTATTTGTCCTCATAATTTCTGATATTGGGGCCACCAAAAAATAAATAAATAAATAAATGAACTACCATTTTTGTGATGCTTGTCAAAGTTCTGTTATCTGTAACCCCCATTTTGTGTAACTTTCTGGGCTATATAGCTGTGCTGTAGGAAAGGCAGGGTTGCTGTCTTGTTCCTGCCGTTTTGGGATGGAAAGGCAGCCCAGCCGGTTGACATAATAAGCTTGCCTCAATTTGATTTTAGTTGGAGTCAGTGTTCTTTTTTTGTGTCCTCATCTAATTTTTTTGAGTTCCCCAGCAAGATGACCCTGCCGACCAGATCACAAGACCAGACTGCTGGAAAATCTGAATCTGGCCTTCCCTTCAGGGCTCCGGGCTGGAGAGCCACTCTAGTGGGTGCACATCTTGAGCTGTTCCAAGGTCATGGAGTGAGCGTTAGGTCCCAGGAGCACTGCGGTGAACCACCACACTAAAACTATTAGCAGTCACCTGGTGGAGGAGGCCTCAAAAATTAAGTGGCACCTTTATAACATCTGATATCCGTTTAACGGAGATCTGTTCTGATGACATAGAGGTGTCCTGGGGAGGCTCACATATACTCGTTTTCGGTACAGTAATGAGAATCGTTCTGTCCTCTGTTCTGTTCTGTAGGGAATTCATCTGGAATGGTAGAGATGTGATGACTGGCATGTACGTGGTCCTACTTCGGAGCTTTAGCAAGACGTTGCATTGCTCCTATGTTTTTTGTTTCAAGTTCGGGTTTCTGTATTTTGTGTTTTGTTCTGTGTTCTATATGTTTTTCTTGTTTGTTTTGTGTGTTTTGTTCTGTGATTTCTGTGGTAAAAACATAAGTATATTGGACGTGAAAATGGGTAACAAAGAAAGTAAGCCTGATATTCTTTCGGACTCTGTTTTAAGGAACTGCGATGAACTTTACCCCCCTTTGTTAAGCAGGATGAGAGAAGCTCCTAGCTGGCTGCCTGGAGTATAACCACTGCAGAGGGCAATGCCTGCTGGGGACCTAAGAACTGAGTATCTCCCAGGTTAACAAGTGAAACTCCATTAAAACCCCTTGTCCCTCCAGATCAAGAGAGTCACAACCTCTGGGCAGGGTTCCCTGTGTTTCTTCTTTGTTACCAAAGCAATAAACCTCCCTTTTTCTTTTTCTAAAAACCTTGTCCTCATTATTAAATTGGCATTAATTGGCTTCAAGGTCAGGAGCCGAACTTTAAGTTACAAATTTTGATAAATCCCTCCCCCACCCCCTGTCCCGGAACATTTTTAGAGCTGACTACTGAAATGTTACTAGATGGAACATGCTTGGGGTGGAACCGAACCAGAGGAGATAATCCTGTAAGTAAAAGGAGGGACTGAGGGACTCCCAGCAGCTGCTGAAGCGCTGTTGCTTCAGGGAATTCCCTCCTTCCTTCCCTGCACTGTAAGGATTATGCCACCACTGTCTTGTTAAAAAAGAGAAAAAGAAAAAGGGGACACTAAATGCATTAAAGTCACCATGGAGACCCTTAATTGTACATTTCAGGTTGCCCCTCTGTTAAAACATCTGCCCCCCCCTTGTGGATATCTATGGTGCCACTGGTGTAGGAGATTTTTTTTCTTATCTGCTCAGGTTTAAAGGATTCTGTCTGACAGCCATAGTCTGGACCTTCTTTCTGTCTGTCTTGTGTCTTTGTTTCTGGCCCTTTAAGACATGTGCAATAATGTGTTGATATTATAAATTGTTTCTTGGGAATGATCTTAGCTGAATGTGTGTCTAAATTATGATGTTTTCTTGTAACAATCTGGTATTTGAATGGGTTTTTGAAGCATTGCAAAATCTTGCAGTTAAAAGTCGGGTTTAGGTAATGGTTTAGTTTATGATTTCAGATAATTCATGCCAGAGAACTTAAATACTTAGGATGGAAAACTAAAGAACTCTACTTCCAAATTGGCAAGTAACTTCCCAATCATTCAGTCTTTATTTTTCACCAATTTTGAATTGGGTAGCCTGTGAAAATATCACTGTGTGTTCGAGAGCATTAATCTGGACAAGGATTGTAAATCATAGTATGATATCTGTTGACAAAACAAGATGTAAAGATATAAAATTTTGTGAATTGTATCTTAAACTTGTACCATAATTTTCAACATCCGAACCTGAAAATTATGGTTAAAATGCCTTAGGCGTGAGGTGTCTGCTCAGAAAAGCAGTTTTTTCCTGCTCCTTCCAGACCTCAGCCATGACTTATTTTGAAAGGCAAATGAAAGAAGCCTGAAAGCTTAGTAGGAGACTGATCTGAGGCCTAAGAGAAAAAAAGGTAAATTGTATGGTATTTACTAATTACTGGCCAGTCATTTTTTCTAGGACTCTTATTTTTTTCCTTAGATACTTTATTTTTTTTTTTGAGCTCATGATTTTGATCATACAGACCTAGGTAAATGTTTTTCTGATCAGTACTATCTTTGACCAACTGTGGACTTTTTGAAACATTGCAATGGAGATTTCACCTGCGAAAAGCTACAAGGCCTTTACTATTATTATGTGAGCTCAATTTTGTTATGTGTTGTATGTCTACATATACATATGTCCGTATATTTTATATATGATATACAAATTAATATATATAAGGAGCACTCATTAAAAAAAAGCACTCATAAAAACAAATTTTAAAAAGTGGATTTAAGATCTTCAATTCACGTGATTTAAATAATTCAATTAAATTTGATAAACAGATAAAAATAAATGTCTTTAAATTTAAGCTTTCAAGTTTTTCTAGGTATTCAAAAATCTGATAAAATATTAATATCTACAAAATGTCTAATATGCCTTGGTTCTAGGACTTTTCCTTCAACATAAAAATGGTTTACACTCTTCAATACATGTGTCTAATATTTTGATAAATAAGTAAAGTAAATTTGATATGGGATTACTCATTCATGAGTACTTTTGTTAGATATCTGATTGACTTACTAACGTCTGTATAAGTTTGACTAAATTCTGTAAAAGATTGTAAAAATCAATCATGTGTTAAAGAGACAAAAATTTCTTAAAACATAAGTTTACCCATAACATTGTGTTTATTAAGTTTTATTTTTTCTTGTGCAAGCAACCATAGAAATTAAACAACTGATTAAATTAGAACTGTTATTTTAGAGCACTGTACTGCCATTTCTTTAAAAGCTAAACTTGGTTAATGTAGAAACATCAATGTAATTGTGATGCTACTAATGTGCTCATATCTTACAGGTATGCAAGTCTGTAAGGTAAAAATTTTAAAAGAGCATTATATCAAGCTGGTGTTCTGAAGTTTTATGGGGATTTATTCACCTGTTATCAATAAGATATGTAAAGTTTAATCTTACTTTTTACATTGGGGAACAATTTAAATGTACTTTATGTTAATGAGAGCCTAATCTATGTAAAGGTTAAAAACTTTCAGCATTTGTTTAATTCATATTTTAAAGTGATTTTATATGGTGTTAGCTAATGTTCATGTGACCTCAAACAATTTATGTAAACTTTTTAAAATAATATTTAAAAAATAAAGATCAGCTTTAGAACTAAAACACTTAAGATTTATAAAGAGCCCTGCCTTACCTGAGATAAGGCTGTGTGTCCCATCTTATTTCATGTGAGAATGAATACAAAAGCAGTAGGTCAGATTTTATTTCTTTAAAGTTATGTTAAAAGTTCTTTTTTAATATCAAGATTCCTAGGATCTCAAACAGGGGATATAATGTATGACTCAGCCAAAAAATTCAGGGTAGCTATTAAACGAACTAAGTATTTTTACTGTTGTTAAAAAATTTTATTTTGTAATTTTCTTATATGTGATCTAAAGATTCCCTGTTAGTGTTTTAAAGAAGTGTTGCTTTAAGAACAAAACATGGGTTAATTTCAGAGAGTAAGTTATCACCTACAAGACTGACAGAATAATACAGATCCCAATTAATAAAAAGATAAATAATTATAAAGTTATAGACATTAAAGCCTGGTGCTCTTAATATCAGGCTGTTAAAATTTATTTGATAGATGTTTAAGATTAGGATTTTAAATTAAAATTAATTGAAAAGGGCCAAGGAAACCAATATTTGGCTCTTGCCCTCTGAGTCAGTCTGAATCCAGGGAACAGGGGACTTCTCTAAAGAGTTTTGCAACTCTGGGCTATAAAAACTCCCCATCAGGGAGATTAATGAGACCACTGGAGAACAGAAAGCCAATCAGTGCATTTGCTATGAAGTGAAGAGTCATCAGAGAAGAAAGAAATCCCTGATGCTTCCGAGGGAAGCCACATGGTCAAAAGAGACCTGGACCCACCTAGCGCAAATGGCTCTAGCAGAACTGAGAAAGTGCTCTCAAGTTTACCCAGTTTATGACTCCCATAAAAGCTCACCTGGCTGTTAACAATAGATAGAAACAAAAGTCAGTTTGAATGCTTCATCTTAAACACTTAGCAAAGACAGTGAAAACCAAAATACAGCCATTCCTGGACATTTTGAATAATAATAATAATAATAATAATAATAATAATAATAATAATAATAATATGTTAAGGTACACACTTTATGTTAGCCTCCCAAAATAAGTAAGACTGGAGGCTACAAAGAAGGATTCTCTGACAGGAATGCCTGATACTTATTAAAAGAGACTATCAAGAAGAGCTGCCAGAGTCAGAAATTTTCAGTTTAAGGCCTAAATATATTCCTAACCTACACAGGTAAGCTTGGTGTTTGCTAGTACGATTATCCAGTCCTGAGTATCAAAATTAAAGGTTTCTCTATTAGACACAGAGGTCATACTGGTAAAAGGATTTTGCAAGATCAGATGACACTAAATTATTAAACTATATCTTATGGGGAGGGACAACTCTAATACTAAAAGTTAAATATTAAATTGACAGTCTTTATAACTGGGGATATTAAAGACTGGAGAGGGAACTTCTATACAGTGGCATGTTCCAGCTGCTGCAACATTTATTCAGTACTCATGGTATTTGTTTCTCTCATGTAATAACCAATCCCCAGATGACTTTACAACCTGTTCTTCCCCAACCAGACTTCAAACCGAACTGACTTCTAAAAGGCAACTCATGTCCCTCAACTACTTCTAAAAGGCAACTCATGTCTCTCACACCATGCCTACTCACGTCATCCTCTCTCAGCTCAGAAGAAGCCAAAATGGGTGACGCCTCTCTTATTACAACAATGGAGCCAAATATAAATAGACAATCAATATAAGTAATTAATTAAGTCAGGTAAAATCAGGGAGACTGGTTTTGGGTGAGTTCTAAAAATTTGGAGACTTTTACCTGAGGGATTAAAATTTCCTCAGTGCTCTACCCCTAATCTATCAAAGATTTGAAAGGGACACAGAGAAAAGGGGGGAATGATAGACCCAACCTGATCTTTTATTAAAATTGGAAGCCATCTTGCCAAAAAGCCATGAAAAGATAATTTTGGCTTTACCATAAATTACTGAAAATTCTGAACCTGCTTGGAATGCCTGTCAGTGTTTGAACTGAGCCATGTCTGGCTCTCCGACCTGATAGCAGCCCTCTCTGAAACTTTAGTGACATATCATAAATATTTGCCCTCCCTGGCCATACAACAACCCTCTCTGAGGCTCTAATGGTCCTCATAAATTCTGATGTAGGGACAGCAAAAAAAAAAAAAAAAATATATATATATATATATATATATATATATATATATATATATATATATATATATATATATATAAAAACTACCTTTAGTGTGATGCTTGTCAGAGTTCTGTTAAATGTATTGCCCATTTTGTGTAAATTTCTGGTCCATGAAGCTGGGCTGTAGGAAAGCTGGGGTTGCTGTCTTGTTCCCGCCATTTTGGGAGGGAGAGGCAGGATAGCCAGTGGAAATAATAAGCTTAATTTAATTTAATTTTTATTGGTGTCAGTGGTCTTCTCTTGTGTCCAGATCTAACAGGAAAACACTCACAAAACATGGAGCTCTGCCGGCCTAAAGACTTTTTGAGACACTTCCTCTGAGGTTGGGCACTTGAAATATATGTTGTTGTAAGGACCTTTAGCTTCCTTTCTAGTGGGACCATCAAAGCTGGGTCTGCATCTGTGTGACCTGGAGGACATGGTTTCTTATATTCTAATGAATATGAGGCAGCAGTTCTGAATTTTCTCGTTGTAGGTAAACTGTGGCCACTGGGTCCTAAGTGTCTCCCAGTGTGGACTGTGAAGACATTTTGTCATCCTAAACTTTTAGTGGTGTTTCTTGCTGCTGCACTGCGATTTTGGTATTTGCTTCATGAAATACAATGAGTTCAACTGGGACCCAGTGCTGGAGGGAGTTCTGTCACTTGTGGTTGGTCAGAGTCTGCAGGAGAATGCACCAACCAGGCTTCTATCCCACAGAGCTTGCCCCCTTGTCCATAGCAATCTGACTCTGAAATTTGCCCTGAAACCTCTCCATATAAAAAGATGCCTTTACATAGAAGGGCCTGCTGGCTGCACCATGTCACTCACAAGCCATTTGGAAGGCAATGGCAAATCCTCATGGCCACACCACAGATGTATTATCACACACCTGCCCACCACTGCAATAGGCCCACTACTCTGCAGGCTCCAACTTACTGGCATCTTTGTTCTACACCATTTTCATGAAACCCAGACAATCTAGGCATTCTATGGTACACTCATGATCAGCAACAAGACATCCAAAGGCTCTCCAGTACCACCTGGTTAAGGGAATTTCAAAAATTTCATGGTATTTAACTAGCAATTTTTCATGGATGAAGTTGGAGGCACTGTGGGTTTCAGTTAATTCAGGAACCATAAAATGGTGAAGAAGGTCATTTCAATGAAAGCTGTGGAATACTCTCACAGGCAAGTCTTCCCATTGAGTGGCCAAAGGCTCATATGCATCCAGGCCTATTAAGGTCTACAATGTGACGTCCATGGGTGTTTTGACTCTCAACTATGGATGCCTAATCTTTCAGAAAAAAATCTTGTGATATCCTGGCTGAGATTCTCAGGCTCTGTGGAAAACAAACCTGGTCCTTGATCTCAGTTTCCAAGGGCGAATCCCATGCGTAGCCTCCTAAAATCCGAACACAATTCATGGCAATATTTCTCTGAGATCAGTTCCAGAACTCAGACTCTAAAGGAATGACACCAGAGTTCAAACCCAGGTAGAACCAGTCATCACTTCCAACCGCCACACAAATCCCCACAATTAAAACCAAAACACTCCCACAAAGCCCTCATCTTTTTCCATATAGACACTCATCATAACCTGTGGCTGGAGTTTTCCATGAGGGACTCATCCCAAGACAGTGTACAAAATAACCTTCCTAGCCCCTCATTTGCCTAAAGTCAGGGTTGCCTGGACACCCTTCCTGAGAACCAGGAGTGACCATAGGCCTGACGTAAATACTGCTCTGCTTCTCCAATTTGAGGCCTACTGACTGTCGGGTTTAGATTTTTTATCTGAATTGGTGTCATGAAAAAACCCAAGCACCTAAAGACTTGCCACTGCAGAGTTTTGAAGAACTCATTTGACACAAAGAATCCCTATTCTCACTAGATGGATGTCAGGAACCTTATAGAGAAAGGCGAGAGACTTCATCCACAAAGACTGCTTTTTGGGCCATTTTGGTTTTGGAAGCACACATGGAATCTTTCTTTAGATCCATCAGGTGCTGAGAATATAAGCCACAGCCTCACACATGGCCAAGAGGCTGATTCACAAACATCCCTTTCCAAAGCAATTAAGCAAAGAGGTACAGGTGATGCCCATTAATTTCCATTTGAAAACTGTTTTCTTCAGGCGTCCCAAAGGGGTGGCCTGAGGCAAAGACCTTCCTGACATTCAGGGCAACAGAACAATAGGTAAGCAAATGGCCCAAAGCAGGGTTTCTCCACTTAGACTTTTTTGGTCACACTGATATCTGAGTTTTCTGATATTCCCCCAATCCCTTAAGCTATCCAGTACATGGCCATATCACAGAGCTTGGAGATGGTACATATATTGGACACAAAACCATGAGCCTATTCTGGAGAGTGGCCCAAATTCAGGAAGAAAACAGGAACTTAGGAAGATAGTAGGTGTTACCCATCCATAAGGCAAGCCAAAGTCCATTCATTAATTGGGCAGGATGAATGCTGTGAAGCTTTCTACTAGACAGGACACATCCATTGATGCATTCTCTTCTCTAATGTCTACAACCACGAACACAGTGGGATATACAGACATAGAAACACTCATCTTGTCAAACGACTTTCTAGAAACAGTCCCCTCCAAACCAAACAAACCGCCTTTCCTCCCTATTCTCAGAACATGAGACAAAACCATAAACTCCCACCCACACCCACAAAGTCATGTCCTTCCCCCAAGTAGGTCTGTGACTCTCCGGAGTATCCTCTGACTGGTGGGTCTTAGTATGTTTTCCGGAAATGGCCTGTCCTGTCTCAGATCTTGTCTCCTTGGTCAACTCTGTGACGTTGTCAGGTGCCAGTGGTGAGCCACTACCTGCTTTCTGAGGAAAGGGCCCTCTTCAGAGCTCTGCTGGCATTTGGCCATCCTCACATCAGTAGGTACCAAGAAAGACTGACACTGTCCTTGGTAAATCCAAACAAGTGTGCCTACTGGAACTGGGACTGAGAGTGGCTCTGAGTGACTGGCTTACTGGACCCCAAGTTCAGAGAGTTTTTTCCCAAGGAAGTGAGGTAGGTCACTTCCTCCAGGAACTGAATGAGGTCACTGCCTTGGCAACCACTTTGTCCTAACAGTTGCTTCCATAGGTCCCATGAGATGGAGGCTGCCCCTACTTCCTGTGACACTTTCACAAGTTCAAATAGTGTATCCACCCTACTCACCTGGCAATAGCTCTCCACACAGGCCTGGTTTGTTCCATCCTCTCTACATTAAGATCAGAGAGGCTGATTCAAACACAACCCTTCATCCTGCCCAGGTTGTTTGCCATGGAAGATGACTTTTGCTCTCTTAGGTCCTTCATAGCTGCCTACATCTTCTCCAGGGATAATTTCTGCATGGACTTTTGAGGTTCCCAGCAGGTGGAAGATTCCCTACATTCCTGTATTGTAAGACCAACTCTGTCCCTGCTCTTCTGTAAAGTTATATTGAGTGAACAGTGTATGGCTAGGGTTAATAACATGTTTGATTTATGTTAGTAATCATTCTGCAGGATGAATAATGGTATTGGGAACCTGCCTTGTTAATAAGAATATAGAGGTGAAATATAAGTATGAAAACAGAAATCTAGGTAAAATTTGAAGCCCAGAAGTGCATTTGGCCCTTGATTGGGATACTTAGCTTTGAATTATGTTCTGCACAGGTGTCTCAGATAATTCAACATACAGCGTCATAGGACCTTGTATCTTGGATGATTGAATGTCGAAGAGAACATCCAGTCCAAAAGCGATAGTCAGTAGGATTAGGAAGATAATTGGTAGGTTTAGAAGGAAGAGTTAGTATAGGATTGATACCAAAAGTTTTTTAGCAATAGGGTTTCAGGTAGAGAGTGAATGCATATGTCAGCCCATGTGAAGAGTCAATCACAATGATGAACTGGGATAAATATGTAGGAAAGCAGAAATCAATAGAGACATTAGGAATTCAGCCAAAGTATAAAGTGAGTGATAGAATTAGATATTTTGAACAGGGTTGAGGTTGAATAGAAAATCTTAGGAAGAAACAAATATGTAGTCACCAATATGATTGATATTTGAGAGCATTAGGCAACCTGGACATGGATGTTTTTAGTAATCCATGCTCACTTTCCTTTTAGGCTTTGGTGAAAGGTGAATAAAATATGTACTTGTCACTTCCTATTTTTCTTTATGCTTAACAAAACACTGTTGAAATCTTGAGAACTGTTTGCCAATCCTGTTCCCAGAATGTGTTGTCCCCAACTGCCAAACTGCAGAATGTACTCTCTCACCCATTTGCTCACAAACCGACCAGTCGCCCGGACCCATCAATAAACTTCCCTCCCTGTCCTCTCCATGAAAAGAATATAAGCTCTGCTTAAGCTCTTTCAGGGCTCTCTGCTCTATCCAAGTGAGGTCTGAGCCCCAGCATGCTGTACTCCCTATTAACCCTATACTATTGCATGAGACAGTCTCTTGGTGGTCTCTTCCTCCAATGCTTGCCAGAACTTCACATCTGAAACCCCCAGCAAGATCCATCAGTGGTGTACGAAAGACTCCCAACGAGATCCTATCAGGATAAGTAAGGTACCACTTTCGTGTTTCAGGTTTCAGATTAGGTCTTTGCAAAATGGCTATCGGTGATGAGCGTGAGCTCTCTCAGATGCTGGCTGACAGACGTGTCACCGAGCCACAGGTCACGTTCCTGGGGGATGCCCCCAGAGGATTCGGAAAATAGAGGAACAATAGTATCCTCGACTCAGTGATTTTTTTGTTTCGGATTCGGTTTTGCCAGCACATCAGGTTTTGCTGGCTAATCAGTCCTGGTCTCAGTATTGGACGTCCATTGCCTGTCTTTATTGTCTTGTCTTGTCTGTGTTGTGTGTCATTGCTTTCACTGTTTGTATATCTTTCATTATGGGACAGAGCACTTCAATGCCTCTGTCCCTGACTCTTGTTCAGTGGACCAAAGTCCACTTAAGGGCTCAGAATCTTTCTATTTCAGTAAAACGCCGGAACTGGCAGACTCTCCGTGCCTCAAAATGACCCACCTTTGGAGTCGGATGGCCCCTAAAGAAACTTTCTACTCCCCACTAATTCAAAAAGTCAGAAATATTGTCTTTCAACTGGGGCCACATAGCCATCCAGATCAAAAGCCATATATCTTAACTTTGCAGGACCTCTGCAAATCTCCTCCTCCATTTGTGAAGCCTTTCCTTTTCCCTGCCTCCGCTCCTCCACCTTCCCCCATGATTCTATCTCTCAAACCCTCTGCTCCTCCTCCTCCACCCTTTGTTCTTCCTAAGTCTCAAGACTCAACTAGACTCTCCGCACCCTCCTTATCCCCTACCCTCTTCCCCCAATACCCAACACCCTCTAAGTGATTCCCTTGCTGCTGACTCAGCCTCTCCACCATTGGAGGAAGCTACGCCGGCCCAGCGCCCTCCAGATTACTACACGGCAGTACACAAAGCCACTCCTTCCCTGGACAAAGCTGGCCCCGGTAAAAGAACTCAAAGAACTTGCCGGCGTTGTCACACCTGCCTACTTGGGATGACTGCCAACAACTCCTACAGACTCTCTTCATGACAGAGGAACAAGAGAAAAACCTTCTGGAAGCTAAAAAAAAAAATATCCTCGGACAAGATGGGTGACCGACACCTCTTCCCACATCATCAAAGCCGGCTTCCCATTGAACCAACCGAACTGGGACACCAACACGTTTGAAGGTAGGTAGCATCCGTCCACTTATTGCCGGGCTCTAATAGCGGGTCTCCAAGCAGCCGCTAAGGTGACCAACTAATTGGGCCAAGGTTAGAGAGATTATTCAAGGGCCTGATAAATCTCCCTCTATGTTTCTAGAGAGATTTATGGAGGCATATAGGAGATATACTCCTTTCGATCCTCAGGCAGAGGATCAAAAGCCATCTGTCATGATGGCCTTCATTGGGCAAGCTGCCCTGGATATTAAAAGAGAGTTACAATGCGTAGATGGATTACAAGATATGGCTTTGAGAGATTTAGTCAGAGAAGCCTAAAAAAGTAAACTATAAGAGATAAACTGAGGAACAGAAGGAACAAAGGAGGAAGAAAGAAAGGGAGCAAAGAGAGGATGCGAGAAGCAAAAGATAGACTAATGCATTGACTAAGGTGTTGGTCACAACAAAAAATAGGACAGAAATTAAGAAACAGGGATACAGGAAGGGATACCTGGGCACACGCCAAAAGCCACCCCTGGCCTCAGATCAATATGCCTACTCAAAAGAAAAAGGACACTGGGCCAAAAAGAGCCCGAGAATGAGACAGCCACACCAGCCAGACATTCTGACTCTGGAGGATGACTAAGAAAGTCGGGGCTCAGATCCTCTTCCCGAGCTCAGGGTAACTTTTGAAGTGGAGGGTACCCCAGTACACTTTGAAGTGGATACAGGGGCAGTATACTCAGCCCTTAAAGCCCCATTGGGCCCTCCATCAAATAAAAGGTCTCTATTTCAAGGGGCTAATGGCAGTAAATATCGGGCATAGACAAGTAAGAGGATCATGGACCTGGGGAAAGGAAAAATCCATCACTCCTTCCTAGTAATCCCAAGATGCCCGGCCCTATTAATGGGCCGAGATCTGCTCACCAAGCTCCGAGCCAGAATAACTTTTATCCCTGAAGGCCCCAAAGTGAAAATTATAAATCCTTCAGTAAAAACTCCTATAGTCACAGCTTTAACTGTCAGTAGAAGATGAACATCAACTCTTCACACCACACAAGACTGATCAAACAGGCACGTTACCCCAGAATTGGATAACATATTACCCAGATGCCTGGACAAAAACTGATGGCTTAGGCCTGCCCATTAAAAAACCTCCAATAACAGTGGAGTTAAAAACCTCAGCCTCTCCAATCAATGTCAAAAAATATACTCTGGGCAAAAATCTAAAGATGGGATAAGGCCCCATATTCAGAAATATCTGATCTTAGGGGTCCTAAGGCCCTGTTAATCAGCCTGCAACACTCCCCTGCTACCATTAAAAAATGCCAGGAACCGGGGACTATCACCCTGTTAAAGACCTAGGAGAGATCAAAAACAGAGTGCAGGACATTCACCGCATGGTACCTAATCTGTGCAATCTGCCTAGCACTCTGAAACCTGAGCAGAAATGGTATACTGTTCTGTACTTAAAAGATGCTTTATTTTGCTTGCCTCTGCATAAAGATAGTCAGTTGCTGTTTGTTTTCGAGTGGGTAGACCCAGAAACCGGAACGTCTGGTCAACTAACTTGGACTAGACTCGAACAGGGGTTCAAAAACTCCCCCACTCTCTTTGATGAAGCTCTCCACAGAGATCTCAACAACTTCAGAACTATACACCCTGCTTCAACATGTGGATGGCCTGCTACTGGCAGCCAACACTAAGGAAAACTGTGAATCTGGGACCCAAGCACTATTATCTGAGCTTGCTAAACTGGCGTGTAGAGCTTCTGCCAAAAAGGCCCAAATTTGCTAGCATGAAGTAATCTTCCTGGGCTATTCACTTAGGGACGGTAAAGGATGGCTCACTGAGCAAAGAAAACAAACTGTTGTGCAGATACCACACAGATCTAACAGCAGACAACTCAGAGAGTTTCTTGGGACTGCTGGCTTTTGCAGGTTATGGATACCTGGGTTTGCATCATTAGCTGCTCCTTTATACCCGGTGCTAAAGGGAGATGCCCATTTCCAATGAACCCCTGAGAACCAGGAAGCTTTTGATAACACCCAAAGACTCTGACACTGAACCCTCAACTTCACTGAGCTTAGCCTGCAATTTCAGAAAGCCCTACACTAAGTTAAAATGTATATCAACTCACTCACCTTGGTTCAAAGAAATTGCAGGCATTCCTGAAGGATCAAGAACAGAGTTTTCCACTAACCGATTCAAAGAGAAAGGGAAGAACTGAATGGGTAACAAAAGCCTGTCGGGTCTGTCAATTGGTTAATGCTTACACTTCCAAGCTTCTTGCAGGAAAGCACCTATGAGGAACCAGACCAGGACAATTCAGGGAATTGGGAAGTTGACTTTACTGAAATTAAGCCAGCAATGTATGGACTTAAATATCTCCTAGTCTTTGTAGATACATTTTCAGGATGGATTGAAGCATCCCCAACAAAAAAAAAAAAAAAAAAAAAAAAGAAAGAAAACAAAAGAAAAAAGAAAGAAAAGAAAAGAAAAGAAAAAAAAAACCGGCCCAAATGGTGGTCAAAAAGATCCTGAAAGATATTTTTCCAAGATTCTGCCTGCCTAAGGTAATATGGGTCTGATAATGGGCCGGCGTTCATGGCCCAGGTAAGACAGGGGTTAGCCAGAATTCTAGGGGTTTATTGGAAGTTACATTGTGCTTATAGACCCCAGAGCTCAGGACAGGTAAAAAAATAAAAAGAACCATTAAAGTGACCTTAACGAAATTAAGCTTAGAAACTGGCATAAAAGATTGGACTATGCTCCTGCCTTCTGCACTGTTTCATGCAAGAAATACTCCCTCTGTTTCTTTGTCTAACCTCACCCCCTATGAAATTCTCTATGGTGCCCCTGCTCCAGTAAGGGACCTAACCCCAACTCTAAGACCTAACGATCCCTTCCACACCCCCTTGCTTGACAGACTTAAAGCTCTTGAAAGAACTCAGCGGTACTTGTTGAAACATCTGGCCCCTTCCTACCAACCAGGGTATGATGGGACTCCACATCAATATCAAGTAAGAGACCTCATCTACTAAAGACGACATCAGGTGTCATTCCTGAAACCCCGGTGTAAAGGACCATACCAGGTGCTACTTATAACACCTACAGTGGTAAAGGTAGACGGAATCACTTCCTGGATCAATGCCTCTCATCTCAAGCCTGCGCCATGTCCCCACTCTGGCTGGAAGCTGGAAAAGACTGGTAAACTGTGTGTTCGCCATGTGGATAAGGCTATAGACTCTCCCCTTGGCCACCAGTATTCCTAAGCATCATCAGCCCGTTCAGCAGCGATGGCTGATCAAAAATCCTACTAGACAACAAGTATGGTCTACCTCGAATACAGCCCACTGAGGGACCTGGTGGCCATCCCTCCACCCAGACATTTGTCAGCTACCTATAGGTCTTTCATATTGGGATAGCCCTGATGAACAGGATTCCACTAAAATTCCATTAAATCACTTTCGTACCATAGGTAATGGAAACCAACATTATGGATGTAGGGACACGTGAGCCAGATGCAGTTTGGCTAGCCTAGATTACTATGTTTGCCCGGCGGACTATCAAATCCACAAACAGCCATGGCTGTGTGGGGAAAAGCCGACTTCTTCTGTAAGTCATGGCGATCTGAGCATACAGGGGCTGCCTGCTGGAACCCAAACTCCTCATCAAATTCAGTACACAGCATTGGCCATATTACCAATTAGACAACCAAAATCCATGTCCCCCAGAGGGGTCTCTAGATCCTCAAATTCTGCATGGACTTTTTAACTTCGGCAAGTGCTCAAAAGGGTTGAAGGAAATTCCGCTATGTGCAGGCCTTTTTCCTCCTTTGCTCACATCCTGAACTATGCTTCTCTAATAGATCCTCACCCTCAGATTTCTGCTCCAGACTCTCTGCTGTCACTTTCACCTCAGGAATTTGATTTCTCCCCTCCAATTACTAGATCAAAAACCCAAACCTCTACCCTTTCTCAGACCATTGCCCCCTTGCTGAGGTAGCAGGTACTTAGGTACCCCTAAACCCAGACACTCCTCTATTCTTCTGTCAGTGCCCACAATGGGTCCCAACAGGTCCTCTTACCTGCTAACCCAAAGCTCAAACCAGCTGAGAAGAGCCCACAGACCCCTATCCAAGATGTAATAAAAATTACCTTTAAAGTTGCATTGTCAACACTGAATACAGGTTACTAAGAATTTAAAATCCCTCACAGGCTTTTTGAGATACTCACTCCCATCTTCCCCTCTGCTCTACTTGCTCTACTGCTCAAGTTTTTTTGCTAGCAAAACCCCAAACCCCTTTCCCATTAGTCTTTTAATCTCTCCTTCCTGATTCTCAGATCCATGGAGCTGCTCTCACCCCCTGCCTTCCACTCTTCCCCCTCTGTACCAAGACCACAGAAAATTCTTAAGTGACCTTCTCCAGAAGTCTTCACCATGACTGACTTTAGGACTTTCAGCAAAATAATCCCTATGAAAGAGTTCAATGTAGATAAACTTCCTCTTTTCTTGTTGCCCTGTTCTAGTTGCCACTGGCTGGAAAAATCAGCACTCCTAAGCTAGACACCCCTTACTAGTTTTTCACAAAATATGTGAACAAGGCCTCTGGCCTTGAGCTGGAGCTTCACAGAGATTGCTACATTTCTAAGATAAAGAAGTTACCAACTGGGCTCCATTTTAACAGCTGGCAGGGAGAAAAAAAAAGAGAAGACAAAAGCTCTCCCCCTCCCAGGTGTCCTTAAAAAGTTAACTTGCCACAATAGAAGAAATAAAACAGAAACAAAAACTGCTTTTTGTGAACTTCTGCAGACTGTGATATTCTGAGCCCATTCCCTTACATGTTGGCTACAAAATTCTGAAACAACCTAAACTTGGGGTTCAGAGGATTAATTGATTACAACAGAAGCAATGCTCTCTATATCCTTTTGCAACCAAATAGGACTGCTTCCCTAGCTTCGGTGCTATCTTAGGTGCCTTTCCTTGTCTGTTCCTTCAACAGTATAATTCTATATACTTAATTATTGTTTATGTGTTCATAAAATGGTCAATAGATGTGATTAATTATGTAATGGTGCAGATGTTTCCCAGAGTGCTCTATCATGATACAGGTTCATTTAAAGTTCAAATAGGGGAGGTATAAAACCCGGTTCCGCTGGGAACCTGTATCCCTCACTTTAGCCATCCTATTTGGAATAAGAGTTGCTGCAGGTGTGGGCACAGGAACCACTGACCTAGTCCATGGGACACAACAAATGACTCAATGAGAAGCAGCAATAGACCAAAGCTTAAAGATATTAAAAACCTCAATCCCAGCTTTACAGGAATCTTTAACCTCTCTCTCCGAAGTAGTTTCACAGAATAGGCGACGGTTGGACCTCCTCTTCATGAGAGAGGGGGCCTTTGTGCTGCAATGAGGGAAGAATTTTTTTTTTATGCTGACAATACTGGAGTTGTAAAAGAATCTATGAGTAAATTAAGAAAACTCCTTGAAGAGCGTCAACGAGAGACAGAGGCCCAAAAAGCGTGGTTTGAGTCTTGGTTCACACAGTCCCTTGGGTTAACTACGCTTTTATCTGCCTTGGCCAGTCCATTAATAATCCTCATATTATTGCTAACTGTAGGGCCCTGTTTGCTCAACCGTGTAGTTTCCTTTCTCCAAGCTCAAATTGGACAAGTTAAACTTATGGTAATCAGACAACAATATAACTCACTAGCAGACATAAAATGTGACACCCCCCAATGATCACTTTTTTGATTAAAAGTAACCAGAACAAGAAGTGGGAAATGAAAGGTTTATTAAATAGGTACTTGTCACTTCCTGTTTTTCTGTATGCTTAACAAAACACTGTTGAAATCTTGAGAACTGTTTGCTAATCTTGTTCCCAGAATGTGTTGTCCCCAACTGCCAAACTGCAGAATGTACTCCCTCACACATTTGCAAGCAAACCGCCCACTCACCCTGACCCATCAATAAACTTCACACCCTGCCTTCTCCAAAGAAAGTACATAAGCTCTGCTTAAGCTATTCTCAGGGCTCTCTGGTAAATTCAAGTGAGCTCTGAGCTGCAGCATGCTGGACCCCCAATACACACTTTGCTGTTGCATGAGACAGTCTCTTGGTGGTCTCTTCCTAAAATGCTCACTCGATCATTCCATTGGTACAATCATTAGTGTGAACTTTGCTTTTTGTGTCCAGAATATTACTGTGATAAAATGTATATGTAGGTCAGGTGACATGAGTATTTCTTCCACCATTTCTGGGAGGAATATTTTCAAGACCTAATAATTAGTATTGGGGTTATAAAGACGTGTACCCTGTGTCTATGGATATAGAGATAATGCATGAATAGACAATACTGTGTTTAAATAATATAACAGGTTCCACTTTAAATAATGTATTGAATTGATATCTGAAAATATATAAGAAATCATTTATTGATATACAATCATTCATTCCAACCAGTTATACATCTAATGGTAATATTATGGTTATGGTTCATTATCTAGGGTGTGTGAGATTTCCTTCAAAAGTAATTATGAAAATCAAAAATAATGTGTTTGGAAAGAATTCTCATGAAAAGACCAGTCAAGAAACATGGAGAAATATATGTGTTCTGAAGTAGAAAGTGATTGAAAGTGAAACAAATGCCAATAAAATTGCAAACTTATGGATGAAATATATATCCAATGATGTGCATGAACTAAAGAAATAGTAATGTACAAGTGTTGAAAAAAATGAACTTCAAAATACACATCATGTCCCATAGGAGTCTACTTGCATTGATGTTAAACTGAGTCAGTTACTGTAGAAATATTAGGATTTGTATACACCATTCACTTAAGTTAGTTTTCAGTGTTGGAAACAAATAGGTATTCCTGGATGAATATTTCTGAAAATAATCTTGTGAAAAGATTATTATAAATCCACATACATGAATATGAATGAATTTAGGAAATGTATAATAAGACACATATATTTCATATTTTGAAAAATCTGGAGTGTATATATATATATATATATATATATATATATATATATATATACACACACACAGATATTAAAAATTAGCACTATATGCCAATTGAAATTCACCATGAAATATATATTATCCACAGATCAAAAATATTCATTTTACTGAACATGGATTTATATATAATGTTGTTCAGCTAGGAAGCTCACCCATAGGGTGAATGTTCAGTTCCAATAGCGTTTAGGAGGAGTGATCTCTTCTCACAATTTGTATCTGCCTATTCAGGTACCACACAATAGTGTACATGTGGTACCAGGTAGGATTATACATGTGCTTATAAAAATACATGTGCTGAATACACTACAGCGAAAGGGAGACAGGAATTCATATATTTGTTAACTTTAAAAACACATTGAGAACTATTTCAACAAAAAAATGAGTAGATTTATAACTCCTACTCTATATAATGCAAAAGGCAAGTCCAACTATACACTGTGCCTTTTCTGTACTGCTTGTATTTCAATTCTGTTTGGGTTATTTTTCTCCATCATATTAGGATTAGTAGACAGAGTTTAGTAGGGTATGGGGTAGTGTCAGTGTTTCAGTATTTCAAATGGAAAATTGGAAAATGAACCCAATGTGTATGCAAATATGTGCTACACAAAAATCCACCCACTCTCATCCAGAACAATTACTTGACATTACCTTCGCCCCAATTAAGACACAATTAGAGGAGAAGAGTTATAAAATTTGTGAATACATATCTGGAATGGAAATTGCTCAGGAGTTCACAACTTTGGAGGTGCAAGAGGAGTTTCCAAAAGTAAGGGACAGGATAAAACTCCACAATCATGGAGCTCTGTTGGCCTAAAGACTTCTTGAGAAACTTCCTCTGAGGTTGGGAACTTGAAATATATGTTGTTGTCAGGAGCTTTATCTTCCTTTGTAGTGAGACCATCAAAGCTGGGTCTGCATACATGTGCCCTGGAGGACATGGTCTCTTATATTCCAATGAACATTAGGCAGCAGTGCTGAATTCTCTCTTTATAGATATCTGTGGCCACTGGGGGCTAAGTGTCTCTCCGTGTGGACTGTGAAGCTATTTGGTCATCCTCCATTTTTGTGGTGTTTCTTGCTGCTGCATTGGGAGTTTGGTATTTGCTTCTCGAAAAACAAAAATTTCAACTGGGACACAGTGCTGGAGGGAGTTCTGTCATGTGTCGTGTGTCAGGGTCTGCAGGAGAATGCACCAAATAGGCTTCTATCACACATAGGTTGCCCCCTTGACCATAGCAACCTGATTCTGAACATTGCCCTGAAATTTCTCCATATAACAAGATGCCTTTACATACAAGGTTCTGCTGGCTGCACCATGTCAGTCGCAACCCATTTGGAAGTAAATGGCAGATCCACATGGCCCCACCACAGATGTTTTATCACACACATGCACAAAACTGTTCTATGACCACTAATCAGGAGGCTCCAACATACTGACATCTCTGTTCTACACCATTATCATGAAACCCAGTCAATCAAGGCACTGTCTTGTACACTCGAATTAGCAACAGGACATCGAAGGTTCTCCAGTGCCACCTGGTCAAGGGAATTTCAAGAATGTCATGGTATTTATGTAGCCATTTTTCAAGGATGAAGTTGGAGGCACTGTGGGTTTCCATTCATTCAGGAACCATTAAAGGTTGAGGAAGATCATTTCAATGAAAGCTCTGGAGAAATTTCACAGGCAAGGCTTCCCAAAGAGTGGGCAAAAGGTTACATGAAGCCAGGCACATAGAGGTCTACAATGTGAGGTCCATGTGTGTTTTGACTCTCAACTATGGATTCCAAGGCTTTCAGAATCAAATCATATGGTATCATGGCTGAGATTCCCTGTGCTCTGTGGAAAGCCGCCCTTGGTCTAGATCTCAGTTTCCAAGGGCGACTCTCATGCGTGGCCTCCAAAAATGCCAACACAAATCATGGCAATTCTTCTCTGAGGTCAGTTCCACAACGCAGTCTCAAAGGGGAATCACATCAGAGTTTAAACCCCGATGGACCCAGTCATCTTTTCCAACCACCACACTAATGACCACAATTAAAACCAAAACACTTCCACATAGCCCTCATATTCTTCCATATAGATACTAATCATAACCTCTGGCTGGAGGTTTCCATGAGGGGCACATCCAAAGACAGTGTCCAAAATACGTTCTCTTGCCCCTCATTTGCCTAAAGTCATTGTTGCCGGGACACCTTTCCTGTGAACCAGGAGTGATCAAATAGGCCTGCTCTTAATACTGCTCTGATTCTCCAATTTGAGGCCTACTGACAGTCAGGTATAGATTCTTTATGTGATTTGGAGTCATGAGGAAACCCAAGCACCTCTGCAGGGCTTTGAAGTACTAATTTTACCCAAAGGATTCCTATTCTCACTTGATGGATGTCAGGAAACTAATAGAGAAAGGCAAGAAGCTTCATCCACTATAACTGATCTTTTTGCCATTTTGGTTTTGGATGCACACATGACATCTTTTTTAGATCCATCTGGTTTTGAGAATCTAAGCCACAACCTGACACAGGGCCAAGATACTGATTCAGACACATTCTTTTCCAAAGCAATTAAGGAAAGAGCCACAGGTGATGCCCATTCATTTCCATTTGAAAACTATTTTCTTCAGGCTTCACAAAGTGTGACCTGAGGCAAAGACCTTTCTGACATTCAGGGCAACAGAAAAATAGGTAAGTAAAAGGCCCAAAGCAGGGTTTCTCCACTGAGACTTTTCTATTCACACTGATATTTGAGTTTTCTGAGATGATCACATTTCCTTCAGCTATTCAGTACATGGCCATTTCACAGAGCTTGGAGGTGGTACATATCTTGGACACAAAACCATGAGCCTATTCTGGAGAGTTGAGAGAATTCAGGAAGAAAACTGAAACTTAGGAATATAATAGGTGTTGCACATCAATAAGGCTGCCCACTCTCTATTCATACATTGGGCAGGATGAATGCTGGGAGCTTTCTACTAGACACAACACATCCATTGATGTATTCTCTTTTCTATTGTCTACAACCACTGACACAGTAAGATACACAGACATAGAAACACTCGCCTTGCCAAACGACATACAAGAAACAGTCTACCCCAAAACAAACAAACCGACTTTCCTACCTATTCTCAGAACATGAGACAAAACCACATACTCACACCCACACTCAAAAAGGCACCTCCTTCCCCCAAGTAGTCTCTGACTATATGGAGTGTCCTCTGACTGGTGAGCCATACTTCGTTCCCCCGAAATGGCCTGTACGGTCTCAGATCTTGTCTCCTTTTTCAACTCAGTGAAGTTGCCAGCAGCCAGTGGTGAGCAACTACCTACTTTCCCAGGAAAGGACCCTCTTCATAGCTATTCTGTCATTTGACCATCCTCACATCAGTAGGTACCAAGAAAGACTGACTATGTCCATGGTAAATACAAACAATTGAGCCCACTGGGACGGGGACTGGGACTGGCTCTGGGTGCCTGGCTTCCTGGATACCAAGTTCAGAGAGTTCCATCAACAAGGAAGTTAAGTAGGTCAATTCTTTCAGGAACTGAGTGAGGTCACTGCCGTGACAACCACTTTGTCCTAACAATTGCTTCAGTTGCTTCCAAGTGTCCCATGAGATGGAGGCTGCCCCTACTTCCTGTGACACTTTCACAAGTTAGAATGGTATGTAAACCATAGGCACCCAGGAACAGCTCTCCACACAGGCCTGGTTTGGTCCATCTTCTCTACATTAAGAAGAGAGAGGCTGATTCAGACACATCCCTTCATTCTGACCAGGGTTTTTGCATTGGAAGATGACTTTTGCTCTCTTAGTTCCTCAATAGCTGCCTACATCTTATCCAGGGATCATTTCTGCATGGACATTTTAGGTTCTCAGCAGGTGGAAGATCCCCTACATTCCTGTATTGTAAGACGAACTCTGTACCTGCTCTTCTGTAAAGTGAGATTGAGAAAAGAGTGTATGGTTACGGTTAATAACAGGTTCTATTAGGGTTCGGAATCATTGTGCAAGATGATTAATGGTATTGGGAACCTGCAATATTTTCAAGAATATACAGGGGAAATATAAGTTTGAAAACAGAAATCCAGGTAAGATTTGAAGCCCAGAAAGGCATTAGGCCTTTGAGTGGGATACTTAGCTTTGAATTATATTCTGCACAGATGTCTCAGATGAATCGATATACAATTGCCTTGTACCTTGGATGATTGAATGTCAAAGAGAACATCCAGTCAAAAAGTGATAGTCGGTACGATTAAGACGAAAGTCGGTAGGTTTAGAAAGAAGAGTGAGTATAAGAGTGGGACCAAAAGTTCTTTAGCAATAGGCTTTTGGGTAGACAGTGAATGTAAATGTCAGCACATGTGAAGAGTCAGTCACAATAATGAACTGGGATAATATGTAGGGAAGCAGAAATCAATAGAGACATTAGGAAATCAGGCAAAGTATAAATTGTGTGGTAGGATTAGACATTTTCAACAGGATTGAGGTTGAATATATAATCTTAGGAAGAAACAAATATGTATTCACCAATAGTATTGACATTAGAGAGCATTAGGCAACCTGGACATGGATGTTTTTAGTAACGCATGCTCACTTTCACTTAGGCTTTGGTACAATCATAAGTGTGACATTTTCATAATGTGTCCAGAATATTACTGTGATAAAATGTATATGTAGATCAGGTGACATGAGTATTTCTGCCAACATTTCTGGGAGCTACATTTTGAAGATGAATAAATTAGTATTGGGGATACAAATAGATGTACCCTGTGTCTATAAATATAGAAATAATGCATGAATAGACCATACTGTGAATAAATAATAAAAGTGGTTCAAACTTTAAATAATGGATTGAATTGATATCAGAAAATATACAGGGAATCTTATATTGATATACAATCATTCATTCCAATCAGTTACACATGTAATGGTAAAATTAGGGTTATGGTATATCATGAAGAATGTGTGAGTTTTGCTTCAAAATGATTATGAAAACCAAAATGATTGTGTTTGGAAATAAGTGTCATGAAAAGACCATTCAGGAAACTAGGAGTAATACATGTGTTCTGAAGCAGGAAATGATTGAAAATGAATCAAATGCGTATAAATTTGTGAACTTGTGGATGAAATATATATCCTATGATGTGAATAAACTGAAGAAATTGTAATGTACCAGTGTTGAACAAAATGAACTTCAAAATACACATCATGTCCGATAGATTTCTACTTGCATTGATGTTAAACTGTGTCAGTCACTGTAGAAATATTAGGATTGTATGCACCATTCACTTAAGTTAGTTTTCAATACTAGAAAACAAATATGTATTTCAGGTGGATGAATATTTCTGAGAATAATCTTGTGAAAAGTTGATTACAAATCCACATACATGAACATAAATGAATTTAGGGAGTGTATATAAGACACATATATTTCATATTTTGAAAAATCTGAAGAGTGTATATATATACAAAACACACACACAGACAATAAAAAGTAGCAATATATATGCCAAACAAAATTCATCATGAAATATATATCATCCATAGATGCAAAAATATTTATGTTACTGAACATGGATTTATGTAAAATGTTGTTCTACTAGGAAGCTCACCCATAGATTGAATTTTGAGTTCCAACAGCGTTTATGGGGAGTGATCTCTTCTCACAATTTGTATCTGCCAAGTCAGCCTCCTCACAAGAATGTACGTGTGATTCCAAGTAGGATTCTATATGTGCAGATAAAAATACATGTGTTGAATAGGCTACAGAGAAATGGAGACAGGAATTCACATATTTGTTAACTTTAAAAACACATGGAGAACGATTTCAATTAAAAATTAACTAGATTTATAACACCTACCCTATATCATGCAAAAGGCAAGTCCAAATATACACCATGCCTCCTCTGAACTGCTTGTATTTCTATTCTGTTTGGGTTATTTTTCTCCATCATATTAGGATTAGTAGTCAGAGTGTAGTAGGGTATGGGTTAGTGTCAGTTGTCCCGGCCGGCCGCACACATCAATGTGGGCAAGGAACCTAGTTGGGGAGGAATGAAGGGACAAGAGACACGAGAGATTACAGCAAGACTGGAGTTCTGATCATGCTGCAAACTTTTATTGTTCTCACATGGGAATTTATATGTTGTGGATGGGAAAGCTCTCTTATCGGCAGTTGCTGGATGTCTTCAGAAAGTTTGATAACCTCAGGATGTTGCAGGAAGACAGATGGCCGCAGGATGTCTCAGGGAGATAGATGGCTGCAGGATGTCTCCCAGGCAGGATATCTCCCAGGGGGCTGTTTCTTTTCAGTGTCAGGCTATTCTTTGAAGGAGAACTTCCTTCTAGCCCCTGACCTCTCTTTCTTATATAAAATATTTGACCATACCTTACCGGCCAATGTTTTAGGGGGTGATAGAGGCTCTGTTTCTCTAGCAGGCCTTAGAATATCTCCTGATTCGAGAGAGCATGTTTACTAGGAGATTTCGTGGTGGCCTTGGCATGTTTTGGGAGGAGACGGCTTTGAGGGGGAAGCAGGCCGACCACCATGCACCAGAGCGTGTCACTAAGAGGTCTTCTGTTTTGGGATCCGTGGATACATCCTCCTGCAGTCCATCCTGCACCCTCCGTTATTATGGCCTAACGTCCTCACTCCATGGGTGCATCCTCCCCCAAGTGGAGGGGCCCATGGAGGACGAACCCTTATGGCAATGGCAGAAGATGGTTGGTCAGAGCTGTTACTTATAGTTTAATGTAAGAAAGAGAGATCTGTGAGGATGTAAACTTAAGAAATAAGCCTGTGAGAAGGGTAGAACATCCTTTTAAATGTTGGCAGCATGGTCTTCCATCTCCAGGCGATGATAGTGGACCTGTATGGGCTTAGAGGCCAAAATATTAATCTGTTCTATAATAAATTGTACAAGCCTGTTTATAATGCAGGGTCCTATGGACACCATTAAAAGTAAACCCAACAAAGGGCCTAATAGGGGAAGAAGGTAGGGTAGAAATCCATTAAACCCAGTCCAGAGGGGATTTTCAAAAAGTTCCCTTCATCTCTTTTCTACATCTTCTTGAAGATGCTTAATTTTAGTGCGTACTATAGCTGATTTATTGGCATTAAAGCAGCATCGTTCCCCTAAGGCCAAGCAAATACCTCCCTGGTTAGCTGTCAGTAAATCTAAGCCTTCTCTGTTTTGAAGGAACACTTCTGCCAGGGAGTCTACTAGGTCCTGCAAATCTTTAATGGTTCCTGATATAGTTTGTACATCATTTATAAGTTGTTGAGACAGGCGACGCTAAGAGTGTATAGCCATGCCTAAGCCAGCTGTACCTGTGGCCACAGTAGCTGTTATTCCAAGGCTGGCAACGAGTGGTAAGGCCTGTATTGCCCGCCTGTGTCTTTTGACTGAGGTGTCTAGACTAGGAATGCATAGAGTTTCGTCTCCTGGGACAATAGTTATATCAGGGAGTAATAAGGCAAGAACACAGCCAACGGTCCAATTCGATGGAAGCCTCGGGAAGGCCGTGTTTCCTCCACACATAAAAACTGTGCCATTGGAGGGACAAAGAGATGGGGTGGATGAGGAATAGTTTTGTACTGTTGAGCAATTTCCGAAGGAAGTAACTCCAACATCAATATCATAGGTATTATTTTGCATCGCGCCTAAAAGACATATTGTAAAAGTGCCTATAGACTGTACTTTTAAATGAAATCTGGGTTGGCATGTATTATCATCGTCTATGATAGAATTAATAGGAACTGCCATAGGCATGATTGCCCCTGTTGTCATGGAGAGCCAGCAATCACCAGCAAAGTTGGGGTTGGAATTATTAAGCAAGGAGAAGGTAGTTTCCAAAATATCTAATGTATTGTTATCTAAACCTGGGAGCTGGCATTTTGGCTATATTAAGGGATGATATGTGAGCTCAGGGATTTGGGGTTTCAAAAGTTTGATTATCTGAGGATGCTTGACAGCATAAGGGAATCCTCCACCATCAGTGACCCCTGTAGGTGCCTTAATGGGGCAGCAGGAGGGTTTACCAACAGGGCCTTGGCACCCAGCTGACTGTAGCTTGGTGTATTTGCCTTCTCCTCCCCGGTCAAAAAGAACGGGGGTATAATGAATAGTGGTCCCTCCTGCTGCATGAGTTTTAGTTAGGGAGGCTTCAAAAAATTGTTCTCCCTGCTTGTTAACACAAATTGAGGCCGACGCATAACAAGTGGCATGCATCGCTTGGGTATGTGTTCAAGTTGCAGAACAATTTTGGAGAGCTTTACTTGTACTAGGGGGAATAATCTTTGGCTTGTTAACACATACCAATTTAGGCTGATGAACTCCTCTGAGTTTATGGTCAACCTCGGCCCGGAGGTAAGCCACCTTAGTCACGCAGTCAGCAGTCTGGGTCAAACTAGTGGGAGCCTGAGTCCAAGATCCTCCCTTGCGTTCACAGGGAGGGCCAAAAAGGTACTCCATGATGTTGGAAGGTGGAGGGCCAAAGCCTCCGTGTACAATCCTGTTCAGCATAAGTGCCTTAAGTAGGATCCTCACACAGATTGTTGGCTGCATCTGAAAAAGAGGAAAATTTGTCCTCAGGGGGAGGGCCTCCATCCCCGTGTTGAGGTAAGCCATTAACCTGTTTAACCAGGCGTTCTGGTAACCATCTTGGGGCTGCTTGCTCTTCGTCCAAAACACAAGCTGAGCCTCGTCCACAGATGAGGACAGGACCTGGGCGTTTCCATTTATTTGTAAGGGGATTGTGCCACATAACAGGTGGGCGAACAGAATTGGACGAGGATTGCCTGTGTCAGTCTGCAGCCAAATGACCTTCATTGTCTAGGGAAAGAAAAATAAGGGCAAATAATGCATGATTAAGGCGATGCCTGTGAGTGGTAAATACAAGTACAGAAGCATTAATGCGGGTTAGCCAAGTCTTTAGGTAAGGTGGGCACGTTCCACAATGCCTGAGGCTTGTATGGAATTCCAGTAGTATGCCAAATTTGCGAGGTAGCACAAAACTGTTTAAACTTGGCACTGGTATATGCAGGACAATTATCTTTTTTTAATATGTATTGGTTTACCCATTACAGAAAACGCTGAAACAAGATGAGAAAGGACATCTTTGATAGCCTCTCCAGAATGTGGTGATGCGAAAATAAGGCCACTGAAGGTATCTACAGAAACGTGTACATATTTGGTTTTTCCAAATTCAGAAAAATGAGTAACATCCATTTGCCAAAACTGATTGGACAGTAATCTTCTGGGGTTAACTCCCAAGTGTTGAATGGGGAGGGAGACAGGGCAACCAGGGCATGCTTTTACTATTTCTCGTGCCTGTTGCCTGGTAATTTTACATAGTTATCGAAGGTTCTGGGAATTTAGATGGTGAAGATTGTGTAACTCCGTGGCCTTTTGAGTGCAGCCAACAAAAATTGGAAAGATGAAACGAGTTGCTGCATCAGCTTTGGCATTACCTTGTGTTAGAGGGCTGGGAAGATCAGAGTGTGCCCTGCTGTGTCCTAAGAAAAATGGGTGTTGTCTGGCCTGAATTAGCTGCTGAAGCTGGTGAAACCGATGGGCGACATTGGAAGAAGCCTTAATGGTGGGTGAAATCTCAAACAGGCGCACAGAATGAGCAATGTAGGCACTGTATGTATAAATATTAACAGGATTATCAAAAAATGTTTTAAAAACTTGTGTTATTGCAAACAATTCCACAAACTGTGCTGAATGATAGACAGTATAAAAGGTGTTAGGCTGGTTATTGACAACAAAGACTGCTCGGCCATTACTGGAACTGTCTGTAAAGACAGTAAGGGCTTGAGGAATGGGAGCCTTTTGAGTAATTTTGGCAAAAATAAATGGATGTAACTGGACAAAATGTAAAAGGGGGTCATTGGGTAGGTGGTTATCAATTGTTCCTAAAAAGCCTGATAAGGCAATACGCCATTCATCCTCCGTCTGTAGTAAAAATTGGATTTGGTCTTTAGTATATGAAATTAAAATATTATCATGGTCTTTGCCAAAATGTTGACGAGATAGCAAACGACTTTTAAAAATAATAGAAGCTACCTGAGCAAGAAAAACAGTAATAACCTTGGAGAATGTGGTGGGTAAATGGACCCAAAGCAAAGGCAGCCTTTATTTCTAAAATGTGTATTTCGTTGCCAAAATATTCCTGTGGGTGTATGAGGAGTGTGTAAAATAACCAGAACCAGAGGAAGGTTATAAGAATGTTCTGTAAAAAACTGTTTGGCAATGGCTTCTGTGACTTGGTTTAATGACTGTCATGCCTCGGGAGTAAGTTTTTGAGGGGAGGAGGGGTGGGAATCACCTCTCAAAATATCATTAAGGGACAAAAGTACACAATGTGGTAATTTTAAATATGTTTTTAGCCATTGAATATTCCCCAGGAATTTTTGAAAATCATTAAGGTTTTGAAGATGGTCCACCCATAGTGGTATCTTAGGAATTTGGATCTGATTATCTTGAAGTTTAAGGCCCAAATAGGTATAACAGTCCTGTGTTTAACCTTATTAGCAGCTATCTGTTGTCCCAAGGAAGTGAGGATTTTGTAAATGTCCAAGTAACAATTATTAAGGTCATGGTTATTAGGTGCAGCAATTAACAAATCATCCATATAATGTAAAATATAAATTTGTGGCCAAAGCTCTCTCACAGGGTCTACTGCTTGAGCAACGTAGTTTTGGCAAAGACTAGGGCTGTTGGCCATACCTTGGGGAAGAACCTTCCATTGAAATCTCTGCATAGAGCCCTGAAAATTAATGCGAGGGAGACTAAAGGCAAAATAGGGTCTATCCGCAGGATGTAAAGGAATGGTAAAAAAACAATCTTTTAACTCAATAATCATTTTACAATAGTTTTTGGGAATAGCCACTGGTGTGGGAATGCCTGGCTGTAGTGCTCTTATTGGGCACATAGCTTTATTAATGGCACACAAATATTGTAAAAGGCACCACTTGCCTGATTTTTACTTGATAACAAAAATTGGAGTATTCGATGTTGAGGTTGAGGGCTCTACATGGCCGGCTGCCAGCTGTTCCTGCACTAACATGGAGGCAGCCTCCATATTTTCTTGGGTAAGTGGCCATTGATGCACCCACACAAGAGTCTGAGTTTCCCAAATAATTTTATCTCCATGGGGTACAGGAGAGTCAGAGACCGACACTAAAAATCCGAATACCCAAGTCCATATGTATTTGTTTTTTGTATGGGTTTTATTGGCTCAACCAGTCCTTGTCTCAGTCTCCCAAGGCCTGTACCAGGGACAAAATTTATATGAAGCATTTGATGAGTTACCATGGAATTGGGACTGGCATGAATAACTTCCATTTGACTCAAAATATCTCGGGCCCATAGTTTAACAGGGAGGTCAGGAACAACGAAAAGAGTGACAATTCCCTTATTACCCTCTTTATAAGTCCAGCTAAGAGCCGTAGAGCTGACCAGAGGATTTTTTGACTGTCCTATCCCTTTAAGGTCAGTCAAGGATGAGGTGAGGGTCCAAGCTGATGGCCAATATTTTTGAGAAATAATTGTGTCATCAGCTCCAGTATCTAGAATTCCTTGGAATTCCTTTCCTTCAATAAGTAAGGAAATTGTGGGTCTTTTGTGAGAAACGGGTTGAACCAAATTTACATCAGAGCAGCCCAAGAAGGCAGTCCCCTGCGGTAGGTTTGGGCGGTGGAAGTGCCTCCTGGATTCAAGGGAAGGAGTATTAATTGTGCAAGACTTGTTCGTGCTGGGATGGCCACAACTCCATTAATAGCTGTGGCCAGTATTTTTTTCTCCAGTGAAATCATTATTATTAATGCCATGGAAGACCTGAACACCATGTAAGTTAGTAGAGGCTCTCCCAAAAATAAGGGCACACATATGAGATTGAGGGGGACCCATAATTCCAGTGGGTATTATCTGGGGTCCTTGCATTGAGTCCAATATAGTATCGGTGGTGGCACAGAGGTTCAATCCTGCGCTGCCTGGAGTGGCTAGTTGGAGGGAGGCAATTGTGGAGAAGAATTTTGAGGTAGGTTGGGAGTTTGGGAGGGAACAAATCTTATTGCCCCTGGGTTTGTCCTGGGGGATGTCGTGGCCCGGGGCTGGCCCCGCAGGGAGTTTCCCAAGAAGCAGGAAAAAATAGGCTGTCTGAGGGCATTTGTCTTAGATCTACACTCACTGGCCCAGTGATGACCTTTACCACATCTAGGGCAAAGGATAGCTTGGGGCGGTATAGCCCCAGTTGAAGGAGACGCTATTCCTAGGCTTTTTTTGCCTGTCGGACACTTGCCTGCAAAATGGCCAGGTTGTTTACAAGTAAAGCAAGTACGTGAGCCAGGATTGTGAAAGGTCTTGGTAAAGGTGGCACCTAGGGCAAGACCCATGGCATGGGCTGCACCTACCCCTGCATAGAGTCTAATAAAGTCAGAAAGTTTCCCTTTATCCTTATGTGGTTGAAGAACATCCTGACATGCCGGGTTGGCGTTTTCAAAGGCAAGATGTTTTACAAAAGCGCTTTTGCTTTCGCTTGGTCCAAGCAAGCATTCCACAGCTAGGTTAAGTCAGGGAACAAAGTCGCTATAAGGCTCGTCGGGCCCTTGTCAAATTTTTGCCAGGGAAGTGGTAGCCGAGGCTTTTGAGGGAGGTGTCTCCAAGCATGTAAGCCAGCCATCTGAATCTGCATCAAAAGTCCAGCAGGGAAATGTGCCTGTTTAGTTTTATTGTCAAAAGGCTCATTGCCCACTAGCTTAACATAAGTCCTGGATTTAGAGAAGGCCTTAGTTAAAATTTTTTGAGCAGTTTCCCCACAGTGCTCTTTGAAATCTGCATTCCATAACAGGAAGTCTCTGGCACTGAGGGTAGCTTGGTCTAAAAATTTCCAATCATTGGGAGTAAGTCATTGTGTGCTGTGGCGTTCTAATAAAGCCAACGTGTAGGGTGCAATGGGACCATAGTGAGCACAAGCCTTTTTAAGTTTTTCAGGAAAATGCAGGCTTAATTTTTTGTAGACTCTGGGTTCCTGCCTGCCTAGGGCTGAACTCCTCATCCTCTGAGTCCTGATCTCCTTAATCCATTTCCCCGCTTCCTCCTCTTTATCCTCGTCTAATTCTTTGACCTCAGCCTGGGCAGGCTTATCTATCAGACTGGTGGTGACTGGGAAGGCGAGCACAGGTCAATGGAGTGGCTTCGCCTTTGTATTAGACCACTGTAGGCCAGTTGCTTTGACTCCATACCTAAGGCTAATGAAGAGAGCTCAGAGTGAAGGGATCTTAATTCTTTTAAAGGTTGGATCTGTTCCTGTGTATGTTGAAAGGATGCTCACAAAGGAGCCAGTTTAGGCAAATGAAGTGGGGAGAAAATATCGGGGGGGGGGGCATTTGTTCCCTGAAGGGCCAGAGCACAAATGGCAGGAGAGATATAGGAGGGAGGTGGATGTGTAAGTCCTATAGGCTGTGGCAGGGTCTTGAGAGGTGGAGGGTCTTCTGAATGGTAGCGAGCTGCTTCCTTCTCCAAGGTAGCCTCCTCTACAGGGGTCAATGAGTCTCCGGTATTTAAAACTGGATAAAGGCAATTGGTAATCATTGGAGCCTTATTCATTAGGGTGGTATTTTGAGGGGGACCAGGAAGGTTCCCACGGTCCTGGGGAGCCTGAGAAGGGTCTATGTCTATACTAACTGATGGGCATGCCGAGGGGATATGAGAAGTATTTGCATAGTCTCTTTCCAAACCTTGACAACTTTTAAGGTACCATTGTCAAAGGGTGAACTTTTAAGAATTCTATTAATTAAGTTCCAGTAAGAAAAGGTGGGAACAGGCACTTTTTCTGGGCCAAAGGATTCATAATAATCTTTTAAACAGTCTCCTACTCTAAGCCATCTTTTACCATCAATGGTCGTTTCAAGAGGAAACCATGGACACTGCTCTCTTATGTGTGAAAAGAAAAAAAATTTAAGTCTTTTTTCTTAATACGCGCCCCCATGTCTGGAAGGACTCCTTGTAGCCTGACAAAAAAAAATCATGTGACGAAACTGCCTGCCCCATGGTGGGTCAATCACCGTGTGTCATCCCCACCCTCCTCCTGGATCTGTCTCTCGGTGGTGTCTTCTGCGGTTATTGTAAGCTCCGCTTGACCAAATCTTCCAGGAGGACGGGGTCCCCCTCAATCAAAAGCTCGAGCCCCAGTCAGTGGGCGCCAGATGTCCCGGCCGGCAGGACACATCAACGTGGGCAGCGAACCTAGATAGGGAGGAATGAAGGGACAAGAGACACGAGAGATGACAGCAAGACAGGAGTTCTGATCAAGCTGCAAACTTTTATTGTTCACACAGGGGTATTTGTATGCTGGATGTGGGAAATCTCTCTTATCGGCACTTCCTAGATGTCTTCACAAGGTGAGATAACCTCAGGAAGTTTCAGAAAGACAGATGGGCACAGGATGCCTCAGGGAGACAGATGGCTACAGGATGTCTCCCAGACAGGATGTCTCCTGGTGGCTGTTTCTTGTAAGTGTCAGGCTATTCTTTGAAGGAGAATTCCTTCTACCTCTGATAGTCAGGGATTCAGTATTTCGAATAGAAAATTGGAAAATGAATCCAATGTGTATGCAAATATATGCTACCCAAAAGTCTTCCCACTCTCATTCAGAACAATGCCTTGACATTACCTTCACCCAAGTAAGACACAATAAGAGGAGAAGAGTTAGAAAATCTGTGAATACACATCTGGAATGGAAAATGCTCAGTAGTTAACAACCTTGGAGGTGGTAGAGGTGTTTCAAAAAGTAAGGTACATGGTAAAAACTCCACAAACATGAAGGTCTCTTGGCCTAAAGACTTCTTGAGAAACTGCCTCTGAGGTTGGGCACTTGAAATATATGTTGTTGTCAGGAGTTTTAACTTCCTTTGTAGTGAGACCATCAAATCTGGGTCTGCTTCTGTGTAACCTGGAGCACATGGTTTCTTTTTTTCCAATAAACATGAGGCAGCAGGGCTGAATTCTCTCTTTGTAGGTAATTTGTTGCCATTTGGGGGCAAAGTGTCTCCCAGTGTGGACTTTGAAGCCATTTGGTCTTCCTCTACTTTTCATGGTGTTTCTTGCAGCTACACTGGGAGTTTGGTATTTGCTTCATGAAATACGAGGAGGTCAACTAGGACAGAGTGCTGGAGGGAGTTCTGTCACGTGTGTTGGTTAAGGGTCTGCAGGAGAGTGCACCAACCAGGCTTCTATCCCACATAGCTTGCCTCCTTGACAATAGAAATCTGATTCTAAACATTGCCCTGAAACCTCTCCGTATAACAAGATGCCTTTACATACAAGGGTATGGGGGCTGCACCATGTCAGTCACAAACCATTTGGAAGCCAATGGCAGATCCACATGACCCCATCACAGATGTTTTAACAAACACCTACACTCCACTGCTCTAAGCCGAATACTCATCGGGCTCCAAATTACTGGCATCTCTGTTCTACATGATTTTCATGAAACCCAGTCAATCAAGGCACTGTCTGGTACACTCATGATCATCTATAAGACATCCAAAGGTTCTCCACTGACACCTGTTCATGAGAATTTCAAAAATTTAATGGTATTTATCTAGCCTTTTTTCAAGGATGAAGTTTGAGGCACTGTGGGGTTTAATTCATTCAGGAACCATTAAATGGAGAGGAAGCTCATTTCAATGAAATCTCTGGAGAATTCTAACAGGCAATGCTTCCCAACGACAGGCTAAAAGGTCACATTAAGCCAGGCGTTTGAGGTCTACAATGTGTGATCCTTTTGTGTTTTGACTTGCAACTATGGCTGCCAATTCTTTAAGAATAAAATCATGTGATATCCTTCCTGAGATTCCCAGTGCTCTGTGGAAAGCCACCCTGGGCCTTGATCTCAGTTTCCATGGGCGACTCTCATGTGTGGCCTCCTAAAATCCCATCACAATACATGGCAATACTTCTTTGAGGTCAGTTCCATAACTCAGTCTCTAAGGGGAATCACACCAGTGTTCAAGCCCAGGTGGCCTCAGTCATCTCTTCCAACGGCCACAAAAATGACCACAATTAAAACCAAAACACTCCCACATGGCCCTCATCTTCTTCCATATAGACACTAATCATAACCTCAGGCTGTAGGTTTCCATGAGGGCCAAAGCCAAAGACAGTGTCCAAAATAAGGTCCCCTTCTCCCAGTTGCCTAAAGTCAGTGTGGCAGGGACACCCTTCCTGCGAACCAGGAGTGATCTAAGAGGCCTGCCCTTAATACTGCTCTGATTCTCCATTTTGTGGCCTAATGACTGTGGGGTTTAGATTCCTTATGTTAATTGGGGTCATGAGAAAACCCAAGCACCTATGGCCTAGCCTCTGTAGTGATTTGAAGAACTCATTTGACCCAAAGGATCACTATTCTCAAAGATGGAGGTCAGGAACCTTACAGAGGAAGGTGAGAGACTTCATCCACAATGACTGCTCTTTTGGCTATTTTGGTTTTGGATGCACACATGGGATTTTTTTAGATCCATTAAGTGCTGAGAATCTAAGCCACAACCTCACACAGGGCCAAGAAGCTGATTCAGACACATCCCTTTCCAAAGCAATTAAGCCAAGAGCCAAAGGTGATGCCCATTCATTTCCATTTGAAATCTCTTCAGTCTTCACAAAGGGGTGGCCTGAGGCAAAGACCTTCCTGACATTCAGGGCAATAACACAATAGGTAAGCAAAAGGCCCAAAGCAGGGTTTCTCCACTGAGACTTTCCTGGTCACACTGATATCTGAGTTTTCTGAGATGCTCACCATTGCCTTCAGCTATCCAGTACATGGCCATGTCACAGAGCTTAAAGGTGGTACATATCTTGGACACAAAACCATGAGCCTATTCTGGAGTTTGGCCAAAATTCAGAAAGAAAATAGGAACTTAGGAAGATATTAGGAGTGGCCGATCCATATGGCAAGCCGCAGACCATTCATAAATAGGACAGGATGAATGCTGGTAAGATTTCTACTAGATAGGACATATGTATTGATGCACTCTCTATTCTAATGTCTACAACCACGGACACAGTGGGATACACAGACATAGAAACACTCGCCTTGTCAAAAGACTTACTAGAAACATTTCACACCAAAACAAACAAAACGACTTTCCTACCTATTCTCAGAACATGAGACAAAATGACAAACCCACACCCACACCCACACCCACACCCACACAGACCCCCAAGTAGGTCTGTGAAAATATGGAGTGACGTTTGACTGGTGGGCCATAATATATTCCCCCATAATGGGCTGTCCTGTCTCAGATCTGGTCTCCGTGTCCAACTCTGTGAAGCTGTTAGGAGCCAGCGGTGAGCCAGTACCTTCTTTCTCAGGAAAGGCCCCTCCTCAGACCTTCCTGGCATTAGGCTATCCTCACATCAGTAGGTACCAAGAAACACTGTCTCTGTCCTTGGAAAATCCAAACAAGTTTGAACACTGGGACATGAACTGGGACTAGCTCTGGGTGCCTGACTTCCTGTATCCCAAGTTCAGAGAGTTCCTTCATCAAGGAAGTGAGGTGAGGTCACTTCCTTCAGGAACTAAATGAGGTCACTGCCTTGACAACAACTTTGTCCTAAAAGTTGCTTCTAAGAGTCCCATGAGATGGAGGATGCACCTACTCGCTCTGACATTTTCACAAGTTAGAATGGTATATCAACCATAGGCACCCGGGAACAGCTCTCTACACAGGCCTGGTTTGGTCCATCTTCTCTACATTAAGATGAAAGAGGCTGATTCAGACACATCCCTTCATCTTGACCAGGTTGTTTACCATGGAAGTTGACTTTTCCTCCCTCAGGTCCTTCATAGCTGCCTACATCTTCTCCATGGATCATTTCTGCATGGACCTTTGAGGTTCTCAGCAGGTGGAAGTTTCCCTACACTCCTGTATTGTAAGGCCAACTCTGTCCCTGCTTTTCTACAAAGTTAGATTGAGGGAACAGTGTATGGTTTGGGTAATAACAGGTTCGATTTTGTTAGGAATCATTCTGAGCGATGAATAATGGTATTGGGAACCTGCGATATTTATTAAATTATATTGGTAAAATATATGTATGAAAGCAGAAATCTAGGATTTGAAGCCCAGAAGGGCATTGGGCCCATGATTGGGATACGTAGTGTTGAATTAGGTTCTGCACAGATGTCTCAGATAAATCCATTTACAATGGCATAGGACCTTGTACATTGGATGATTGAATGAGGAAGAGAACATCCAGTCAAAAAGGGATAGTCGGTAGGATTAGGTAGATAGTCGGTAGGTTTAGGAAGAAGAGTGAGTACAGGATTTGGACGGAAATTTCTTTAGCAATAGGGTTTCAGTTAGAGAGTGAATGTAAATGTCAGCACATATGAAAATTCAGTCACAATGATGAACTTTGAAAAATATGTAGAAAAGCAGATAATAATAGAGACTTTAAAAAATCTGGCAAGGTATAAAGTGAGTGATAGGATTAGACATTTTGTACACTGTTGAGTTTGAATATATAATCTTAAGAAGAAACAAATATGCAGTGACCATTAGGATTGACATTTGAGAGCATTAGGAAACCTGGACATGGATGCTTTTAGTAATCCATGTTCACTTTCCTTTTAGGCTTTGGTACAATCATAAGTGTGACCTTTGCATTTTTTGTCCAGAATATTACTGTCATAGAATGTATATGTGGATCAGGTGACATGAGCATTTCTTCAAGCATTTCTGGGAGTAAGGTTTTCAAGAGCTATAAATTAGTATTGGGGGTACAAAGAGGTGTACCCTGTGTCCATGAATATAGACATAATGCATGAATAGACCACATTTTGAATAAATAATTTAACTGTTCCCACTTTAAATAATGCATTGAATTAATATATGAAATATTATAAGAAATCTTGTATTGATATAATATCATTCATTTCAACCAGTAATACATCTAAATGTAATATTAGGGTTATGGATTATCATGAAAGGTGTGTGAGTATTGCTTCAAAAGTGATCCTAGAAATCGAAAATAATGTGTTTGGAAAGAAGTCTCATAAAAAGACCAGTCAAGAAACATGGAGGAATACATGTGATCTGAAGAAGAAAATGATTGAATGTGAAACAAATGCCTATAAACTTGCGAACTTGTGGATGAAATATATATCCCATGATGTGAATAAATTGAAGAAATAGTAATGTACCAGTGTTGAATAAAACGAACATCCAAATACACATCATGTCCCATAGGAATCTACTTGCATTGATGTTAAACTAGGTCAGTTACTGTAGAAATATTAGGATTTGTATGCACCATTCACTAAAGTTAGTTTTCAGTACTAAGAAACAAATATGTATATCAGGAGAATGAACATTTTGAGAATACTCTTGAGAAAATTTGATTATAAATCCACATACTTGAATATGAATGAGTTAAGGGAGTTTATAATAAGACACATATTTCATATTTTGAAAAATCTGGAGAATTTATATATATATATATGTATATATATATATATATATATATATATATATATATATATATATATATATATATATATATATACACAAACACATACACACACAAACACACACGGACATTAAAAATAGCATAATATATGCTATAGGAAATTCACCATGAAATTTATATCATCCAGAGATCCAAAAATATTTATTTTATTTAACATGGATTTATGTATAATGTTGTTCAACTAGGAAGCTCACGCATAGGTTGAATTTTCAGTTCTAAAGCGGAGTGATCTCTTAAAATTTGTATCTGCCAAGTCAGCCACTTCACAAGAATGTACGTGTGGTATCAGGTAAGATTCTATAATTGCATGTAAAAATACATGTGCTGAATAGGCTACAGAGACAGGGAAACAGGAATTCACATATTTGTTAACTTTAAAACACATGGAGAAATATTTTAACAAATAATTGACTAGATTTATAACTCCTACCCTAAATAATGCAAAAGGCAATTCCACTATACACCATGCCTTCTCTGAACTGCTTGCATTTCTATTTTTTTGGTTTATTTTTCTCCACCTTATTAGGATTAGTTGTCAGAGTCTAGTAGGGTAGGTGTTAGTGTGAGGTATTCAGTATTTTGAAAGGAAAATTGGAAAATGAATCCAATGTGTATGTAAATATGTGATACACAAAAATCTTCCCACTCTCATCCAGAACAATGCCTTGACATTACAATCGCCCAGAGTAAGACACAATTAGAAGAGAAGAGTTAGAAAATCTGTGAATAAATATCTAGAATGGAATATGCTCAGGAGTTCACAATCTTGGAGGAGGTAGAGGAGATTCCAAAAGTAAGGGACAGTGTAATCATTCCAGAAACATGGAGCTCTGCTGGCCTAAAGACTTCTTGAGAAACTGCCTCTGAGGTTGGGCACTTGGAATATATGTTGTTGTCGGGAGCTTCAGCTTCGTTTGTAGTGAGACCATCAAATCAGGGTCTTCATCTATGTGACCTGGAGGACATGGTTTCTTATTTTCCACTGAACATGAGTCAGCAGTGCTGAATACTCTCTTTGTAGGTAAACTGTGGACACGGGGGGCTAAGTGTATCCACATGGGCCTGTGAAGCTATTTGGTCATTCTCCACTTTTCGTGTTGTTTCTTGGTGCTGCACTGGGATTTTGGTATTTGTTTCACGAAATACAAAGAATTCAACTGTTACTCTGTGCGTGAGGGAGTTCTGTCACGTGTGGTGGGTCAGGGTCTGCAGGAGAATGCACCAAACAGGCTTATATCCCACATAGTTGCCCCCTTGACCATAGCAACCTGATTCTTAATATTTCCCTAAAACCTCTGCATATAACAAGATGCCTTTACATTGAAGGGACTGCTGGCTCCACCATATCAGTCACAAGCAATTTGGAAGCCAAAGGCAGATCCACATGACCACACCGCAGATGTTTTATCACACACCTGCCCACCACTGCTCTAGGCCCACTCCTCAGGAGGCTCCAACATCCTGGCATCTCTGTTCTGCACAATTTTTATGAAAACCAGTCAATCAAGGCACTGACTGTTATTCTCATGATCAGCCACAAGATATTCAAAGAATCTCCAGTGCCAACTTGTCACGGGAATTTTAAAAATTTCATGATATATTGACCTAGCCATTTTTCAAGGATGAAGTTGGAGGCATTCTGGAACTATTAAATGGTGAGGAAGCTCATTTCAATGAAATATCTGGAGATGTCTCACAGGAAAGGCTTCCCAAAGAGTGAACAAAAGGTCACATGAATCCTTGAAAATTGAGGTCTACAATGTGAGGTCCATGTGTGTTTTGACTCTCAACAATGGTTGCCAAGTTTTTCAGAATAAAATCATGTGATATCCTGGCTGAGATTTCCAGTGCTCTGTGAATAGCTACCCTCGGCCTAGATCTCAGTTTCCAAGGGCGACTATCGTGCGTGGCCTCCTAAAATTCCAACACTATTCATGGCAATACTTCTCTGAGTTCAGTACGAGAACTCAGTCTTTATGCGGAATCCCACCAAAGTTCAAGCCAAGGTGGACCATGTCATCTCTACTAACCGCCACAAAAATGACTATAATTAAAACCAAAACACTCCCACATGGCCCTCATTTTCTTCCATACAGACACTCATCATAACCTCTGGCTGGAGGTTTCCGTGAGGGGTGCAGCCCAAGACAGTGTCCAAAATAAGCTCCCTTGCCCCTCATTTGCCTAAAGTCAGGGTGGCCTGGACACCCTTCCTGTGAACTAAGAGTGATCAAATAGGCCTGCCGTTTATTTTGCTCTGCTTCTTAAATTTGAGGCCTACTGATGGTGGGATTTAGATTCTTCATGTGAATTGGAGTCATGAGAAAACCCAGTCACCTATGGGCTAGAATCTGCAGGGCTTTGAAGAACTTATTTGACCCAAAGGAGCCCTATTCTCACTTGATGGAGGTCAGGAACCTTACCAAGGAAGGAGAGAGACTTCATCCACAATGATTGCTCTTTTGGACATTTTGCTTTTGGATGCATACATGGGATCTCTCTTTAGATCCATCAGGTTCAGAGAATCTAAGCCACAGAGTTACACAAGGTCAAGGGGCAACAGAACAATAGGTAAGGAAAAGGCCCAAAGCATGGTTTCTCCACTGAGTCTTTACTGGTCACACTGATATCTGAGTTTTCTGAGATGCTCGCCATGCCCTTCATTTAACCAATACATGGCCGTGTCACAGAGCTTGGAGGTGGTACATATCTTGGACACAAAACCATGAGCCTATTCTGGAGAGTGGCCAGAATTCAGGAAGCAAACAGTAACTTAGGAAGATAGCAGGTGTTGCCGATCCATAAGGCAAGACGCAGTCCATTCATAAATTGGGAAGGATGAATGCTGGGAAGCTTTCTACTAGACAAGACTCATCCATTGATGCATTCTCTTTGCTAATGTCTACAACCATGGACACAGTGAGATACACAGACATAGAAACACTCGCCTTTTCATACGACTTTCTGGAAACACTTTACTCCAAACCAAACAAACCGACTTTCGGACATATTCTCAGAGCATGAGAAAAAAACCACAAACCCACACCCACAGCCAGATAAGCACCTCCTTCCTCCAAGTAGGTTTGTGACTATCCGGAGTGTTCTCTGACTGATAGGCCATACTATGTTCCCCCAATAAGCCTCTCCTATCTCACATCTGGTGTCCATGGGCAATTCTGTGAAGTTGTCAGGAGCCAGCAGTGAGCCACTAGCTTCTTTGTCAGGAAAGGCCCCTCTTCAGAGCTTTCCTGTCATTTGTCCATCCTCACATCAGTAGATACCAAGAAAGACTGACTCTGTCCTTGTTAAATCAAACAAGTGAGACCACTAGGCCTGGGACTGAGACAGGCTCTAGATGCCTGGCTTCCTGGATCCCAAGTTCAGAAAGTGCCATCACCAAAAAAGTGAGGTGAGGTAACTTCTTTCAGGAACTGAATGAGGTTACTGCCTTGGCAACCAGTTTGTCCTAACACATGCATCCAAGGTTCCCATGACATGTAGGCTGACCGTATTTCTGTGACACTTTCACAAGTTAGAATGGTATATCAACCATAGGCAACCGGGAACAGCTCTCCACACAGGCCTCATTTGGTCCATCTTATCTACATTAAGAAGAGAGAGGCTGATTCAGACAAAAGCCTTCATCCTGACCAGGTTGTTTGCCATGGAAGATGACTTTTGATCTCTCAGGACCTTCATACCTGCCTACATCTTCTCCAGGGATCAATTCTGAATGGACCTTTGAGGTTCTCAGCAGGTGGACAATCCCCTACTTTCCTGTATTGTAAGACCAACTCTGTCCCTGCTCTTTTATAAAGGTAGATTGAGGGAACAGTTTATGGTTAGGATTAATTACATGTTTGTTTTGGGTTAGGAACCATTTTGCTGGATGAATAATGGTATTGGGAATCTGTGATATATATAAGAATATAGAGTTGAAAAATATGTATGAAAACAGAAATTTAGTAAGATTTAAAGTCCATATTGGCATTGGGCCTTTGATTGGGATACTTAGCTTTGAATTACGTTCTGCAGTGATGTCTCAGATAAATCGATAATCAATGACATAGGACCTTGTACCTTGGATCATAGATTGTAGAAAAGAACATCCACTCAAACAGGGATAGTCCATAGGATTAGGAAGATAGTCAGTAGGTTTTGCAAGAAGTGTGAGTACAAGATATGGACCAAAAGTTCTTTATCAATAGGGTTTCGGTAATAGAATGAATGTCAATGTCAGCACATGTGAAGAGTCAGTCACATAGGTAAACTGGGGAAAATATGTAGGAAAGGAAACATCAATAGAGACAGTAGGAAATCAGGCAAAGTATAAAGTGAGTGATAGGATTAGACATTTTAACAGGGTTGATATTCACTATATAATCTTCAAAGAAACAAATATGTAGTCACCAATAGGATGGACATTTGAGAGAATTAGGCAACCTAGACATCAATGTTTTTAGTAATCCATGCTCCCATTCAATTTAGGCTTTTGTACAAACATATGTGTGATCTTTGCATTTTGTATCCAAAATAGTACTGTGATAAAATGTATATGTAGATCAGGTGACATAAGTATTTTTTCCACCATTTCAGGGAGCAATATTTTGAAGATGTATAAATTAGTATTGCGGGTACAAAGAGGTGTACCCTGTGTCTATGAATATAGAGATAATGCATGAATAGATGATACTGTGGATAAATAATATAACTGATTCCACTTTAAATAATGGATTAAATTGATATCTTAAAATATATAAGAAATCTTATATTGATACACAGTCATTCATTCATATCAGTTATACATCTAATGGTAATATTAGGGTTATGGTTTGTCATTAAGGGTGTGTGAGTTTTGCTTCAAAAGTAATTATGGAAATCGAAAATAATGTGTTTGTAAAGAAGTCTCATGAAGAGACTAGTTAAGAAACATGGAGGAATACATGTGTTCTGAAGCAGGAAGTAATTGAAAGTGAAACAAATTGATAAAAATTAGCGAACTTGTGGATGAAATATATATCCTATGATGTGCATAAACTGAAGAAATAGTAATGTACCAGTGTTGAAAAAAAATGAACATCAAAATACATGTCATGTCCCATAGGAATCTACTTGCATTGATCTTAAACTTGGTCAGTAACTGTAGAAATATTAGGATTTGTATGCATCATTCACTGAAGTTAGTTTTCAGTACTAGGAAACAAATATGTATTTCAGGTGGATGAATATTTCTGAGAATAATCTTGTGAAAAGTTGATAATAAATCCACATACATGAACATGAATAAATTTAGGGAGTGTATAATAAGACACATATATTTCATTTTTTCAAAAATCTGGAGAGTGTATATATATATATATATATATATATATATATATATATATATATATATATATACACACACACACACACACTCACACAGACATTAAAAAGTAGCAATATATATGCCAATCAAAATTTATCATGAAATATATATAATCCACACATCCCAAAATATACTTTTTACTGAACATGGATTTATATATAATTTTGTTCAGCTAGGAAGGTCACCAATAGTTTGAATTTTCAGTTCCAACAGCATTAAGAGGAGTGATCTCTTTTCACAATTTGCATCTGCCAAGTCAGCAACCTGTCAAGTATGTACATGTGATACCAGGTAGGATTCTATATGTGCATATAAAAACACATGTGCTGAATAGGCCACAGAGAAAGGGAGAGAGGAATTCACATATTTGTTAACTTTAAAAACACATGGAGAACTGTTTTAATTAAAAATTGACTAGATTTATAATTCCTACCCTATATAATGCAAAAGGCAAGTCCAATTATACAACATGACTCCTCTGAACTGCTTGTATTTCTATTCTGTTTTGGTTATTATTCTCCATCATGTTAGGATTAGTAGTCAGAGTCTAGTGGGGTATGTGTTAGTGTCCAAAATAAGCTCTCTTACCCCTAATTTGCCTAAAGTCATGGGGGCCTGGACACCCTGCATTTGAAGCAGGAGTGATAAAATAGGACTGCAGTTAATACTGCTCTGCTTCTCCATTTTGAAGCCTACTGCCTGTCAGGTATAGATTCTTTATGTGATTTGGAATAATGAGAAAACCCAAGCACTTCTTTAGGGCTTTGAAGATTTCATTTGACCCAAAGGATCCCTATTCTCACTTGATGTAGGTCAGGAACCTAACAAAGGAAGGCAAGACACTTCATCTACCATAACGGATCTTTTTGCCATTTTGGTTTGGATGCACACATGGGATCTTTCTTTAGATCCATCAGGTGCTGAGAATCTAAGCCACAACCTCACACAGGTCCAAGAGGCTGATTAAGACACATCCCTTTCCAAAGAAATTAAGCAAAGAGCCACAGGAGATGGCCATTCATTTTCATTTGAAAACTGTTTTCTTCAGGCTTCACAAAGAGGTGGCCTGAGGCAAAGACCTTCCTGACATTCAGGGCAACAGAAACATAGGTAAGAGAATGGCCCAAAGCAGGGTTTCTCCACTGAGAATTTCCTGGTCACACTGATATCTGAGTTTTCTGAGATGTTCCCATTCTTTATTGCTATCCAGTACATGGGCATGTCACCGAGCTTGGAGGTGGTACATATCTTGGACACAAAACCATGAGCCTATTCTGCAGAGTGGCCAGAATTCAGGAAGAAAACAGAAACTTAGGAAGATAGTAGGTGTTGTCCATCCATAAGGCAAGCTGCAGTTCATTCATAAATTGGGCAGGATGAATGCTGGGAAGCTTTCTACTAGACAGGACATATCCATTGATGCATTCTCTTTTCTAATGTCTACAACCACGGACACAGTGGGATACACAGATATAGAATCACTCACCTTGTCAAAAAACTTACTAGAAACAGTCTATTCCAAACCAAACAAACTGTCTTTCCTACCTATTCTCAGAATATGAGACAAACCACAAACTGACACTCACACTCACAAAGGCATCTAATTCCCGCAAGTATGTCTCTGACTATCTGGAGTGTCCTCTGTCTGTTGGGCCATATTATGTTCCAATGAAATGTCCTGTCATGTCTCAGATCTGTCTCCTTTGCCAACTCTGTGAAGTTCTCAGGAGCCAGTGGTGAGCCACTACCTGCTTTCTCAGGAAAGGCCCCTCTTCAGATCTGTCCTGGCATTTGGCAATCCTCACATCAGTAGATACCAAGAAATACTGACTCTGTCCTTGGTACATCCAAACAAGTGAGCCCACTGGGATTGGGACTGGGACTGTCTCTGGCAGCCTGGCATCTTGGATTCCAAGTTCAGAGAGTTACATCACCAAGGAAGTGAGGTAGGTCACTTTCTTCAGGAACTGCATGAGGTCACTACCTTGGCAATCACTTTGATTTAACATTTGCTTCCAAGGGTCCCATGAGATAGAGGCTGCCCCTACTTTCGGTGACAATTTCACAAGATAGAATGGTATATCAAACATAGGCGCCTGGGAACATCTCCCCACACAGGCCTGGTTTGGTCCATCTTCTTTACATTTAGAATAGAGAGACTGATTCAGACACATCCCTTCATCCTGACAAGGGGGTTTGCCATGCAAGATGACTTTTGCTCTCTCAACTCCTTCATAGCTGCCTACATCTTCTCCAGGGATCATTTCTGCATGGACCTTTGAGGATCTCAGTAGGTTTAAGAACCCCTACATTCCTGTATTGTAAAAGCAACTCTGTCCCTGCTCTTCTGTAAAGTTTGATTGAGGGAAGAGTGTATGGTTACGGTTAATAAAAGTTCGATTTGAATCATTCTGCGGGATGAATAATGGTAATGGGAACCTGTAATATTTACAAGAATGTAAAAGTGAAATATAAGAATGAAAACAGTAATCTAGGTAAGATTTGAAGCCCAGAAGGGCATTGGGCCCTTGATTGGGATACTTAGCTTTGAATTATGTTCTGCAGAAATGTCTCAGATAAATCGATGTTCAATGGCATAGGACTTTGTACCTTGAATGATGGAATGTCAAAGAGAACTTCTAGACAAAAAGGGATAGTCGGTATTATTAGAAAGATAGTCGGTAGGTTTAGAACGAAGAGTGAGTATAGCATTTGGACCAAAAGTTCTTTAGCAATAGGGCTTCTGGTAGAGATTGAATGTAAATGTGAGCACATGTGAAGAGTCAGTCACAGTGATAATCTGGGGAAAATATGTAGGAAAGCAGATATCAATAGAGACATTAGGAAATCAGGCAAATGATAAAGTGAGTGATAAGATTAGACATTTTCAAGGGGCTTGAGGTTGAATATATAATCTTCATAAGAAACAAATATGTAGTCAAGAATAGGATTCACATTTGAGAGCATTAGGCAACCTGGACATGGATGTTTTTAGTAATCCATCTTCACTTTCCATTTAGGTTTGGTAAAATCATAAGTGTCACCTTTGCTGTTTGTGTCCAGAATATTACTGTGATAAAATGTATATGTAAATCAGGTGACATGTGCATTTCTTCCACCATTTCTGGGAGCAATATTTTGAAGACGTATAAATTAGTATTGGGGGTACAAAGAGGTGTACCCTGTGTCTATGAATATAGAGATAATGCATGAAAAGACCATACTGTGAATAAATAATATAACTGGTTCCACTTTAAATAATGGATTTAATTGATTTCTGAAACTAAGTAAGAAATCTTATATTGATATACAATCATTCATTCCAGCTAGTTGTACATCTAATGGTAATATTAGGGTTTGGTTTATCATACGGGTGTGTGAGTTTTGCTTCAAATGTGATAATGGAAATCGACAATAATGTGTTTGGAAAGAAGTCTCATGAAAAGAGCAGTCAAGAAACATAAGAAATACATGTGTTCTGAAGCAGGAAGTGACTGAAAGTGAAACAAATGCGTATAAATTAGCGAACTTGTGGATGAAATATATATCCTATGATGTGCATAAACTGAAGAAATAGTAATGTTCCAGTGTTGAATAAAAATGAATGTCAAAATACACATCATGTCCCATAGGAATCTGCTAGCCTTGATATTAAACTGGGTCAGTTACTATAGAAATATTAGATTTTTTTTTTGGTGTTATAATAGAATTTATTTTACCACTAGCATGCCACAGAATGTTGAGGAAAGAGCAATGGATTTTTAGTTATTGCACTAATAATCTAACATTTAATGACTCTTTTGGATAGTCTAGAAATTACATAAGGCTATGTTACATAACTTTTTTTTTTTAAATTTAACATTCATAAAAGCTTGGAGTTTTGCTAATATTTCTACTTTTTAATTTTTTATTTTTTCAGTTGTGATTGACCTTCATTTTGTTTATTTGTATGTGGTGCTTAGAATAGAACCCAGTCTCCCACACATGCTAGAAAAGCATGTTACCACTGAACCACAAACCCAGCCCCTCCACTTTTATCTTTACATCGAACACGCCTCTCCCTCATCTTTACTCACTTTCTTCCTCATTTTCCCCCTTCTCTCTCTTCCTTTTTCGTTTTCCTTTCATATCTGTTTTTCTCTCATGTCATTACAAACAGTAGTATGCTATGAAATTTAAATTTAAGACTGTTTATATAGTCATTGTTTTTTTCTTGAGAAAATTTAATAATTATAATCACCTGATAGATATATTAAAATACATTTTATACATATGTATCTATATTCATGCATATGCATTACATGTTATATATATATATATATATATATATATATATATATATATATATTTAAAAGTACTTTGATTAGCCTGTTAAAAATAATATAGACCAAAACTTTCTTAATTCTCAAGCCTTCCAGAATTAACATCTTACAGTGAAAATCAAATAAACATATTTAAATAAACAGGTATCATTCTTTTTTATCAATACTGATAATTTAAGGTTTTATATCACATTAAGCTGTAATACGGCATATTAAATCTTATGAATTAAAAAAAAAGTTTTTTGAATTACCTATTATTTAAGGACCATATGCACTGACGTTTTAAATGGCTTTCTTGTGATTTCAATTTCTATCAATTGTGTATTAATTGCCAAATCCTTATTTTAGTACTTTTCATATTCATAATTGATATAAAGTCAATTGTTTAATTCTTCTTGTAAGTAATTACTTATTACAGTAGGGACATATTAATAATTCTAAATCTGTATAAGAAAATAGTACAAAGATATTTTCATGCAAAATTAAGAATAATGGCGTGCTCTAAATGTCTGATTGTTGATACATATAACAAAGAGCTTTTGATCAGTCTCTTCCCCAGTAAAACATAAAATGCAAAGATATTCTTGGGTATATACGTACAAATAAAGATAAAGAAAATACACATTATCAGCTAGAAACTATTAAATAAAAGGTGAAAACAACAATCCAACAGATTGTACGAATTTGTCAGATGAGGTAGTATTCTGGAAGAATAGCCTAAGACTAGACCTGGTCCATGACAAAATATTCACGAAAAAAAGAAAATTTGAAAAATATAGGAAATGCTATGAATTTTTCAAGAAGGTAGGTGAATTATCCTTTAATCTCAATTTATGTGCATTTTCAAAAGCCAATTTCCTGGTAAAATAAATTTGTGATAGTTACAACTAAACAAAACAAAGTTTTGCTTAGCAAAATGAATGCATCTCAACCCATTTTTAGCTGATTTCTTCCCACTCATATTTAAACCGTTATTTATTTATTTATTTCTATTGGTTGTTCCAAACATTACAAAGCTCATGATATATCATCTTTGATACATTTGACTCAATTGGGTTATGAACTCCCATTTTTTCCCCAAATATGAATTGCAGAATCACATTGGTTACACATTCACATTTTTACATAATAGCATATTAGTGACTGTTGTATTCCTCGACCTTTCCTATCCCCCAATATCCCCCCTCCCCTCCCCTCCCATCTTCCCTCTCTACCTCATCTGCTGTTGTTCAATTCTCTCCATTGTTCCCCCCCCATTTCCCCTCAAATCCTCTTATATGTAATTTTGTGTAACATTGAGGGTCTCCTACTATTCCCATATGCTTTCCCTTCTCTCTCCCTTTCTCTCCCCCCACTCATCTTTGTTTAATGTTAAACTTTTCCTCATGCTCTTCCTCGATGTTCTTTTCTTAGTTGCTCTTTTAATATCAAAGAAGACATTTGGCATTTGTTTTTTAAGGATTGGCTAGCTTCGCCTAGCATAATCTGCTCTAATGCCATCCATTTCCATGCAAATTCTATGATTTTGTCATTTTTTAATGAAGAGTAATACTCCATTTTGTATAAAAGCCACATTTTTTTTATCCATTCATCTATTGAAGGGCATCTAGGTTGGTTCCACAGTCTAGCTATTGTGAATTGTGCAGCTATGATCATTGATGTGGCAGTATCTCTATAGTACGCTCTTTTAAGATCCTCAGGAAATAGTCCGAGAAGGGTGATAGCTGGGTCAAATGGTGGATCCATTCCCAGCTTTCCCAGGTATCACCATAGTACTTTCCAAATTGGCCTCACCAATTTGCAGTCCCACCAGCAGTGTACAAGTGTACCCTTTTCCCCACATTCTCACCAACACTTATTTTGTTTGACTTCATAATGGCTGCCGATCTTACTGGAGTGAGATGGTATCTTAGGGTGGTTTTGATTTGCATTTCTCTGACTGCTAGAGATGGTGAGCATTTTTTCATGTACTTGTTCATTGATTGAATGTCCTCCTCTGTAAAGTGTCTGTTCAGGTCCTTGGCCCATTTGTTGATTGGGTTATTTGTTATCTTATTGTTTAATTTTTTGAGTTTTTTGTATATTTTGGATATTAGGGCTCTATCTGAAGTGTGAGGGGTAAAAATTTGTTCCCAGGATGTAGGCTCTCTATTTACCTCTCTTATTGTTTCTCTTGCTGAGAAAAAAAACAATTTAGTTTAAGTAAGTCCCATTTGTTTATTCTTGTTGTTAACTCTTGGGCTATGGGCATCCTATTAAAGAATGTGGAGCCCGTCCCCACAGTATGTAGATCGTAGCCAACTTTTTCTTCTATTAGACACAGTGTCTCTGATTTGATATCTACCTCCTGGATCCATTTTGAGTTAACTTTTGTGCATGGTGAGAGAAAGGGATTCAGTTTCATTATGTTGCATATGGATTTCCAATTTTCCCAGCACCATTTGTTGAAGATGCTATCTTTCCTCCATTGCATGTTTTTAGCCCCTTTATCAAATATAAGAAAGTTGTAATTTTGTGGATTCGTTTCTGTGTCCTCTATTCTATACCATTGGTCCAGCTGCCTGTTTTGGTACCAGTACCACGATGTTTTTATTACTATTGCTTTGTAGTACAGTTTGAACTCTTGTATCGCTATACCTCCAGATTCACACTTCCTACTTAGAGTTGCTTTTGGTATTCAGGGTCTTTTGTTTTTCCATATGAATTTCATGATTGCTTTATCATTTCTACAAGAAATGCAGTTGGGATTTTTATTGGCACCGATTTAAACCTGTAGAGAACTTTGGGTAATATCAACATTTTGATGATGTTAGTTCTGCCTATCCATGAACAGGGTACATTTTTCCATCTTCTAAGATCTTCTTCTATCTCTTTCCTTAGGGTTCTGTAGTTTTCATTATATAAATCTTTCACCTCTTTCGTTAGGATGATTCCCAAGTATCTTATTTTCTTTGTGGATATAGTGAATGGAGTGGTTTTCCTCATTTCCATTTCAGAAGTTTTGCTGCTGATATACAGGAATGCCTTTAATTAATGCGTGTTGACTTTATATCTTGCCACTTTGCTGAATTCATTTATTAACTCTAGCAGTTGCTTTGTAGACCCTTTTAAGTCTGTTAAATATATTATCATGTCATCTGCAAATAGCGATAATTTACGTTCTTCTTTTCCTATTTTTATGTCTTTGATTTCTTTTGTCTGTCTAATTGCTCTGGCTAGTATTTCAAGAACTAAATCGAATAGAAGTGGTGATAGAGGGCATCCCTGTCTTGTTCCAGATTTTAGAGGGAATGCCTTCAGTTTTTCTCCATTTACAATGATGCTAGCCTGAGGTTTTGCATATATAGCTTTTACAATGTTGAGGTAACTCAACATTGTTATCCTAGTTTTTCTAGTGTTTTGAACATAAAGGGAGGCTGAACTTTGTCGAATGTTTTTTCTCCATCTCTCAAGATGATCATATGGTTCTTGTCTTTAAGTCTATTGATGTGGTGAATAGCATTTATTGATTTCCGTATATTGAACTAGCCTTGCTTCCCTGGGATGCAAGTTTTTTTAGTGTTTTGAACATAAAGGGAGGCTGAACTTTGTCGAATGTTTTTTCTGCATCTATCAAGATGATCATATGGTTCTTGTCTTTAAGTCTATTGATGTGGTGAATAGCATTTATTGATTTCCATATATTGAACTAGCCTTGCTTCCCTGGGATGAATCCTACTTGATCATGGTGCACAATTTTTTGATATGCTTTTGTATTACATTCACCAGGATTTTATTGAGAATGTTTGCATCCTAGTTCATTAGAGACATTGGTCTGTAGTTTTCTTTCTTTGAAGTGTTTTTGTCTGGTTTTGGGATCAGGGTGATTTTGGCCTCATAGAATGAATTTGAAAGAGCACCTTCTTTTTCTATTTCTTGAAATAGCTTGAAAAGTATTGGTATTAATTCTTCTTTTAAGGTTTTGTAGAGCTCCGCTCTATACCCATCCGCTCCAGGGCTTTTTTTGGTTGGTAGTCTTTTGATGGCTTCTTATATTTCTTCCTTTGTTATTGGTCTGTTTAAATTGTGTGTGTCTTCCTGACTCAATCTGGGCACATCGTATGACTTAGGAAATTTATTGATATCTTCACTATCTTCTATTTCATTTGAATATAGGGTTTCAAAATACTTTCTAATTATCTTCTGTATTTCTGTAGTGTCTGTTGTGATAATGCCTTTTTCATGCCGTATGTTAGTAATTTGAATTCTCTTTCTTCTTCTCTTCATTAGCATGGCTAAGGGCCTGTCAATCTTATTTATGTTTTCAAAGAACCAACTTTTAGTTTTATCAATTTTTTCAATGTTTTTTTTTTGTTTCAATTTCGTTGATTTCTGCTCTAATTTTAATTATTTCTTGTCTTCTACTACATTTGCTGTTGTTTTCCTTTTCTTTTTCTAGGTTTTTGAGGTGTAGTGTGAGTTCATTTATTTGTTTTTTTTTTTTTTTTTTGAGGAAAGAACTCCAAGAAATGAATTTCCCTCTTAAAACTGCTTTCATTGTTTCCTATAGATTCCAGTATGTTGTGTCTGTATAGTCATTTGTCTCTAAGAATTTTTTATATCCTCCTTTATGTCTTCTGTAACCCATTGAACATTCAGTAGAATATTGTTCATTTTTCCATATGATGTAGAATTTTTCCTTCCTTGTTTTATCATTGATTTCCAGTTTCATTCCAATATAATCAGATATGGTGCATGGTATTATCTCCACGCCTTTATATTTACTAAGGGTTGCCCTATGGCATAATATATGATCTATCTTTGAGTAGGATCCTTGTGCTGCTGAGAAGAACGTGTATCCACGTTCTGCATGTTGGCTATCTTCATAATTCTATGTCTTGGAGTTGGTCTATTATGGTTTTGAATGTTTGAGGTCATGTAGGCTTCAAGGATTTGGCAATCCATTCCATCTTTCATCTCTGGGAAGTTTTCTAGAATTATTTCATTTAATATGTTGTCCATTCCTTTGGTTTGGATCTCTATGCCTTCTTCTATCCTAATGACTCTCAAATTTGTTTTTTTATGACATCCCATATCTCTTAAATAGATTGCTCATGGGATATGAGCATCTTTTCTGTGTTGACTATATTCTTTTCAAGTTGATAAACTTTGTATTCATTATCTGATCTTCTGACTTCTACTTGATCTAGTCTATTTACAATATTCTCGTTTGAATTTTTAATGTGGTTTATATTTTTCTGCATTCCTAGGATTACTGTTTGATTTTTTTTAAGATCTCTGTCTTTTGGTGAAGCTCGTTCTTTGCCATTTGAATTTGTTTGTTTAATTCATTTTCAAAATATTCTTTTATTGCTTGGACTTGCTGCCTCATGTCTTCTCTAATATGTCTTTCCATCTGAGTTAGGGATGCATTGAGTTTTTTCCCTATCCCTGTTTCTGATGATTCTAGGTCCTCCTGTAAAATTAAGTTGTCCGGCATTATTTGTACACCTTTTTCCCTTGTTTTTTCATGAAGTTCACATTACTTTCCAGCTCCATTTGATTGCTGTGTTTCTGCTCTCTTCTATATATTTGTTTTAGTTTTATATATCTCTATTGACTCTCCTTTGTGTTGGTAGACTGTGAATGCTAAAGTGGATTCCACTGGGAAGGAATTCTGACGGCCGAGCTCCAGTGATGTCACCTCTCTGCTATGGTGGGCCCCAGGCTCTTTGCCCGGGTGTTCGCATGGGGGTGTGGGACTGTACTGTCTCTGTTTGGTTTCAGCTCCCGGTCGCCGGCGTGCAGGTGGTCACAAGCTGTCCAGTCGCGCAGTCAGCTGGTGGGCTGTCACCGGCGGTTGTGCGATCTCTAGCCACCCATTAGGGCGGGCATATGTCAGGCGATTGGTCGCTGGTGGGCAGGCAGCCTCCAGCCGTCCAGTCGCACCTGCAGCGGGCCGGCTGTTGCCGGCGGGCGAGCGTTCTCCAGGCGCCCAGTCACGCGGGCCTGGCCTCTAGTCCCCTGGTTTCTCCTGCTAGTCCTGGTTTCTCCTGCTAGACCAGATTTCCCCTGTGTAATGCCCTCGGCAGCTCAAACTGTACTCTGGCTTGCCGTTTCTTGGGTGTGGATTGTGTCTATTGGGAACCCCAGCACTCTATTTTTATTATTTTTTCCGTTTGCCCTTTCCCCCATCCCTGGCTAGACAGATTTCGTTTTCACCACTGATGGGAGGGGGAGTTGAAGGTCAGGTGCCTCTAGTTTCCCCCCCCAATCTTTATGCAGGCTCTCTCTGAAAATCCCTCCCCTGGAAAGCTTAGGAGAGATTTTATGCAAATTTCCTACTGTATGGGAGATGAGCGGAAAACACACAACTGTTTTATTGTTGCAATCTGTCGGAGAGTGGCGGTGGTTACTTCAGCTCTCCAAGATGGTGGCCATTGGTTTCCTTGGTGGAGTTTCCGTTGTGGGGGATAGAACTGTAGAGCTTCCTTCCCTGACTGAAATCCCGAACGCGGCCTGGGGCTCAGTGCGGTGTCAGCCGGCAGGATTCCACAGAATCTGCAGCAACGTTTCTCCCTGCATGCTAGTCGATTCTCGGTGGTGCCTCGATGTCTGCAGCCATGGGGCGGGCCACAGGGATCAATAAGCCCGGATCTCCAGTTGCATATTCAGCTCACGTTTGAGACTCAATTACCGGACCTCGTTGGTGGAAATCATTCTTTTAGGTTTCGGTGCACACCCATTTTTCTATAAGATCCTAACAAAATAGTCTTTTGTCATTTTAACTCGTTATTCACCTGCAATGTGGCGTGGTACACTGGGTGTGATGCACTCTATTTGCGGCCAACTTGCAATGTTGAAATATTATGTTTTGTATGCACCATTTACTGAAGATAGTTTTCAGTACTAGGCAACCAATATGTATTTCAGGTTGATGAATATTTCTGAGAATAATCTTTTGAAAAGTTGATTATAAATCCACATACATGAATATGAATGAATTTGGGGAGTGCACAATAAGGCACATATATTTCATATTTTGAAAAATCTGGAGAGTATATATATATATATATAATATATATATATATATATATATATACACACACACACACAGAGACATTACAATGTAGCATTATGTATGCCAACCGAAATTTATCATGAAATACATATCATCCACGGATCCAACAATATTAGTTTTACTGAACATGGATTTATGTATAATGTTGTTCAAATAGGAGGCTCACCCACAGGTTGAATTTTCAGTTTCAACAGCGTTTAGGAGGAGTGATATCTTCTCACAATTTGTATCTGCCAAGTCAGCCACCTCACAAAAATGTACGTGTGATACCAGGTAGGATTCTGTATATGCATATAAAAATACATCTGCTGACTAGGCTACAGAGAAAGGGAGAAATAAATTCACATTTTTGTTAACTTTAAAAACACACGGAGAACTATTTCAACAAAAAAATTGACTAGATTTATAACTCCTACCGTATATAATGCAAAAGGCAAGTCCAACAATACCAAACATGCCTCCTCTGAACTGCTTGTATTTCTATTCTGATGGGGTTATTATTCTCCATGATATTACGATTAGTAGTCAGAGTCTAGTAGGGTAGGGGTTAGTGTCAGGGATTCAGTATTTCAAATGGAAAATTGGAAAATGAATCCAATGTGTATGCAAATATGTGCTACACAAAAATGTTCCCACTCTCATCAAGAACTATGGCTTGACATTACTTTTGCCCCAAGTAAGACACAATTAGAGGAGAAGTGTTAGAAAATCTGTGAATACATATCTGGAATGGAATATGCTCAGTAGTTCACAACACTGGAGGTGGTAGAGGAGTTCCCAAAAGTAAGGGACAGGGTAAACACTCCACAAACATGGAGCTCTGCTGGCCTAAAGACTTCTTGAAGAACTGCCTCTGAGGTTGGGCACCTGAAAAATATGTTGTTTTCTGGAGCTTTAGCTTCATTTGTAGTGAGACCATCAAAGCTGGGTCTGCATCTATGTGACCTGGAGGACATGGTTTCTTATTTTCCAGTCAAGATGAGGCAGCAGTGCTGAATTTGCTCTTTGTAGGTAAACTGTGACCACTGGGGTCTAAGTGTCTCCCCATGTGGACTGTGAAGCCATTTGGTCATCCTCCAAATTTCATGGTGTTTCTTGCTGCTGCACTAGGAGTTTGCTATTTGATTCAAAAATACAAGGAGTTTTAGTGGATCACAGTGCTGGAGAGAGTTCTGTCACATGTGTTGGGTCAGTTTCTGCAAGAGAATGCACCAAATACACTTCTAGCCCACATATATTGCCCCATTGACGATAGCAACATGATTCTGAACATTGCCCTGAAATCTCTCAATATTACAAGATGCCTTTACATAGAAGGGACTGCTCGCTGCACCATGTCAGTTCCAAGCCATTTGGAAGCCAGTGGAAGATCCACAAGACCCCACCACAGATGTTTTATCACACACCTGACCACCACGGCTCTAGGCCCACTACTCAGCAGGCTACAACTTATTGGCATCTCTGTTCTACACGATTTTCATAAAACCCAGTCAATCAAAGCACTGTCTGGTATACTCATGACCAGCAACAGGACATCCAAATGGCCTCCATTGCCACCTGGTCATGGGAATTTCAAAAATTTTATGGTATTTTTGTAGCCATTTTTCAATGATGATGTTGGAGGCACTGTGGGTTAAAATTCACTCCAGAACCATTAAATGTAGAGGAAGCACATTTCATTGAAAGCTTTGGAGAATTCTCACAGGCAAGGCTTCTCAAAAAGTGGCCAAATGGTCACATGAAGCCAGGCCCATGGTGGTCTACAATGAGGACCATGTGTGTTTCGACTCTCAACTATGGCTGCCAAGTCTTTCAGAATAAAATCACGTGATATCTTGGCTGTGATTCCCAGTGCTCTGTTGAAAGCCACCCTGGGCCTAGATCTCAGTTTTCAAGGGGGACTCTCATGCATGGCCTCCGAAAATCCTAACACAATTCATGGCAATAATTCTCTGAGTTCAGTTCCAGAACTCAGTCTCTAAGGGGAATCACACCAGAGTTCATGTCAAGGTGGACCCAGTCATCTTTTCCAACCACCAAACAAATGGCCACATTTAAAACCAAAACACTCCCACATGGCCCTCATGATCTTTCATATAGACACTCATCATAACCGCTGGCTGGATGTTTCCATGAGGGGCGAAGCCCAAGACAGTCTCCAAAATAATCTCCCTTGCCCCTTAATGGCCTAAAATCAGGGTTGCCTGGACACACTTTCTGTGAACCAGGAGTGATCAAATAGGCCTGCTGTTAATACTTCTCTGCTTCTCTAATTTGAGGCCTACTGACTGTGGGGTTTATTTTTTTATGTGAATTGGAGTCATTAGAAAACCAAGCACTTATCGGCTAGCTTCTGCAGGGTTTGAAGAAATCATTTGACCCAAAGGATCCCTATTCTCACTTGATGGAGGTCAGGAACCTAACAGAAGAAGGGGAGAGACTTCATCCACAATGACTGCTCTTTTGGCCATTTTGGTTTTGGATGCACACATGGGATCATTCTTAAGATACATCAGGTGCTGAGAATCTAAGCCATTGCCTCAAACAGGGCAAAGAGGCGGATTCAGACACATCCCTTTCCAAAGCAATTAAGCAAAGAGGCACAGGTGATGCCCATTCATTTCCATTTGAAACCTGTTTTCTTCAGGTTTCACAAAGGGGTGGACTGAGGCAAAGACCTTCCTGACATTCAGGGCAACAGAACAATAGGTAAGCAAAGCAGGGTTTCTCCACTGAGACTTTATTGGTCACACTGATATTTGAGTTTTCTGAGATGCTCGCCATTCCCTTCAGCTATCCAGTACATGGCCATGTAACAGGGCTTGGAAGTGGTACATATCTTGGACACAAAACCATGAGCCTATTCTGTAGAGTGGCCAGAATTCAGGAAGAACGCAGGAACTTTGGAAGATAGCACGTGTTGCCCATCGATAAGGCAAGCCAAAATCCATTCATCAATTTGGCAGAATAAATGATGGGAAGCTTTCTACTAGACAGGACACATCAATTGATGCATTCTCTTTTCTAATGTCTATAACCATGGACACAGTGGGATACACAGACATAGAAACACTCGCCTTGTCAAATGACTTACTAGAAATAGTTCACTCAAAACCAAACAAACCGCCTTTTCTATCTATTCTCAGAACATGAGACAAATCCACAAACACACAGTGACACCCACAGAGGCACCTCCTTCCCCAAAGTAGGTCGGTGACTATCCAGAGTGTCCTCTGACTGGTGGGCCATAGTATGTTCCCCAGAAATGGCCTGTCCTGTCTCAGATCTGGTCTCCTTAACCAACTCTGTGAAGATGTCAGGAGCCAGTGGTGAACCACCATCTGCTTTCCTCAGGAAAGGCCCCTCTTCAGAGCTTTTCTGGAATTTGGCCATTCTCATATCAGTAGGTACCAAGAAAGACTGACTCTGTCCTTGGTATATACAAACAAGTGAGACCACTGTGACTGGGAATGGGACAGGCTCTGGGTGCCTGTCTTCCTGGATAACAAGTTCTTAGAGTTCCATCACCAAGGAAGTGAGGTGAGGTCACTTCCTTCAGGAACTGAATGAGGTCACTGCCTTAGCAACCACTTTGTCCTAACAGTTGCTTCCAAGGGTCCCATGAGATGGAGGCTGCCCCTACGTACTGTGACACTTTCACAAGTTAGAATGTATATCAACCATAGGCACCCAAGACCAGCTCTCCAAACAGGACTGTTTGGGTCCATATTCTAATGGGTGGCACTAGAGCAGATTATGCTTAGTGAAGCTAGCCAATCCCTAAAAACCAAATACCAAATGTCTTCTTTGATATAATGAGAGCAACTAAGAATAGAGCAGGGAGGAAGAGCAGGAAGAAAAGATTAACATTAAACAGAGACATGAGGTGGGAGGGAAAGAGAGAGAAAAGGGGAATTGCATGGAAATGGAGGGAGACCCTCATTGTTATTCTAAATTACATATTAGAGGTTGTGAATGGAATGGGAAAATAACAAGGTGAGAAATGAATTACAGTAGATGGGGTAGACAGAGAAGATGGGAGGGGAGGGGAGGGGGGATAGTAGAGGATAGGAACGGTAGCAGAATACAACAATTACTAGTATGGCATTATGTAAAAATGTGGATGTGTAACCGATGTGATTCTTCAATCTGTATCTGGGGTAAAAATGGGAGTTCATAAATCACTTGAAGCTAATGTATGCTAATGTATGAATATGTTATGTCAAAAGATTTGTAAGGTTTTGAGCAACCAATAATAAAAAAAAGAACAGAGAGGCTGATTCAGTAACAACCTTTCATACTGACCAGGTTGTTTGCCATGGAAGTTGACTTTTGCTCTATCAGGTCCTTCAGTGGTGCCTATATCTTCTCCAGGGATCACTTCTGAATGAAACTTTGAGTTTTTCAACAGGTGGAAGATTCCCTACATTCCTCTATTTTAGGACCAACACTGTCCCTGCTCTTCTGTAAAGTTAGATTAGGGTACAGTGTATGGTTTCGCTTAATAACAGGTTTGATTTGGGTTAGGAATCATTCTGCTTGATGAATAATGATATTGGGAACCTGTGATATTTATAAGAATATATAGGTGAAATATAAGTATGAAAACAGAAATCTAGGTAAGATTGGAATCCCAGAAGGGCATTGCGCTCTTGATTGGGATACTTAGCTTTGATACATGTTCTGCAAAGATGTTTCAGATAAATCAATAATCAATGGCATAGGACCTTGTACCTTCGATGATTGAATGTAGAAGTGAGTATCCACTCAAACTGTGATAGTCGGTAGGATTAGGAAGATATTCTGTAGGTTTCAGAAGAAGAGTGAGTACAGGAATTGGACCAAAAGTTCTTTAGCAATAGGGTATCACATAGACAGTGAACGTAAATGTCAGCTAATGTGAAGTGTTAGTCAAAATGGTGAACTGGTGAAAATATTTAGGAAAGCAGACATCAATAGAGACATTAGGAAATCAGGGAACGTATAAAGTGAGTGATAGGATTAGACATTTGAACAGAGTTGAGGTTGAATATATAGTCTTAGGAAGAAACAAATATGTTGTCATAAATAGGATTGACATTTGAGAGCATTAGGCAACCTGGACATGAATGTTTTTAGTAATCCATGCTCACTTTCCATTTAGGCTTTGGTACAATCATAAGTGTGACCTCTGCTTATTGTGTCCAGAATATTACTGTGATAAATGCATACGTACATCAGGTGACATGAGTATTTCTTCCACCATTTCTGGGAGCAACATTTTGAAGACGAATAAATTAGTATTGGGGTTACAAATAGATGTACCCTTTGTCTATGAATGTAGAGATAATTCATGAATAGACCATACTGTGAATAAATGATATAATTGGTTCCAACTTTAAATAATAGATTGAATTGATATCTGAATATATACAGAAAATCTTATATTGATATACAATTATTCATTCTAACCAGTAATACATCTAATGGTAATATTAGGGTTATGTTTTATCATGAAGAGTGTGTGAGTTTTGCTTCAAAATGATTATGGAAATTGAAAATAATGTGTTTGAAATAAAGTCTCATGAAAAGACCAGTCAAGAAACCTGGAGGAATACATGTGTTCTGAATCAGTAAATGATTGAAAGTGAATCAAATGCCTATAAATTTGTGAACTTACGGATGAAATATATGTCCTATGATGTTCGTAAACTGTAGAAATTGTATTGTACCAGTGTTGAATAAAATAAACTTCAAAATAAACATCATGTCCCATAGGAATCTACTTGCATTGATGTTAAACAGGGTCAGTTAATGTAGAAATATTAGGATTGTATGCACCATTCACTGAAGTTAGTTTTCAGTAATAGGAAACAAATATGTATTTCAGGTGGATGAATATTTCTGAGAATAATCTTGTGAAATGTTGATTATAAATCCACATACATGAACATGAAAGAATTTAGGTAGTGTATATAAGACACATATATTTTATATTTGGAAAAATTTGAAGATTGTATATATATATATATTAAAAAAACAAAAACAGACAATAAGATGTAGCAATATATATGCCAATCGAAATTCTTCATGAAATGTACATCAGCCACAGATGCAAAAATATTTATTTTACTCAACATGGATTTATGTATGGCTTGTTGTTCTACTAGGAGGCTCACCCATAGGTTGAATTTTCTACTAGGAGGCTCACCCATAGGTTGAATTTTCAGTTCCAACAGAGTTTAGGAGGAGTGATCACTTCTCACAATTTGTATTTGCCAAGTCAGACACCTCAGAAGAATATACGTGTGATACCAGGTAGGATTCTATATGTGCATATAAAAATACATGTGCTGAATTGGCTACAGAGAATGGGAGACAGGTATTCACATATTTGTTAACTTTAAAAACATGTGGAGAACTATTTCAATTATAAATTAGCTAGATTTATAACACCTACCCTATATCATTCAAAAGGCAAGTCCAACTATACACCATGCCTCATCTGTACTGCTTGCATTTCCATTCTGTTGGATTATTTTTCTCCATCATATTAGTATTAGTAGTCAGAGTCTAGTAGGTTATGGTTTAGTGTCAGGTGTCCGGGCCGGCTGGACACTTCAACGTGGGCGTTGAACCTTGTTGGGGAGGAATGAAGGGAAAAGAGTCATGAGAGATGACAGCAAGACAACAGTTCTGATCATGCTGAAAACTTTTATAGTTCTCACAGTGTATTTATATGCTGCGGATGAGAAAGCTCTCTTATCGGCAGTTGCTGGATGTCTTCACAGGGTGAGATAACCTCAGGATATTTCAGGAAGACGGATAGCTGCAGGATGTCTCAGGGTGATAGATGGCTACGGGATGTCTCCCAGGCAGGATATCTCGCAGGGGGCTATTTCTTGTAAGTGTCAGGCTATTCTTTGAAGGAGAACTTCCTTCTAGCCCCTGACATCTCCTCCCTTTCTTATATAAAATATTTGACCATACTTTACAGGCCAATGTTTTAGGGGGTTATAGAGGCTCTGTTTCTCTAGCAGGCCTTAGAATATCTCCTGATCTGATCGAGCATGTTTACTAGATTTCGTGGTGGCCTTGGCATGTTTTTTGAGGAGACGGCTTTGAGGGGGAAGCATGCCAACTGCCATGCACCAGAGCGTGTCACTCAGAAGACTTGGATTTTGGGAACCATGGATCCATCCTCCTGCAGTCCTTCCTGCACCCTCCGTTATTATGCCCTAACGTCCTCACTCCATGGGTGCGTCCTCCCCCAAGTGGAGCGGCCCATGGAGGACGAACCCTTATGGCAAGTGCAGAAGATCGTTGGTCAGAGCTGTTACTTAGAGTTTTATGTAAGAAAGCGAGATCTGTGGGCATGTAAACTTAAGAAATAAGCTTGTGAGGAGGGTAGAACATCCTTTTAAATGTTGGCAGCACGGTCTTCCATATCCAGGCAATGATAGTGGACCTGTATGGGCTTAGAGGCCAAAATATTAATCTGTTCTTTAATAAATTGTACCAGCCTGTTTATAATGCAGGGTTTTAGGGACACCATTAAAAGTAAACCCAACAAAGGGCCTAATAGGGGAAGAAGGTAGGGTAAAAATCCATTAAGCCCAGTCCAGAGGGGATTTTCAAATATTTCCCTTCATCTCTTTTCTAGATCTTCTTGAAGCTGCTTAATTTTAGTGCATACTATGCCAGAATTATTGGCATAAATGCAGCATCGTTCCCCTAAGGCCAAGCAAATACCTCCCTGGTTAGCTGTCAGCAAATTTAAGCCTCGTCTTTTTTGAAGGAACACTTCTGCCAGGGAGTCTATTTGGTCCTGCAAATCTTTAATGGTTCCTGATAGAGTTTTTATCAGTTGTTCCTGATAGAGTTTATAATTTGTTGAGAGAGGCGATGGTAAGAGTGAATAGACGTGCCTAAGCCAGTGTACCTGTGCCCACAGGAACTGTTATTCCAAGGCTGGCAGATTGTTGGCTGCATCTGAAAAAGAGGAAATTTTGTCCTCATGAGGAGTGCCTCTGTCCCTGTTTTGAGGTAAGTCATTAACCTGTTTAACCAGGAGTTCTGGTAACCATCTTGGGGCTGTTTGATCTTGGTCCAAAACACAAGCTGAGCCTCCTCCCCAGATGAGGACAGGATCTGGGCCTTTCCATTTATTTTTAAGTGGATTGTGTCACATAACAGGTGGGCGAACAGAATTGGACGAGGGATGGCAGTGTCTGTCTGCTGCCGAATCGCCTTCATTGTCTAGGGTAAGAAAAATAAGGGCAAATAATGCATTGTTAAGGCGATGCCTGGGTGTGGTAAATACAAGGGAGGAAGCCTTAAGGAGGGATAGCCAAGTTTTTAAGTTAAGGTGGGCAAGTTCCACAATGCCTTGGCCCTGAGGGTTGTATGGAATTCTAGTAGTATGACAAATTTGCAAGGTAGCACAAAACTGTTTAAACTTGGCAATGGTAAATGTAGGATAAATATCTGTTTTAATATGTATTGGTTTACCCATAACAGAAAAGGCTGAAACAAGATGAGAAAGGACATCTTTGGTAGCCTCTCCAGAATGTGGTGATGCAAAAATAAAGCCGCTGAAGGTATCTACAGAAACGTGTATATATTTGGTTATTACAAATTCAAGAAAATGAGTAACATCCATTTGCCAAAACTGATCGGGCAGTAATCCTCGGGGGTTAACTCCCAAGTGTTGAATGGGGAGGGAGACAGCACAACCAGGGCATGCTTTTACTATTTCTCGTGCCTGTTGCTGGTAATTTTACAAAGTAATCAAAGGCTCTGGAAATTTAAATGGTGTATATTGTGTAACTCCATGGCCTTTTGAATGGAGCCAACAAAAATTGGAAAGATGGAACGAGTTGCTGCATCAGCTTGGGCATTACCTTGAATTAGAGGGCTGGGAAGATCATAGTGTGCCCTGATGTGTCCTAAGAAAAATGGGTGTTGTCTGGCCTGAATTAGCTGCTGAAGCTGGTGTAACAGAAAGGCCGCATTGTTAGAAGCCTTAATGGGGGGTGAAATCACCAGCAGGTGCACAGAATGAGCAATGTAGGCACTGTCTTTATAAATATTAACAGGATTATAAAAAATGTTATAAAAACTTGTGTTATGTCAAACAATTCCACAAACTGTGGTGACTGATAGACAGTATCAAAGGTGGTAGGCTTGTTATTGACAACAAAGACCGCTCGGCCATTACAGGAACCGTCTGTAAAGACAGTAAGCGATTGAGGAATGGAAGCCTTTTGAGTAATTTCAGGAAAAGTAAATGGATGTAACTGGACAAAATGTAAAAGGAGGTCTTTGGGGAGGTAGTGATCAATTGTTCCCAAAAGCCTGATAGGGCAATACCACATTCATCCCTTGTCTCTAGTAAAAATTGGGTTTGGACCTTAGTATATGGAATAAAAATATTATCAGGGTGTTTGCCAAAATGTTGTAGAGAAATCAAATGACCTTTAAAAATAATAGAAGCTACCTGAGCAAGATAAACAGTAATAACCTTCGAGGATGTGGTGGGTAAATGGACCCAAAACAAGGGGCAGTCTTTATTTTTAAAATGTGGATCTCGCTGCCAAAATATTCCTGTGGGTGTATGAGGAGTGTGTAAAATAACCAGAACCAGAGGAAGGTTATAAGAAATTTGTGTAACAAATTGTTGGGCAATGGCTTCTGTTACTTGGTTTAATGCCTGTCATGCCTTGGGAGTAAGATTTTGAGGGGAGGAGGGGTGGAAATTACCTCTCAAAATATCATTAAGGGTCAAAAGTACACAAGTGCATAATTTTAAATATGTTATTAGACATTGAATATCCCTCAGTAATTTCTGAAAATCTTTAAGGGTGTGAAGATGGTCCACACGTTCTTGTATTTTAGAAATTTGGATCTGATTTTCTAGAATTTTAAGGCCCAAACTCTTATAAGAGTCCTGTGATTGAACCTTATTAGGAGCTATCTGTAGTCCCAAGGTAGTGAGGATTTTGTAAAAGTCCAAGTAACAATTATTAAGGTCATGGGTATTAGGTGCAGCAATTAACAAATCATCCATATAATGTAAAATATAAATTTGTGGCCCTCACTCTCTCACAGGGTCTACTGCTTGAGCAACCTATTTTTGGCAAAGAGTAGGGCTGTTGGCCATACCTTGGGGAAGAACCTTCCATTGAAGTCTCTGCATAGGGCCCTGAATATTAATGCAAGAAAGACTAAAGGCAAAATAGGGTCTATCCTCAGGATGTAAAGGAATGATAAAAAAGCAAACATTTAAGTCCATAACCATTTTACAATAGTTTTTGTGAATAGCCACTGGTGTGGGAATGTCTGGCTGTAGTGCTCCCATCGGGAGTATAACTTTATTAATGGCACACAAATCTTGTAAATGGCGCCACTTGCCTGATTTTTTCTTGATAACAAAAATAGGAGTGTACGATGGTGAGGTTGAGGGCTCTACATGGCGGGCTGCCACCTGTTCCTTCACTAACATGGAGGCAGCCTCCAAATTTTCATGGGTAAGGGGCCACTGATCCACCCACACAAGAGTCTGTGTCTCCCAAATAATTTTATCTGCATGGGGTACAGGAGGGTCAGGGACTGACACTAAAAATCCAAATATCCAAGTCCATATGTATTTTTTTTATGGGTTGTATAAGCCCCACCAGTCCTTGTCTCAGCCTCCCAAGGCCTGTACCAGGGACAAAATTCATACGGAGCATTTGATGAGTCACCATGGAATTGGGACTGGCAAGAATAACTTCCATTTGACTCAAAATATCTCGGGCCCATAGGTAAACAGGGAGGTCAGGAACAACGAAAGAAGTGACAGTTCCCTTATTCCCCTCTTTATCAGTCCAGCTAAGAGCAGTAGAGCTGACCAGAGGATTTTTTGACTTTCCTATCCCTTTAAGGTCAGTCAAGGATGGGGTGAGGGGCCAACCTGATCGCCAGTATTTTTGAGAAATAATTGTCGCATCAACTCCAGTAACTAAAATTGCTTGGAATTCCTTTCCTTCAATAAGTAAGGTAAGGGTGTGTTTATTATGAGAAATGGGATGAACCCAATATACCTCAGAGGAGCCCAAGGAGGCAGTCCCCCACAGTAGGTTTGGGTGGTGGAAGTGCCCCTTAATCTAAGGGAAGGAGTATTAATTGTGCAAGACTTTTTCCTCCTGGGATGGCCGCAACTCTATTAATAACTGTGGCCAGTATTTTTATTTCTCCAGTGAAATCATTATCATTAATGCCAGGGAAGACCTGAACACCTTCTAAGGTAGTAGAGGCTCTTCCAAGAAGAAGGGCACACGTATGAGATGGAGGGGGACACATAATTCCAGTTGGTATTATCTGGGGCCCTTGCATTGAGTCTAATGTTGTATCAGTGGTGGTACAGAGGTACAATCCTGCACTGCCTGGAGTGGGTAGTTGGAGGGAGCCAATTGTGGAGAAGGATTTTGAGGTAGGTTGGGAGTTTGGAAGGGAACAAACCTTATTGCCCCAGGGAGTTTCCTGAGAAGCAGGAAGAAATAGGCTGTCCGAGGGCATTTGTCATTGATCTACACTCACTGGCCCAGTGATGAACTTTACCATATCAAGGACAAAGTGTAGCTGGGGGCGGTTTAGCTCCAGTTTGAGGAGACGCTATTCTTACTCTTTGTTTGCCTGTCGGACACTTGCGTGCAAAATGGCCTGGTTGTTTACAAGTAAAGCAAATATGTGAGCCAGGATTGTAAAAGGCCTTGGTAAAGGGAGCACTAAAGTGAGACCCATGGCATGGGCTGCACCCACCCCTGCACAGACTCTAATAAAGTCAGAAAGTTTCCCTTTATCCTTATGATGTCGAAGAACATCCTGACATGCTGGGTTGGCGTTTTCAAAGGCAAGATGTTTTACAAAGGTGCTTTCGCTTTCGCTTGGTCCAAGCAAGCATTCCGCAGCTAGGTTAAGCCGGGGAACAAAGTCGCTATAAGGCTCGTCGGGCCCTTGTCGAATTCTGGCCAGGGAAGTGATAGCCGAGGCCCTTTCAGGGAGGCGTCTCCAAGTATGTAAGCCAGCCATCTAAATCTGCGCAAAAAGTCCAGCAGGGAAACGTGCCTGTTTAGTTTTAGTGTCAAAAGTTGCATTGCCCACTAGCTTAACATAAGTCCAGGATTTAGAGGAGGCCTTTGTTAAATTTTTTTTGAGCAGTTTCTGACAGGGCTCTTTGAAATCTGCATTCCATAGTAGGAAGTCTCCGGCACTGAGGGCAGCTCTGTCTAAAAATTTCCAATCATTGGGAGTAAGAAATTGTGTGTTGTGGCTTTCTAATAAAGCCAACGTGTAGGGCACAGTGGGGCCATAGTGAGCACAAGCCTTTTTAAGTTTTTCAAGAAAATGGAGGCTAAATTTTTTGTAGACACTCTGGGTTCCTTCCTGCCTAGGGGTGAACTTCTCATCCTCTAAGTCCTGATCTCCTTGATCCATTTCCTCCGCTTCCTCCTCTTGATCCTCTTCTAAGTCTTTGACCTCAGCCTGAGCAGGCTTATCTATCTGACTGTTGGTGACTGGGAAGGCGAGCACAGGCCGATGGAGCGGCTTCGCCTTTGTATTAGACCACTGTGGGTCAGCTTGTGTTGACTCCATTCCTAAGGCTAATGGAGAGAGCTCAGAGTCAAGGGATCTTTATTCTTTTAAAAATTGGATCTGTTCCCATCCATGTTGGAGAGACTCTCTCAAGGGAGCCGGATTAGGCAAGGGAAGTGGGGAAAAAATATCTGGGGGGACATTTGGCCCCTGAAGGGCCAGAGCACAAAAGGCAGGAGGGATATAGGAGGGAGGGGAATGTGTAAGTCCTATAGGCTGTGGCAGGGTCCTGAGAGGTGGCGGGTCTTCTGAATGGTAGCGAGCTGCTTCCTTCTCCAAGGTAGCCTCCTCCCCAGGGGTCAATGTTTCTCTGGGATTTAAAACTGCATAAATGCTGTTGGAAACCATTGGAGCCTTATTCATTAGGGTGGGATTTTGAGGAAGATCAGGAAGGTTCCCAGGGTCCTGGGGAGACTAAGAAGGGTCTATGTCTATACTAACTGATGGGCATGCCGAGAAGGGACGAGAGGTCTTTTGCATAGTCTCTTCCCCAATCCTGACAAGTATTAAGGTACCATTGTCAAAGGGTGAACTTTTAAGAATTTCACTAATTTATTTCCAGAAAGAAAAGGTAGGAACAGACACTTTTTCTGGGCCAAAGGATTCATAATAATCTTTTAAAATGTCTCCTACTCTAAGCAATCTTTTACCATCAATGGTCCCTTCAAGGGGAAACCATGGAAACAATTTTTCAATGTATGAAAAGAAAAATTTTAAGTCATTTTTCTTAACACGTGCCCCCATGTATTTAAGGATTCCTTTTGGCCTGACAAAAACAAATCATGTGACGAAATTGCTTTTCCCATGGTGGGTCACTCACTGTGCGTCATCCCCACTCTCCTCCTGGATCTGTCTCTCAGTGGTGTCTGCTGAGGCAATCGTGAGCTCCACTTGTCCAAATCTTCCCCCTCAGTCAAAGGCTCGAGCCCCAGTCGTTGGGCACCAGTTGTCCAAGCCTGCAGGACACATCAACGTGGGTAGCGAACCTAGATGGGGAGGAATGAAGGGACAAGAGACATGAGAGATGACAGCAAGACAAAAGTTCTGATGAAGATGCAAACTTTTATTGTTCACACAGGGGAATTTATATGCTGGAGATTTGAAAGCTCTCTTATCGGCAGTTCCTGGATGTCTTCACAAGGTGAGATAACCTCAGAATATTTCAGGAAGACAGATGGCCACAGGATGTCTCAGGAACACAGATGACTACAGGATGTCTCCCAGACAGGATGTCTCCCTGGGGGCTGTTTCTTGTAAGTGTCAGGCTATTCTTTGAAAAAGAATTCCTTCTACCCCTTACAGTCAGGGATTCAGTATTTCAAATGAAAAATTGGAGAAAGAATCCAATGTGTATGCAAATATGTGCTACCCAAAAATCTTCACACTCTCATTCAGAACAATGCCTTGACATTACCTTCACCCCAACTAAGACACAATTAGAGGAGAAGAGTTAGAAAATCTGTGAATACACATCAAGAATGGAAAATGCTCAGGAGTTCACAACTTTGGAGGTGGTAGAGGATTTTCCAAATGTAAGGGAGAGGGTAAAACTCCACAAACATGGAGCTCTGCTGGACTAAAGACTTCTTGAGAAACTGCCTCTGAAGTTGAGCACTTGAAATATATGTTGTTGTCAGGAGCTTTAGCTCCCTTTGTAGTGAGACCATTAAGCTGGGTCTGCATGTATGTTACCTGGAGGACATGGTTTCTTATTTTCCAAAGGACATGAGGCAGCAGTGCTGAATTCTCTTTTTGTAGGTAAACTGTTGTCACTGGAGGCTAAGTGTCTTCCAGTTTGGAAGCCATTTGCTCATCCTCCACTTTTTGTTGTGTTTCTTGCAGCTGCACTGGAAGTTTGGTATTTGCTTCATGAAATACGAAGAGTTCAACTGGGACACAGTACTGAAAAGAGTTCTGTCACATGTGGTGGGTAAGGGTCTGCAGGAGAATGCACCAATCAGGCTTCTATCCCACATAGCTTGCCCCCTTCACCTTAGCAATCTGATTCTAAACATTGCACTGAAACCTCTCCATATAACAACATGCCTTTACATACAAGGGTCTGGGGGCTGCACCATGTCAGTCACAAACCATTTGAAAGCCAATGGCAGATCCACATCACCCAACCACAGATGTTTTAACACACACCTTCACACCACTTTTCTAGGCCAACTACTCAGCAGGCTCCAAATTACTGCCATCTCTGTTCTACACCATTTTCATGAAACCCAGTCAATCAGGCACTGTCTGGTACACTCGTGATCATCAATAGGACATCCAAAGATTCTACAGTGCGAAGTGGTCATGGGAATTTCAAAAATTTCATGTTTTTTATCAGGCATTTGTCAAGGATGAAGTTGGAGGCACTGTGGGTTTCAATTCATTCAGGAACCATTAAATGGAGAGGAAGCTCATTTCAATAAAAGCTCTGGAGAATTCTAACAGGCAAGGCTTCCCAAAGACAGGCAAAAAGGTCACATTAAGCCAGGCGTTTGAGGTCTACAATGTGTGGTCCATTTGTGTTTTGACTTGCAACTATGGCTGCCAATTCTTTAAGAATAAAATCATGTGATATTCTTCCTGAGATTCCCAGTGCTCTGTGGAAAGCCACCCTGGGCCTAGATCTCAGTTTCCAAGGGCAACTCTCATGCGTGGCATCCTAAAATCCCAAAACAATACATGGCAATACTTCTTTGAGGTCCATTCCATAACTCAGTCTCTAAGGGGAATCACACCAGTGTTCAAGACCAGGTGGACCCATCATCTTTTCCAACAGCCACAAAAATGACCACAATTAAAAGCAAAACACTTCCACATGGCCCTCATCTTCTTTCATATAGACACTCATCATAACCTCAGGCTGTAGTTTTTCATGAGGGGCACAGCCAAAGACAGTATCCAAAATAAGGTCCCTTGCCCCCATTTGCCTAAAGTCAGTGTGGCTGGGACACCCTTCCTGTGAACCAGGAGTGATCAAAGAGGCCTGCCCTTAATACTGCTCTGATTGTCCATTTTGAGGCCTAATGACTGTGGGGTTTAGATTCTTTATGTTAATTGGAGTCATGAGAAACCTATGAACGTATGGTCTAGTCTCTGCAGGGCTTTGAAGAACTCATTGGACCCAAAGGATCCCTATTCTCATAGATGGACGTCAGGAACCTTACAGAGGAAGGTGAGAGACTTCATCCACAATGACTGCTCTTTTGGCTCTTTTGGTTTTGGATGCAAACGTGGGATGTTTCTTTAGATCCATTAGGTGCTGAGAATCTAAGCCGTAGCCTCACACAGGGCCAAGAGGCTGATTCAGACACATCCCTTTCCAAATCAATTAAGCAAGGAGCCACAGATGATGCCCATTCATTTCCATTTGAAAACTCTTTTCTTCAGGCTTCCCAAAGGGGTGGCCTGAGGCAAAAAACTTCCTGACATTCAGAGCAACAGAACAATAGGTAATTAAAAGTACCAAAGCAGGGTTTCTTCACTGAGACTTGTCAGAAGCCAGTGGTGAGCCACTATCTCTTTTCTCATACAAGCCCCCTCTTCAGAGCTTTCCTGGCATATGGCCATTCTCACATCTGTAGGTACCAAGATAGACTGACTCTGTCCTTGGTAATTCAAAACTAGTGACACCACTGGGAGTGGGACTGGGACAGGCTCTGTGTGCTTGGCTTCCTGGATGTCAATTTCCATCACCGAGGAAGTGAGGTGAGGTTACTTCCTTCAGGATCTGAATGAAGTCACTGCATTGGCAACCACTTTGTCCTAACAGTTGCTTCCAAGGGTCCCATGAGATGGAGGCTTCCCCTACTTAATGTGACAATTTCACAAGTTAAAATGGTACATCAACCATAGGCACCTGGGAACAGCTCTCCATACAGGCCTGATTTGGTCCATCTTCTCTACATTAAGAAGAGAGAGGCTGATTAAGACACAACCCTTCATCTTGACCAGGTTGTTTGCCATGGAAGATGACTTGTGCTCTCTCAGGTCCTTCATAACTGCCTACATATTCTCCAGGGATCCTTTCAGCATGGATCTTTGAAGTTCTCAGCAGGTAGAGGATCCCTACATTCCAGTATTATAAGACCACCTCTGTCCCTGCTCTTCTGTAAAGTAAGATTGAGGGAACAATGTATGTTTAGGGTTAATAACAGGTTCAATTTGTGTTAGGAATCATTTTGTGGATGAATAATGGTATTGGCAACCTGCAAAATTTATAAGAATATAGAGGTGAACAGTGTGTATGAAAACAGAAATCCAAGTAAGATTGGAAGCCCAGAAGGGCATTGGGCCCTTGATTGTGATACTTAGCATTGAATTACATTCTGCACAGATGTCTCAGATAAATCAATATACAATGGCATGGAACCTTGTACCTTGGATGATTGAATGTAGAAGGGAACATCCAGTCAAAAAGGGATAGTCAGTAGGAATAGGAAGATAGTAGGTAGGTATAGAAAAAAGGGTGAGTGTATGATTTGGAACAAAATTTCTTTAGCAATAGGGTTTCAGTTAGAAAATGAATTTAAATGTCAGCACATGTGAAGAGTCTGTCACAATGATGAAGTGGGAAAAATATGTAGGTAAGCAGATATCAATAGGGACATTATGAAATCAGGCAAAGTAAAAAGTGAGAGATCGGCTTAGACATTTTCAAAGGGTTGAGTTTGAATATGCAATCTTAGGAAGAAACAAATATGTAGTCATCAATAGGATTGACATTTGAGAGCATAAGTAATCTTGGACATGGATGATTTTAGTAATCCATGTTAATTTTCCATTTTGGCTTTGGTACAATCATAAATGTGAACTTTGAATTTAGTGTCCAGTATATTTCTGTGAATAAATGTATATGAAGATCAGGTGACATGAGTATTTCTTCCACCATTTCTTGGAGCAATATTGACTAACTACTTCTGATTGATAGGTACAGATTCTTTATGTGAATTGGAATCATGAGAAACCCAAGCACCTCTTTAGGGATTGAAGAACTCATATAACCCAAAAAATCCCTATTCTCAATTGATGGAGGTGAGGAATCTAATAGAGGAAGGGAAGATACTTCATCCAAAATGAGTGAACTTTTTGCCATTTTGGTTTTGGATGCACACATGGGATCTTTCTTTAGATCCATCAGGTGCTGAGAATCTAAGTCACAGCCTTACACAGGGCCAAGAGGCTGATTCAGACACATCCCTTTCCAAAGAAATTAAGCAAAGAGCCATAGGTGATGTCCATTCATTTCCATTTGAAAACTGTTTTCTTCAGGCTTTACAAAGGGTTAGCCTGAGGTAAAGAACTTCCTGACATTCAGGGCAACAGAAAAATAGGTAAGCAAAAGGCCCAAAGCAGGGTTTCTCCACTGAGACTTTCCTGGTCACACTGTCCCTGCTCTTCTGTAAAGTTAGATTGAAGAAACAGTGTATGGTTAGGGTTAATAACACGTTCGATTTGGGTTAGGAATCATTCTGCAGGATGAATATTCGTTCTGGGAATCTGCAATATTTACAAGAATATATAGGTAAAATAAAAGTATGAAAACAGAAATCTAGGCAGGATTTGAAGCTCAGATGGGCATTGGGCCCTTGAGTGGGTTACTTATCTTTGAATTATGTTCTGCACAGATGTCTCAGATTAATCGATATACAATGACATAGGACCTTGTACCTTGGATGATTGAAAGTTGAAGAGAACATCCAGTCACAAAGGGAAAGTCCGTAGGTTTAGGACGATATTCTCTAGGTTTAGAAACAACAATGAGTATAGGATTTGGACCAAAAGATTTTTAGCAATTGGTTTTCAATAAGAGAGTGAATCTAAATATCAGCACATGTGAAGAGTGAGACACAATGATGAAATGGGGAAAATATGTAGGAAAGCAGATATCAATAGAGACATTAAGAAATCAGGCAATGTATAAAGTGAGGGATAGGATTAGACATTTTGAACAGGGTTGAGTTTGAATATATAATCTTAGAAAGAAACAAATACATAGGATTTATCAATAGGATTTACATTTTACAGCATTAAGAAACCGGGACATGGATATTTTTAGTAATCCATGCTCACTTTTCTTTTAGGCTTTGCTACAATCATAAGAGTGACTTTTGCTTTCTGTGTCCAGAATATTACTGTGTTAAAATTTATATGTAGATCAGGTGACATGAGCATTTCTTCCACCATTACTGGGGGCAATATTTTGAAGACGTATAAATATTGGGGGAAAAAAGTGGAGTACCCTGTGTCAATGGATATAGAAATAATGTATGAATAGACCATACTGTGAATAAATAAAATAACTGGTTCCAACTTTAAATAGTGGATTGATTTGATATCTGAAAATATACTGGAAATCTTAAATTGATATTCATACATTCATTACAACCAGTTATACATCTAACGGTAATATTAGGGTTATGGTTTATCATGAAGAGTGTGTGAGTTTTGCTTCAAATATGATTATGAAAATCAAAAATAATGTGTTTGGAAAGAAGTCTCATGACAAGACCAGTCAAGAACCCTGGAGGAATACATGTGTTCTGAAGCAGGAGGTGATTGAAATTGAAACAAATGCCTATAAATTTGTGAACTTGTGGATGAAATATATATCATATGATGTGCATAAACTGAAGAAATAGTAATCTACCACTGTTTAATAAAAATGAACTGCAAAATACACATCATGTCCCATAGGAAAATGCTTGCATTGATGTTGAACTAGGTTTTACTGTAGAAATATTAGGATTTGTGTGCACCATTCACTGAAGTTAGTCTTCAGTACTAGGAAACAAATCTGTATTTAAGGTGGATGAATATTTCTGAGAATAATCTTGTGAATAGTTGATCATAAATCCACATACATAAATATGAATGATTTTAAGGAGTGTATAATAAGATTCATATATTTCATATTTTGAAAACATTTGGAGAGTATATATATATATATATACACACACACACACACACACACACACACACACACACACAGACAGACATTAAAACTAGCAATATATTTGCCAATCGAAATTCATCATGAAATATGTATCATCCACAGGTGCAAAAATATTGATTTCACTGAAAATGGATCTATATATAATGTTGTTCTACTAGCAAGCTCACCCATAGGTTGAATTTTCAATTCCAACAGTATTTAAGAGGAGTGATCTCTTCTCATAACTTGTATCTGCCTAGTCAGCAACCTCACAAAAATGTACGTGTGATAACAGGTAGGATTCTATATGTGCATATAAAAATACACGTGCTGAATAGTCTACAGAGAAAGGAGACACCAATTTGTTGAAAGCCACAGCTTAAGGGGCCCCATTAAACTTCCAGCTACCAGCAACATTCCCCTGCCAGATGATTATTGGCTCACAGCGGCCCCAGCAACATCTAGCTGATTGGCTCCTCTGCGGTGATGCTCATTGGGCAGTTTCCCTGCCCTTTCAGACCACAGAGCTGCTCATTGTGGGACTTTTTTGGCTCCACCCACCTGACCCAGCTAAATAGCCTCAAGAGCAGGAGGATTGTGGGAGGTGGAGAGGCTTGTGGGTGTGACAGAAACTTTGCAAGGAAGCCAGTGGTGGCAGTTGGGCTCTGAGGGTTTTTCCTGAGGAGCTGTTTTGTTTGGCATGTGTGGTTCTAAAAATAAAGTTTGTTTCTTTTGAAAAGTGGCTCTTGAATCGTGCCCAGCCAGACTGCAGCATTTTTATGGCTTGCACGGGGAGCCACTGAGGGTAAGTGATAAGGTAAACTGCTCGCCCCTGAGCGAAGGGCGAGAGGATGGGTAGCCATTTAAGATTCCTCTTTTCTTTTGCTTCACTTTTGTTGCCTGTCCATGGAGATGAGTGAGATGGATGAAAAACCGCTCACATCTGAGAAAAAATTATTTACTTCTGAGGAACAGATAGGGAGAAAGGACGGATGCACATGTCAGTAGGATATAAAGGCTATAATGACTTTTTGTTGTTCCCTTTTTATTTTATTCTGTCTCGGTTTTGTTTGGCATCGTCTTGTTGGGTTGTATTATAGTAGAAATACAGGATCAGAAATTAGTAAAAAAACAAACTGAAAGAGTGTTAAGTAAATTGTTAGAGGAAGGAGGCATCTCAGTAAAGTCAAGAACAGTCAGGGCATACGTTGATACAATACAAAAATGTAGCCCATGGATTTTTAAGGAGTTGTTAAATATACCATAATGGAACCATCATGGTGAAGATTTAAAAGGGGGTAAAAGAACAGCCCAGGGACTCTGCCAGTTGGCACATTGCCATTGAGGACGTTCATATCTGGTTTGCTTAGTCCAAAGACTTCAGTTCAGACAAAGATAGAAGAACAAAGCTTAGGGCAGAAAAAGCCATCAGGGGCAAAGTTACAAAAGGAGACTGCTACTAACAACTTTCTATCACTAGAGGGCGTAAATGTCCAACCAACAGCGCCTCCTCTACAGGAGACTGTTACTAACACCTTTCTATCACCAGAGGATGTAAATGTCCAAATAACAAGGCCACCTCCATATGCTGGGAGGCCCCCAAACCCCACAGTTGATAGTTCGGATCCTGAGACAGGATCTCAAGTATGAACATGCCCTGATTTTGAGGTAGGAGGGCAGCGAATTCACCATGCTTTAAATTTCAAAATAGTGAAGCAGCTAAAAGGGTCTGTAACAACCTATGGTCCTCAAGCACCCTTCATTGTAAGCTTGGTCGAATCCATTAACAACTTGAATATGACGCCAGTAGATTGGGCTAATATGTGTAAAGCTGTGCTAAATGGAGGTCAATACCTTTTATGGAAGGTTGCCAATGAGGAATTTTGCAAGGAGACGGCTAGGCGTAATGCAGAAACTGGTTATCCTCAGAGAAATCTAGATATGTTGTTAGAAACTGACCTTATGAGGATCAGCAGCAACCAATTGCATATGATCCTGGCGTATACGCAAAAATTGCTGCAGAGGCGGTTAGGGCATGGAAGACTTTACAACGACATGGAGGTTTACAAGGTCAATTATCTAAGGTAATACAAGGAGCTAATGAATCTTACACTGAATTTGTAGATAGGCTTATTCAAACAGCTAGCAGAGTTTTGGGGAATACAGAACAAGCAATGCCATTAATAAAAAACTGGCTTATGACCAAGCGAATCATTGGTGCAGAGATATCACTAGACCATGGAAACATGAAGATTTAAACACATATATTAAATTATGTAAAGACATTAATGAATAAGAGAAAGTCATGGCAGCTGCAGTAAAACAGGCTTTAGATGCCAGAGACATCAATGAACAAGGGCAATTTGTGGCAGCTGCAGTAAAACAGGCTTTAGATGCCAGACCAGGAACATGCTACAATTGTGAACAAACAGGACATTTTAAAAGGAATTGCTCCATAGGAAGAGGGTTTAACAAAACTAGGTACGAAAGGAGTAGAATACGTGGGTATTTGCCCACGATGCCGTAGAGGGAGACATTGGGCTAATGAATGCCGTTCTCAAACCACCATAGAGGGTACTTCATTATCAAAAATGAACAAGGACTAGCTGTTTATCCACGATATCATGGAGAAAGGCATCGGGCTCCATTGCCAAAAAATGGACAGGGGAGCCCAATGCTCTGGGGCCCAAAATCACAAATATACAGAGCACTGGAGGAACCCAGCAACCCCATCAGTGTAGTGCCCAGGACACATTGTCCATCAGACGCCTCATCAGACAAATCAGAGGGAGCGCAGGGTTAGATATCTGCACCTCCGTCAGATCAGTACTAACTGTAGAGATGGGGGTTCAAATCATTCACACAGGGTGAGAGGACCTCTTCTCAAAGGAACGGTAGGCTTATTATTGGGACGCAGCTCTTCTAATCTAAAAGGACTTATGATAAGTCCTTGGGTAATTGATCCCGATTATGAAGGTGAAATAAAATTATACCCAGTTCTCCAAAGGACATATCAGTAATTTCACCAGGAGATAGAATAGCACAGTTACTAATAATACTCAGTCTGCATGATCAATTTTCCAGTCGTGCTGTAGAAAGAGGTTCCAAGGGATTAGGCTCCACAGGTGTAGATTTGGTTATGCTTTCTTTAAATTTAGATTCTCGCCCCAGGCTAAAACTAAATATTCAAGGACATGAATTTAATGGGCTACTTGATACAGGTGCAGATGTTAGCATCGTCTCTCATCAAGAATGGCCAAAACATTGGCCATTACAACAGTACACTAAAATACTTTGAGACCTAGGAGTGGCAACTAATCCCCATAGAAGTGCAATGGCATTGGATTGGAAGGATCCTGAAGAATGTGAAAGAACTATACAGCCATATGTATTGGATCATCTTCCCATAAATTTATGGGGATGAGATGTCCTAGATCAATTAGGTTTGACATTAACAAATAACATCAATCAAAATGCACCCACTATTATGGCTAGAGAAGGTTTTAGGAAAGGAAAAAGATTAGAAAAACAAGATCAAGGTATATCAGCACCAATACAAATAGACCAAGCAACAGACAGACATGGGTTGGATTTTCAGAAAGGGCCACTGAGACAATAAAAATTACTTGGAAATCAGAAAGACCAGTATGGGTTCTTCAGTGGACCCTGACTAAAGAAAAGATACAAGCAGCCCAGTTCCTGGTCAAACAACAATTAGCGGAAGAACATATACAACCTTCTGTATCTCCCCATTATACTTTCATTTTTGTCATCAAAAAGAAATCTGGTAAATGGAGATTATTGGAAGATTTAAGAGCCATTAATAATGAGATGGTTATTTTGGGACCTGCTCAATCAAGGATTCCTCAATTGTCTGCTTTGCCAAAAACTTGGTATGTTTTAGTTATACATATTAAAGATTGTTTTTTTTTTTTCATTTCCAATTCTTCCTGAGGATAGTCCAAGTTTTGCATTTACTATCCCTGCACTGAATCATGAAGGTCCTGATCAGAGGTATGAGTGGAAAGTATTCCCTCAAGGGATGGCTAACAGCCCAACTATTTGTCAAATTTATGTTAACAAAGTAATCCAGCCACTTAGAAATCAAAATCCTGAACTACAAATATTTCACAATATGGATGATGTGTTATTAGCACACAAGTTAAAAACCCATTGCTAGAATGTTATGCCACACTTACTAACTTATTAAAAAATTATAACCTAGGGATATCAATTGATAAAGTACAATTAAATTTTCCAATTAATTATTTAGGAGTTCTATTATCCTCAACCATGGTCAGTCCACCAAAAATTCAAATACGAGTAGATCAACTCAAATCAATTAATGACTTTCAAAAGTTATTAGGAGACATTAATTGGATAAGGCCTTATCTAGGTATACCAACAGGAGAGTTGGGACCTATATTTGATATCCTAAAAGGTCCATCTGATCCAAATTCACCCAGAATGTTAATGCCTGAAGCAAGAAAGGCATTAAAAATCATTGAAACATATATGGGAAATATGCATTTGGATAGATTTGATAAAATAATGCCTCTATTATTCATTGTGCTACCAACAAAAAAATATTCCTACAGGAGTATTTTGGCAAGAAGGTCCATTATTATGGATATATTTATCTTATTCTTCTAACACTATTATTACTAGGTATCCTGAGGCTTAGGGACAATTAATACTAATAGGAATAAAAGCAGCAAAGGGAGTGTTTGGAATTTCTCCCAATAAAATTATTACTCCATACACTATGAATCAAATTGATGAATTAGCTAATGAGTTAAATACTTGGGCAATAATCCTGTGTAAATCTAATGTTTCATTTGATAACCACTTACCATCTAATCTTTTATTGTCTTTTGGGTCATTGCATCCTGAAATTTTTCCAAAAATTACAAGAAAACACCTATCATGAACGCTCCAAATATATTTACTGATGGGTCAAATAATGGTACAGCAGCAATAGTTACACCTGATCAAATTTTTACATTTTTAGCACCCCAACAATCAGCTCAAAAGGTAGAGCTTAATGCAGTATTATAAGCTTTTGTGATGTTTAAAGATTCTGTGTTTAATTTATTTTCCAATAGTCAGTATATAGTTAATGCTATAGTATCCCTTGAAGATGCTGGTAGGATTTCCCCTTCCTCTACTGTTTTCTCTTTGCTTTCCAGTATACAAAGTCTAATCGGGGACAGAAAAGATCCATTCTTAATAGGACATATCTTGGCACATACAGGATTGCCTGGAGCCCTTAGTTTGGGCAATGATTTAGCAGGTAAAACTACACATGACATACATACATATTTTCTCTACACTAGAAGAAGCTATAAATTTTCATGAAAAGTTCCATATCAATGCTAATACTTTACAAAAGCATTTTAAAATAACTAAGGAGCAAGCTAGACAAATAATAAAACAATGTCAAAATTGTGTGACCATTTTACCACATTTTAATCTTAGAGTCAATCCTAGAGGATTGATACCTTACCATATATGGCAGATGGAAGTCACACACTTGCCAGAATTTGGAAAAGTAAAATATTTGCATGTTACAGTTGATACTTCTTCTGGATTTTTGATGGGCTCCCTTCATGGGGGAAAAAAAAACTAAAGATGTTATAGCTCATTGCTTACAAAATTTTGCCACTGTGGTCATTCCAAAACAGTAAAAAACAGATAATGCCCCCGGTTATACTTCTACCTCTTTTAAACCATTTTGCTCATCATTTGGCATTACTCATATAACAAGAAACCCATACAATCCACAGGGACAAGCCATAGTTGAAAGAGCACATCACACTATTAAAATGTACTCATTAAAGTAAGAAGACAGAATTGGGAAGGAATATAAATTCCCCAAAGATAAAATTAAAATAACCCTTTTTAATCTAAACTTTTTAAATTTGGATTTTCAGGACTTAGTGCTGCAGAAAGGCATAAGTGTCCAAAAAATGTGTATAAGCCCGAGGTACTTTGGAAGGATATTCTAACAGGACAATGGAAAGGTCCTGACCCATTAATTTTCTGGAGTTGGAGGTCTGTTTTTGGGTTTCCACAGGAAGAACAGCAGCCGATTTGGATTCCAGAGAGATTAACTAAGGTCCCGACGCAGTGATTGCCTGGAGTCGGGGGTCTGTTAATGTGTTTCCAAAAGGAGAACAGCAGCCGATTTGGATTCCAGAGAGATTAACTGAAGCGCTTTCAATAGACCAAAATAAGATGATTTGGCTCAAATCCATAACAGCTGATATCGAAAACTCCAGTTTGGCTATCCTTACATCTGCGACAGAACAGGGATGCTTTTTTCAATATCTATTTTATTATTGCCCTTTCCCACATCATGAAGTTCTCTTTTGTTTTTTTTTTGAGCTCATACAGACCTAGGATAATGTTTTGCTTATCAGTTCTATTTTTTGACTATAGAGTTTTTAAACATTGCAATGATGATTTCACATGTAAAAAGTTATAAGGCCTTTACTATTATATTATGTGTTGTATGTATTTATTATGTGTGCACACTTGTGTTTTGTGTTATATATTTGAATGTGCGTATGTCCATATATCACATATGATGAGTGCTAATGAAATAATATATCCATTTTTTTTATTCACGTGAATTAAATTGTTTAATTTAAATTGGGAAAACAACTGTTCAGGATTGTCTTAATATGTGAAAAAATAGGAGGTTAACAGACGTGCTTGTTTACTTTCACTTTTCCTTTTCATTATATTTAATTATTCTCTTCAAGATAATGTAAATTGTTAAGAAAATTGTTTTCTTTTAGTGCCCTCAGGAATGTTACATAATTTTTTCTTTAGCCATTACTGCCAGAATTCCTATTTTCATCCCAGTGCCAGTGAAGACAAAGATAAAACCAATCTACAGATTCTGCAATAGCCATCACTGAACTGCTTGCAGAACTTGCCTGGATTATGTATCACTTGTATGCATTGTGAACTCACTTGTATGCATTGTGAACTATCTGCTGCTGCAGCGAATTGTCGTAGTGTTGGGGTACTTATGCTGATGCTGTCATCAGTGATAGAATTTTTCCAATAGGAGCCATCAATTGACTTGGTGTATCTTTCCTATTCTCACTTGATAGAGGTCAAAAAACTTACAAAGGGAGGTGAAAGACTTCATCAGCAATGACTGCTCTTTTGGCAATTTTGGTTTTGGATGCACACATGGGATTTTTCTTTAGATCTATCAGGTTCTGAGAATCAAAGCCACAACCTCACACAGGGCCAAGAGGCTGATTCAGACACATCCCTTTCCAAAGTAATTAAGCAAAGAGCCACAGGTGATGCCCATTCATTTCAATTTGAAAACTGTTTTCTTCAGGCTCCACAAACGGGTGGCCTGAGGCAAAGACATTCCTAACATTCAGGGAAAGGGAACCATAGGTAAGCAAATTGCCCAAAGCAGGGTTTCTCCACTGAGACTTTTCTGGTTACACTGATCTCTGAGGTTTCTGAGATGTTCCCATTCCATTCAGCTATCCAGTATATGGCTATGTCACAGAGTTTGGAGGTGGTACATATCTTGGACACAAAACCATGAGCCTATTCTGGAGAGAGGCCAGAAATCAGGAGGTGAACAGGAACTTGGGAAGATAGTAGGTGTTGTCAATCCATAAGGCAAGCTGCAGTCCATTCATAAAAAGGGCAGAATAAATGCCTGGAAGCTTCCTACTAGTCAGGACACCTCCATTGATGTATTGGCTTTTCTAATAACTACAACCACGGACACAGTGGATACACAGACATAGAAAAACTCGCCTTCTCAAACGACTTACTAGAAACAGTCGACTCCAAACCAAACAAACCACCTTTGCTACCTATTCTCAGAACATGAGACAAAAGCACAAACTCACACCCACAACCACTAAGGCACCTCATTCCCACAACTAGGTCTGTGACTATCCGGAGTGTCCTCTGACTGGTGGACCATACTATGTTCCCCCCAAATGGCCTGTCCTGTATCAGATCAGGTCCCTTTTGCCAACTCTGTTAAGTTGTCAGGAGCCAGCAATGAGCCACTACCTGCTTTCTCAGGAAAGGCCCCTCTTCAGAGTTCTCCTGGCATTTGGTCATCCTCACATCAGGAGGTACCAAGAAAGACTGACTCTGTCCTTGGAAAATTCAAACAAGTGTGACCACTGGGAATGGGACTGGCACTGGCTCTGGGTGCCTGGCTTCCTGGATCCCAAGTTCAGAGAGTTGTATCACCAAGGAAGTGAGGTAGGTCACTTCATTCAGGAATTGAATGAGGTCAATACCTTGGCAACCACTTTGTCCTAACAGTTGTTTACAAAGGTCCCATGAGATGGAGGCTGCCCCTACTTTCTCTGACTCAGTCATAAGTTAGAATGGTATATCAACCACAGGCACCATGGAACAGCTCTCCACACAGGCCTGGTTTTGTCCATCTTCTCTACATTAAGAACAGAGCGACTGATTCAGACACAATACTTCATCCTGACCGGTTTTTTTGCCATGGAAGATGATTTTGCACTCTCAGGTCCTTCATAGCTGCCTAAGTCTTCTCCAGGGATCATTTCTGCATGGACCTTTGAGGTTTCAGCAGGTGGAAGATACCCTAAATTCCTGTATTGTAAGACCAACTCTGTCCCTGCTCTATTGTAAAGATAGATTGATGGAACAGTGTATGCTTAGGGTTAATAACAGGTTTGATTTGGGTTAGGAATCATTCTGTGCGATGAATAATGGTTTTGGGAACCTGCGATATTTACAAGAATATATAGGTGAAATATAAGTATGAACACAGAAATCTAGGTAAGATTTGAAAGCCAGAAGTGCATTGGGCCCTTGATTGGGATACTCAGCTTTGAATTATATTCTGCACAGATGTCTCAGATAAATTGGTATACAATGGCATAGGACCTTGTACCTTGGATGATTGAATGTCGAAAAGAACATCCAGTCAAAAAGATAGTCAGTAGGATTAGGAAGATATTCAGTAGGTTTAGAAAGCAGAGTGAGTATAGGATTTGAACCAAACGTTCTTTAACAGTAGGGTTTCGGGTAGAGAATGAATGTAAATATCAGTACATGTGAAGAGCCAGTCACATTGATGAACTCTGGAAAATATGTAGGAAACCATATATCAATAGAGACATTAGGAAATCAGGCAAAGTATAAAGTAAGTGATAGGATCAGGCATTTTCAACAGTGTTGAGGTTGAATATATAATCTTAGGAAGAAACAAATATGTAGTCACCAATAGGATTGACATTTGATAGCATTAGGCAACCTGGACATAGATGTTTTTAGTAATCCATACTCACTTTCCATTTAGACTTCGGTACAAACATAAGTGTGACCTTTGCATTTTGTGAAAGAAGTCTCATGAAAAGACCAGTCAAGAAACCCTGTGGAAAACATGTTTTCTGAATTAGGAAGTGATGGAAAGTAAGACAAAATGCCTATAAATTTCTGAACTAGTGGATTAAATATATATCCTACCATGTGCATTAACTGAAGAAAAAGTAATGTACCAGTATTGAATAAAAATGAAAGACAAAATACACATCACGTCCCATAGGAATCTACATGCATTGATATAAAACTGTGTCAGTTACTGCAGAGATATTAGGATTTGTATGCACCATTTGCTGTTAGTTTTCAGTACTAGGAATCAAATATGTAGTTCAGGTGGATGAATATTTCTCAGAATAATCTTGTGAAAAGTTGATTATTAATCCACATACATGAATATGAATGAATTTACGGAGTGTATAATAAGACACATATATTTCATATTTTGAAAAATCTGTAGAGTGTGTGTGTGTATATATATATATAAACACACACACACACACACACACACACACACACACACAGGCACGCACACAAACAGACATTAAAAAGTAGCAATATAAGCCAATTGAAATTCTCCACGAAATATATGTCATCCACAGATCCAGATAAATTCGTTTTACTGAACATGGATTCATGTATAATTTTATTGTACTAGGAAGCTCATCAATAGTTTGAATTTTCAGTTTCAACAGCGTTTAGTAGGAGTGATCTCTTTTCACAATTTGTGTCTGCCAAGTGAGCCACCTCACAAGAATGTACGTGTGGTACCAGGTAGGATTCTATATGTGCATATAAAAATACATGCGCTGAATAGGATACAGAGAAAGGTAGACAGGAATTCACATATTTGTTTACTTGAAAAACACATGGAGAACCATTTCAACAAAAAATTGACTAGATTTATAACTCCTACCCTATATAAAGCAAAAGGCAATTCCAATGATACACCATTCGTCCTCTGAACTGCTTGTATTTCTATTCTGTTTGGGTTAATTTTCTCCATCATATTAGAATTAGTAGTCAGAGTCTAGTTGGCATGGGTTTGTGTCAGGGATTTGGAATCATTTGGAAAATGATTCCAATGTTTATGCAAATATATGCTACAAAAGTATCTTCCCACTCTCATGCATAACAATGCCTTGAGATTACCTTGGCCCCAAGTTAGACACAATTAGAGGAGAAGAGTTAGAAAATCTGTGAATACATATCTGGAATCAAATATGCTCACGAGTTCACAAACTTGGAGGTGGTAGAGGAGATTCCAAAAGTAAGGGACAGGGTAAACACTCCACAAACATGGAGCTCTGCTGGACTAAAGACTTCTTGAGGAACTGCCTCTGAGGTTGGGCACTTGAAATATGTGTTGTAGTCAGGAGATTTAGCTTCCTTTGTAGTGAGACAATCAAATCTGTGTATGCTTCTATGTGACCTGGAATACATGATTTCTTATTTTCCAATAAACATGAGGAAGCTGTCTTTAATTTTCTGTTTGTAGGTAAACTGTGGCCACTGGGGACTAATTGTCTACTCTTGTGGACTCTGAAGCCATTTGGTCATCCTCCAGTTTTCCTGGTGTTTCTTGCTGCTGCACTGGGAGTTTCGTATTTGCTTCAAGAAATACAAGGAATTCACCTGGGACACAGTGCTGGAGGGAGTTCTGTCACCTGTGGTGGGTCAGGGCCTGCAGAAGAATGTACCAACCAGGCTTCTCTTCCACATAGCTTGCCTCCTTGACCATAGCAACCAGATTCTGAACATTGGCCTGAAACCTCTCCATATAAAAAGATACCTTTACATAGAAGCGTCTGCTGGTTGCACCATGTCAGTCACAAGCCAATTGGAAGACAATGGCAGATCCACATGGCCCCACCACAGATTTTTTTTTATCACACACCTGCCCTTCACTGCACTAGGCCCACTACTCTGCAGGGTCCAACTTCCTGGAATCTCTGTTATACACCATTTTCATGAAACTCAGTTAATCAAGTCACTGTCCTGAATAATCATGTTCAGCAACAGGACAACCAAAGTTTCTCCAGTGCCATCTGGTCATGGGAATTTCAAAAATTTCATGGTATTTATCTAGCAATTTTTCAAGGATGAAGTTGGCAGCATGTGGGTTTCAATTCATTCAGGGACCATTAAATGTTGTGGAAGTTCATTTCAAATGAAGTTCTGGAGAACTCTCACTGGCAAGGTTTCCCAAAGATTGGCCAAAGTGTCACATAAATCCAGGCCCATTGAGGTCTACAATGTAACGTCCATGTGTGTTTTGACTCTCAACTAAGACTGCCAAGTCGTTAAGAATAAAATCATGTGATATCAAGCCTGAGATTCCCAGTGGTCTCTGGAAAGCCACCCTGGGCCTAGATCTCAGTTTCCAAGGGTGACTCTCATGCTTGGTCTTCTAAAATCCCAACACAATTCATGGCAATACTTCTCTAAGTTCAGTTCCTGTACTCAGCCTCTAAGGGGAATCACACCAGAGTTCAAACCCAGGTGGACTCAGTCATCCCTTCCAACTGCCAAAAAAATAACCACAATTAAATCCAAAACACTCCCACATGGCCCTCATCTTCTTCCATATAGACACTCATCATAACCTCTGACTGGAGATTTTCATGAGAAATGCAGCCCAAGAGTGTCCAAAATATGCTTTCTTGCCCCTCATTTACCTAAATTCTGCGTGACCTGGACACCCTTCCTGTGAACCAGGAGTGATCAAATAGGCCTGCCGTTAATACTGATCCACTTCTCAAATTTGAGAACTACTGACTGTGGGGTTTAAATTCTTTATATGAATTGGAGTCATGAGAAAACCCAACCACCTATGGGCTAGCCTCTGCAAGGAACTGAAGAACTCATTTGACCTAAAGGATCCCTATTCTCACTTGATTGATGTCAGAAACCTTACAGAGGAAGGCGAAAGACTTCATCCACAATGACTGCTCTTTTGCTATTTTGGTTTTGGATGCACACATGGGATCTTTCTTTAGATCAATCAGTTGCTGAGAATCTAAGCTACAGCCTAACACAGGGCCAAGACGCTGATTCATACACATCTCTTTGCAAAGCAATTAAGCAAAGAGCCACAGCTGATGCCCATTCTTTTTTATTTGAAAAAGGTTTTCTTTAGACTTCGCAAAGCGTTGTCCTGAGGCAAAGACCTTCCTGACATTCAGGGAAACAGAACAATAGGTAAGCAAAAGGCCCAAAGCAGGGTTTCTCCAATGAGACTTTACAGGTTAAACAGGTATGTGAGTTTTCTGAGATGCTCGCAATTCACTTCAGTTATTCAGTACATGGCCATGTCACAGAGCATGGAGGTGGTACATATCTTGGATACAAAACCATGAGCCTATTATGGAGAGTGACCAGATTTCAGGAAGAAAACAGGAACTAAGGAAGATCGTAGGTGTTGCCCATCATTATGGCAAGCCGCATTCCATTTATAAATTGGGCAGCATGAATGCTGGTAAGCTTTCTAAAAGACAGGACACATCCATTGATGCTTTCTCTTTTCTAATATCTACAATAACGGACACAGCGGGATACAGCGACACAGAAACACTCGCATTGTCAAATGACTTACTAGAAACAATTCACCCCAAACTAAACAAACCTCATTTCCTACCTCTTCTCAGAACATGAGCCAAAACCACAAACCCACACCCACACCCACAAAGGCACCTCTTTCCTCCAAGTAGGTTGTGACTATTTGGAGTGTCCTCTGACTGTGGGCCATTCTACGTTCCCCCGAAATGGCCTGTCCTGTCTCAGATTTTGTGTCCTTTGCCAACTCTCTGAAGTTGTCAGGAGCCAGCGGTGAGCCACTACCTGTTTTCTCAGGAAAGGCCCCTCTTCAGAGTTTTCCTGCCATTTGGCCATCCTAACATTAGTAGGTACCAAGAAAGACTGACTCTGTCGTTGGGAAATTCAAAAAGTATAACCACTGAGACTGGGACTGGGACTGTCAATGTTTGACTGGCTTCCTGGATCGCAAGTTCACAGAGTTCCATCACCAAGGAAGTGAGGTGAGGTCACTTCCGTCAGAAACTGAATGAGTTCACTGCCTTGGCAACCAATCTGTCCTAAGAGTTGCTTCCAAGCTTCCCATGAGATGGAGGCTGCCCCTGCTTCCTGTGACACTTTCACAAGTTAGAATGGTATATCACCCATAGGCATCCAGGAGCAGCTCTCCACACAGGTCTCATTTGGTCCATCTTCTCTACATTAAGAATGGAGAGGCTGATTCAGACAGAACACTTCACCCTGACCAGGTTGTTTTCCATGGAAGATGACTTTTGCACTCTCAGGTCTTTCAGAGTTGCCTACATCTTCTCCAGAGATTATATCTGCATGGACCTTTGAGGTTATCAGCAGGTGGAAGATTCCCTAAATTCCTGTATTGTAAGACCAACTCTGTCCCTGCTCTTCTGTTAAGTTAGATTGAGGGAACCATGTATGGTTAGGGTTAATAACATGCTTGATTTGGGTTAGGAATCATTATGCTTAATAAATAATGGTATTGGGAACCTGCAATATGTATAAAAATATATAGGTGAAATATATGTATAAAAACAGAAATCTAAGTAACATTTGAAGCCCAGAAGGGCACTGGGCCCTTGATTGGGATACTTAGCTTTGAATAAATTGATATACAATGGCATAAGACCTTGTACTTTGGATCATAGAATGTAGAAGAGAACATTCAGTCAAAAAGGATAGTCGGTAGTGAAAGGTTAATAAAATAGGTACTTGTCACTTCCTGTTTTTCTGTATGCTTAACAAAACACTGTTAAAATCTTGAGAACTGTTTGCTAATCTTGTTCCCAGAATGTGCTGTCCCCAAGTGCCAAAGTGTAGAATGTACTCCCTCACCCGGTTGCACGCAAACCGACCACTCGCCCTGAACCATCAGTAAACTTCCCTCCCTGCCCTCTCCAAGGAAAATATATATGTTCTGCTTAAACTGTTCTCAGGGCTCTCTGATCTATTCAAGTGAGCTCCGAGCCCCAGCATGCTGGACCCAGAATAAACCTTTTGCTGTTGGATAAGACAGTCTGTTAGTGGTCTCTTCCTTCCATGCTCGCCCGACCTTTACATATGGAGATTCCACCGAGTTTTGGCAGCGGCGGACAAAAGACCCTAACGGGTTCCTCTCGGGTTAAGTAAGGCCCCTCTTTTTTGTTTCAGTGTTAAGGTTAGGGCTTGGCAAAATGGCTGTCGATGAAGAGCGTGAGTTCTCTCCGATGGTGGCTGACAGACGTGTCACAGAGCCGCAGGCCACGTCCCTGGGGGACTTCCCAAAGACTCGGGAAATCGAGGAACAATAGTCTCCTCGACTCAGTAATATTTTGTATCAGATTCGGAATTGCCAGGCCATTGGGTTTTGCTGGCTACTCAGTCCTGGTCTCAGTTTTGGATGTCCATTGAATGTCTTTATTGTCTTGTCTTGTCTGTGTCGTGTGTCTTGCATTCACTCTTTGTGTATCTTTCATTATGGGACACAGCACTTCAATGCCCCTGTCCCTGACCCTTGATCACTGGACCAAAGTCCGCTTAAGGGCTCAGAATCTTTCTTTTTTAGTAAAACGTTGGACCTTTCGGAATCTCTGTGCCTCAGAATGGCCCACCTTTGAATTTGGATGGCCCCTAGAAGGATCTTTCTGTTTCCCACTGATTTAAGAAGTCAGAGATATTGTCTTTCACCCAGGCACACATAGCCATCCGGATCAAGAGCCATATATCTTAACTTTGCAGGACCTCTGCAAATCTCCTCCTCAATGGGTGAAGCCTTTCTTTGTCCCTTCCCCTGCTCCTACTCCTTCCCCCATGATCTCTCAAACCCTCTGCTCCTCCTCCTCCTCCACCCTTTGTAATCCCTGAGTCACAAAATTTGACTCTACTGGACTCTCTTCCCCCGTATTATACCCTGCCCTTGTCCCCCAACCACCAACACCCTCTAAGTGATTCTCCTGCAGCTGACTCAGCCTCTCTACCATTGGAGAAATCTAAGCTGGCCCAGCGCCCTCCAGATAACTCCCCCGCAGCACACACAGCCCCTCCTCCGCAGGAGGAAGCTAGCCCAGCTAAGGGAACTTGATGGTGGTGAATGATTGAAAACCCTGGACCTCCTGTGATGCTCCCCCTATGTCCCTACGGACCATTGATTGACGAAGGCCATGGGGGGAAAATGCAAGCCTACAAATATTGGCCTTTCTCCTCTTCTGACCTATATAACTGGAAAAATAACAATCCCCCTTTTTCCGAGGACCCCATCGGGCTCACAGGTCTGGTTGAGTCATTGATGTTTTCACACCTGCCTACTTGGGATGACTGTCAACAATTCCTAGGGACTCTCTTCACGACAGAGGAACAAAAGAGAATCTTCCTGGAAGCTATAAAAAAATGTCCTCCGACCAGATTGGAGACGGACACATCTTCCCAACTTAATCAAAGCTGGTTTTCCCTTGAAACAACCCAACTGGGACACCAACAACATTGAAGTTAGAAAGCATCTGTCCATTTATCGCCAGGTTCTAATAGTGGGCCTCCAAGTGGCCACTAGGCGACCAGCTAATTTGGCCAAGGTAATAGAGATTATTCAAAGGCCTGATGAATCTCCCTCTATGTTTCTAGAGAGAATTATGGAGGCATGTAGGAGATATACTCCTTTCGATCCAAAGGCAGAGGATCAAAAGGCATCTGTCATGATGGCCTTTATTGGGCAAGCTGCCCTGGATATTAAAAGAAAGTCACAATGCTTATATGGATTACAAGATATGACTTTGAGAGATTTAGTCAGAGAAGCCAAGAAAATATACCTTAAGAGAGAAACTGAGGAAGAGAAAGAAGCAAAGTGAGGATAAAAGAAACAAAAGACAGACTAAGGCGTTGACTAAGGTCCTGGTCACAATAACAAAAGGGCCAGAAATTAAGAAACAGGGAGACAGGAAGGGATACCTGGTCCCATGCCAGAGGCCACCCCTGGCCTCAGATCAATGTACCAACTGTAAAAAAAAAGGACACTGGGCCAAAGAGTGCCCTAGAAAGGGACAGCCACGCCAGTCAGCCATTCTGACTCTGGAGGATGAGTATGAAAGTCGGGGCTCAGATCCCCTCCCCGAGTTCAGGGTAACTTTTGAAGTGGAGGGGACCCCAGTAATCTTTGAAGTGGATAAAGGGGCAATATACTCACCCCTAATGTCACATTGGGCCCTCTATCAAATAAAAGGTCTCTAGTTCAAGGGGCTAATGACAGTAAATATCGGGCTTGGACAACTAAGAGGATCATGGAACTGGGGAAAGGAAAAATCCATCACTCCTTCCTAGTAATCCCAGAATTCCTAGCCCCATTGATGGGCAGAGATCTGCTCACCAAGTTCCGGTCCAAAATAACTTTTAACCCTGAAGGCCCCCAAGTGGAATTTCTAAATCCTTCAGTAAAAACTCCTATAGTCACAGCTCTAAATATGTCAGTAGAAAATGCACATCAACTCACTCACCTTGGTTCAAAGAAACTGCAGGTATTTCTGAAGTATCAAGAACAGAGTTTTCCACTAACTGACTCACAGCAAAAAGAAATAACTGAATGGGTAAAAAAAGCCTGTCGAGTCCATCAATTGGTAAATTCTTACCCTTCCAAGCTTCCTGCAGGAAAGCACCTACGAGGAACCAGACCAGGACAATTCTGGGAAGTTGACTTTACTGAAATTAAGCCAGCAAGGTATGGACATAAATATCTTCTAGTCTTTGTAGATACATTTTTAGGATGGATTGAAGCCTTCCCCACTAAAAGAAAAAAAAAGAAACAGTGCTAATGGTGGTCAAGCAGATCCTGAAAGACATTTTTCAAAGATACGGCCTGCCAAAGGTAATACGGTCTGATAATGCACCGGCGTTCATGGCCCAAGTAAGTCAGGGGTTAGCCAGGAACCTGGGGATTCATTGGAAGTTTAATTGTGCTTACAGACCCTAGAGTTCAGGACAGGTAGAAAGAATAAATAGAACCATTAAAGAGACCTCAACGAAATTAAGCTTAGAGACCAGCATAAATGATTGGACTAAGCTCATGCCTTATACAATGTTTCGTGCAAGAAATATGCGCTCTGTTTCTTTAAGTAACCACACCCCCTGTGAATATCTAGGGTGCCTCTCTTCCAGTAACGGACCAAAGCCCAACTCTAAGACCTAACGATCCCTTTCACACCCCCTTGTTTGACAGACTTAAAGCTCTTGAAAGATCTCAGTGATACCTGTGGAAACAGCTGGCCACTCCCTACCAAACTGGGGACGAGGGGACTCCACATCGATATCAAGTAAGAGACTTCATCTACGTAAGATGATATCAGGTGTCATCCCTGGAACCCCACTGGAAAGGACCATACCAGGTGCTACTTATAACATCTATAGTGTAAAGGTAAACGGAATCACTTCCTGGATCCATGCCTCTCATCTCAAGCCTGCGCCCTGTCCACACTCTGGCTGGAAACTGGAAAAGACTGGTAACACTTTCAAATTGCATATTCACCGTGTGGATAAGCCTATAGACTCTCCCCTTGGCCACAAGTAGTCCTAACCCTCATCAGCCCGTTCAGCAGCGATGGCTGATCACAAATTTTACTGGAAAAGAAGTATAATCTATCTTGCATGCAGCCCACTTAGGGACCTGGTGACCATCTCTCCACCCAGACATTTGTCAGCTGGCTATAGGTCTTTCCTAATGGGATATCCCTGATGAAGAGGATCCCTCTAAAATTCCATTAAATCCCTTCCTTACCATAGATAATGGAAACAAATATTATGGATGTAGGGACACACGAGCCAGATGCAGGTTGGCTAGCCTAGATTACTGTGTTTACCCGGCCGACTGTCAAAGCCAAAAACAGCCATGGCTGTGTGGGGGAAAAGCCGACTTCTTCTGTAAGTCATGGGGATGTTAGCGTACAGGGGCTGCCTGATGGAACCCAAACCCTGCATTAAATTCAGTAGACAGCATTGGCCATATTATGAATTAGATAACAAAAACTGATGGCCACCAGAGGGGATTCTAGATCCTCAAATCCTGCATGACCTTTTTAACATCTGCTAGTGCTCAAAAGGGTGAAAGGAGATTCCACTATGTGGAGGCCTTTTCCCTTCTTCGCTCACATCCTGAACTATGCTTATCCAATAGATCCTCACCTTCAGCCTTCTGTTCCAGAGTCTCTGCTGTCACTCCCACCTCAGCAACCTGATTTCTCCACTACAATTATTAGATCAAAAACCCAAACCTCTGCTGGTTCTCAGACCATTGACCCCTTGCTGAGGTAGCAGGTACTGAGGTACCCCTCCACCCACTCACTCCTCTCTTCTGTTGACAGTGCCCGCACTGGGTCCCACCAGGTCCTCTTACCAACTAACCCAAAGCTCAAACCAGCTGAGGACAGCCCTCAGACCTCTATCCAAGATGAAATGAAAATGGCCTTTAAAGTTGCTTTGTCATCACTGAAAACAGTTTACTACAAATTTAAAGTCCCTCTGCGTTTTGGGATACTCACTACCATCTTCCCCTCTGCTTGACCTGTTCTACTGCTCAAATATTTGTTGCTAGGAAAATTCCAAACCACTTTCCCATTATTTTTTTACATCTCTCTTTTCTCATTCTCAGATCCTCGGAGCTGCTCTCAGCCCCACCTTCTCCGTCTTTCCCCTCTATACCAGGCCCACAGAAAAGTCTTTAACTGACCTTCTCCAGAAGTCTTCACCATGGCTGACTTTAGGACTTTCAGCAAAAGAGTCCCTATAAAAAAGTTCAATGTAGTTAAACTTCCTATTTTCATGATGCCCTGTTCTACTTGGCCACTGGCTAAAAAAATCAGCACTCCTAATCCAGACACCCCCTTACTAGTTTTTCACAAAAATATGTGAACAAGGCCTCTGGCCTTGACGTGGGGCTTCACAGAGATGGCTACATTTCTAAGTTAACGAAGTTAGCAACTGGGCTCCGTAGTAACAGCTGGCAATGGGAAAATAAGAAAGGGAAGAAAAAGCTCTTTCCCTCCCAGGTGTCCTTGAAAAGTTAACTTGCCCAGAACCGAGGAAAAAACAGAAACAAAAACTGCTTTTTTCAACTTCTGCAGACTGTGAACTTCTGAGCCCCTTCCCTTACATGTTGGGTACAAAATTCTGAAACTACCTAAACTTGGGTTTCAGAGGATTAGTTGATTACAACAGAATCAATGCCCTCTGAATCTGGTTGCAACCAAATAGGACTGTTTCCCTGTCTTCAGTGCTATCTTACGTGCGTTGCCTTGTCCTTCCCTACTACAGCATGATTCTATATACTTAAACATTGTTAATGTTTTCATGAAATGGTCAACAGATGTGATTAATTGTGTAATCGTGCAGATGTTTCCCAGAGTGCTCTATCACGACGCAGATTCATTTGAAGATCAAATAGGGGGGCATTCAACCCGGTTCCACTGAAAATATATATCTCTCAATGTAGCCATCCTATTAGGAATAGAAATTGCTGCACTGGTGGCCACGGGAACCACTGCCTTTGTCCAAGGGACTCAACAAATGACCCAACAAATGACAGCAATAGACCAAAACTAAGATATTAGAAACCTCCATCAGAGCTTTGCATGAGTCTTTTACCTCTCTCTCTGAAGTTGTTTTTCAGACCACTCGAGGGTTGGACCTCCTCGTCATGAGAGAAGGGGGCTTTGTGCTACATTGAGAGAAGAAAGTTGTTTGTATGCCGAGCATACTGGACTTGTAATAAAATCTAAGAGTAAATTAAAAAGATGCCTTGAAAAGCATCAACGAGACAGAGAGGCCCAAAAAAGGTGGTTTGAGTCTTGGTTCACACAGTCTTCCTGGTTAACTACGTTTTTATCAACCCTGGCCGGTCCAATAGTAATCCTCATGTTATTGCTAACTATTAAACCCTGTTTTCTCAACCGTGTAATTTCTTTTCTCCAGGCTCAAATTGGACGAGTTAAACTTATGGTAATACCCTACTAGTATACATAGAATGTGACACCCCCCCAATGATCATTTTTATGATTAAAAGTAGCCAGAAGAAGAAGTGGGGAATAAAAGGTTAGTAAAATAGGTACTTGTCACTTCCTGTTTTTCTGTATGCTTAACAAAACACTGTTGAAATCTTGAGAAATGCTTGCAAATCTTGTTCCCAGTATGTGCTGTCCCCAACTGCCCAACTGCAGAATGTGCTCCCTCACCCAGTTGCACGCAAATCGCCCACTCACCCCGATCCATCAATAAACTTCCCTCCCTGCCCTCTCCAGGTAAAGTATATAAGCTCTACTTAAGCTATTCTCAGGGCTATCTGCTCTATTCAAGTGAGCTCTGAGCACCAGCATGCTGGACACTCAATAAACCCTTTGCTGTTGCATGAGATAGTCTGTTGGTGGTTTCCTCCTGTGAAGCTCGCCGGACATTTACTATAATGATTGAATGTAGAAGAGAACATCCAGTCAAAAAGGGATAGTTGATAGAAATAGGAAGATAGTACGTTTAGGAAGAAGTGTGAGTATAGCATTTGGAACAAAAGTTCTTTAACAATAGGGTTTCGGTTACAGAGTGATTGTTAAAGTCAGCACATATGAAGAGTCAGTCACTATGATGAGCTGGGAAAAAATGTAGAAAAGCAGATATCAATAGAGACATTACGAAATCAGGCAAAGTATAAAGTGAGTGATAGGATTAGACATTTTCAACAGGGTTGAGTTTGAATACATAATATTAGGAAGAAAAAAATATGTAGACACCAATAGGATTGACATTTGAGAGCATTAGGCAACCTGGACATAGATGTTTTTAGTAATCCATGTTCACTTTCCATTTAGTCCTTCGTGCAATCATAACCGTGACCATTACACTATTTGTCCAGAATACTACTGTGATAAAATGTATATGTAGATCAGGTGACATGAGTATTTCTTCCACCATTTCTGGAAGCAATATATTCAAGACGTAAAATTAGTATTGGGGTTACAAAGAGGTGCACCCTGTGTCTATGAATTTAGAGATAAAGTACGAATAGACAATACAGTGAATAAATAATATAACTTGTTCCAACTTTAAATAATGGATTGAACTGATATGTTAAAAATTACAGGAAATCTTATATTGATATACAATCATTCATTCCCACCAATTATACATCTAATGGTAATATTAGTGTTTTGGTTTATCATGAACAGTGTGTGAGTTTTGTTTCAAAAGTGATTATGGAAATCGAAAATAATATGTTTGGAAAGAAGTCTCATGAATAGACCAGTCAGGAAACCTGGAGGAATGCATATGTTGTAAAGCAGGAAGCTATTGAAATTGAATCAAATGCCTATAAATTTGCTAATTTGTGGATGAAATATATATCCTATGATGTGCATAAACTCATGAAATAGTAATGTACCATTGTTCAATAAAAATGAACGTCAAAATACACATCATGTCCCATAGGAATCTACTGGCATTGATTTTAAACTGGGTCAGTTACTGTAGAAATATTAGGATTCTCGTGCATTATTCACCGAATTTAGTTATCTTTTTTTTTTAATTTTTATATATGGTTGCTCAAAACATTACATAGTTCTTGATAAATAATATTTCACACTTTGATTTATGTGGGTTATGAACTCCCATTTTTGCCCCGTTTACAGATTGCAGAATCACATCACTTACACATCCATTGATTCATATATTGCCATACTAGTGTCTGTTGTATTCTGCTGCCTTTCCTATCCTCTACTATCCCCCCTCCCGTCCCCTCTCCTCCTCTCTTCTCTCTCTACACCCTCTACAGTAATAAATTTCTCCCCCTTGTATTATTTTTCCCTTTCCCCTCACTTCCTTTTGTATGTAATTTTGTATAACCCTGAGGTTCTCCTTCTATTTCCATGCAGTTTCCATTCTCTCTCCCTTTCCCTTCCACCTCTCATCCCTGTTTAATGTTAATCTTCTTCTCATGCTCCTCGTCCCTACTCTGTTCTTAGTTACTCTCCTTATATCAAAGAAGACATTTGGCATTTGTTTTTTTAGGGATTGGCTAGCTTCACTTAGCATAATCTGTTCTAATGCCATCCATGTCCCTGCAAATTCTATGATTTTGTCATTTTTTAATGCACAGTAATACTCCATTGTGTATAAATGCCACATTTTTTTCATTCATTCTTCTATTGAAGGGCATCTAGGTTGGTTCCACAGTCTTGCTATTGTGAATTGTGCTGCTATGAACATCGATGTAGCAGTGTCCCTGTAGCATGCTCTTTTTAGGTCTTTAGGTTTTAGACCGAGAAGGGGAATAACTGGGTCAAATGGTGGTTCCGTTCCCAGCTTTCCAAGAAATCTCCATACTGCTTTCCCATTTGGCTGCACCAATTTGCAGTCCCACCAGCAATGTACAAGTGTACCTGTTTCCCCAGATCCTCGCCAGCACTTGTTGTTGTTTGACTTCATAATGGCTGCCAAACTTACTGGAGTGAGATGGTATCTTAGGGTGGTTTTGATTCACATTTCTCTGACTGCTGGAGATGGTGAGAATTTTTTCATGTACTTGTTGATTGATTGTATGTCCTCCTCTGAGAAGTGTCTGTTCAGGTTCTTGGCCCATTTGTTGATTGGGTTATTTGTTATCTTATTGACAAATTTTTTGAGTTCTTTGTATACTCTGGATATTAGTGCTCTATCTGAAGTGTGAGGAGGAAAGATTTGTTCCAAGGATGTAGGCTCCCTATTTACCCCTCTTACTGTTTCTTCTGCTGAGAAAAAACTTTTTAGTTTGAGTAAGTCCCATGTGTTGATTCTAGTTATTAACGCTTGTGCTATGGGTGTCCTATTGAAGAATTTGGAGGCGACCCCACAGTATGTAGATCGTAGACAACTTTGTCTTCTATCAAACACCATGTCTTGATTTGATATCAAGCTCCTTGTTCCATTTTGATTTAACTTTTGTGCATGGCAAGAGAAAGGGATTCAGTTTCTTTTTGTTACATATGGATTTCCAGTTTTCCCAGCACCATTTGTTGAAGATGCTATCATTCATCCATTGCATGCTTTTAGCCCCTTCATCAAATATAAGATAGTTGTATTTTTTTGGATTGGTTTCTGTGTCCTTTATTCTTTACCATTGGTCCACCCACCTGTTTTTGTACCAGTACCATGCTATTTTTTTTTACTATTGTTCTGTAGTATAGTTTGAAGTCTGGTATCGCTATACGGCCTGATTCTTACTTCCTGCTTAGTGTTGTTTTTGCTATTCTGGGTCTTTTATTTTTCCATATGAATTTCATGATTGCTTTCTCTATTTCTACAAGAAATGCCGTTGGGATTTTGAATTGCATTGCATGACACATATTGAGAACTTTTGGTAATATCGCCATTTTGATGATGTTAGTTCTGTCTATCTATGAACAGGGTACATTTTTACATCTTCTAAGATCTTCCTCTATTTTTCTCTTTAGGGTTCTGTAGTTTTCCTTGCATAAAACTTGCACCTCTTTTGTTAGGTTGATTCCCAATTATTTTTTTTTTTTTTTAGTATATTGTGAATGGAGTGGTTGTCCTCATTTCCGTTTCAGAGGATTTGTCACTGATATTCAGGAATGTCTTTGATTTATGAGTGTTGATTTTATATCCTGGCACTTTGCTGAATTCATTTATTAGCACTATTAGTTTCTTTGTAGACCCTTTTGGGTCTGCTAGGTATAGAATCATGTCATCTGCAATAGTGATAATATAAGTTCTTCTTTTCCTATTTATATGCCTTTAATTTCTTTTGTCTGTCTAATTGCTCTGGCCAGTGTTTCGAGAACTATGTTGAACAGAAGTGGTGAAAGAGGGCATCCCTGTCTTGTTCCATATTTTAGGGGGAATGCCTTCAATTTTTCTCCATTCAGAATGATGCTAGCCTGAGACTTAGCATAGATTGCTTTTACAATATTGAGGTATGTTCCTGTTATCCCTAGTTTTTCTAGAGTTTTGAACATAAAGGAATGCTGTACTTTGTCGAATGCTTTTTCTGCATCTATCGAGATGATTATATGGTTCTTATTTTTAAGTCTATTGATGTGATGAATAACATTTATTGATTTCCGTATATTGAACCAGCCTTGCATCCCACGGATGAATCCTACTTGATCATGGTGCACAATTTTTTTGATATGCTTTTGTATCTGATTTGCCAGAATTTAATTGAGGATTTTTGCCTCTAGGTTCATTAGAGATATTGGTCTGTAGTTTTCTTTCTTTGAAGTGTCTTTGTCTGGTGTAGGAATCAGAGTGATGTTGACCTCATAGAATGAATTTGGAAGAATTCCCTCTTTTTCAATTTCCTGAAATAACTTGAAAAGTATTGGTATTAGTTCCTCTTTAAATGTTTTGTAAAACTCTGCTATATACCCATCAGGTCCTGGGCTTTTCTTACTTGGTAGTGTTTTGATGGTTTTTTCTATTTCCTCAAGTGATATTGGTCTGTTTAGGTTGTCTATATCCTCCTGACTCAATCTGGGCAGATCATATGACTTAAGAAATTTATCGATGCCTTCACCATCTTCTATTTTATTGGAGTACAAAGATTCAAAATAATTTCGGATTATCTTCTGAATATCTGAAATATCTGTTATGATGTTGTCTTTTTCATCCCATATGGTAGTAATTTGAGTTCTCTCTCTTCTTGTCTTCGTTAGCATGGCTAATGTTCTGTCGATTTTTTTTATTTTTTCAAAGAACCAAATGGGTTGACGTGTCTGCCGCGCTTGCAGGCCGCTGGGCCTGTTCCGCCTGTCTGTTGAAGGTCTGCCTACCTTGCGGGAGCGGGTGGTGGCTCTGCTCTGGCCCTACTGCCATTGGGGTGTCGTGACTACCATGCTGGCAGATCGCTGGGCCTGTTCTGGTGCGGGCAAAGGCTCTGCTCTGCCCCTACTCCAATTGGGTTGACGTGACTACCATGCCGGTGGGCCGTTGTGCTTGTACTGGGCGCAGGAGAAAGCTCTGCTCTGCCACTACTCCAATTGGGGTGTCATGTCTACCATGGTGGCAGGCCACTGTGCCTGTTCCGCAGGTCAGTCACAGGTCTGCTTTTGTTGCGGGCGTGGGCGGAGGCCTGATTGGCCCCTACTACAATTTGGGTGACGTGACTACCGCACCAGCTGGTGACTGGGCCTTATCCGGGCACGGGCAGCGGCACTGCTATTTCCCTACTCCATTTGGGGTGACGTGGCTACCACGCCTGCGGGCCTGATGCATCTTCCTCTATGTTTCTAGAGAGAATTACGGAGGCATATAGGAGATATACTCCTTTCTATCCTCATGCAGAGGATCAAAAGGCATCTGTCACAATGGCCTTTATTGGGCATGCTGCCTTGGATATTTAAAGAAAGTTACAATGCTTAGATGGATTACAAGATATGACTTTGAGAGATTTAGTCAGAGAAGCCGAGAAAGTATACTATAAGAGAGAAACTGAGGAAGAGAAGGGAGCAAAAGGACGATAAAAGAAACAAAAGACAGACTAAGGAGTTGACTAAGGTTCCGGTCACAACAACAAAAGGGCCAGAAATTAAGAAACAGGGAGACAGGAAGGGATACCTGGTCCCACGCCAGAGGCCACCCCTGACCTCAGATCAATGTGCCTACTGTAAAGAAAGAGGACACTGGGTTCAAGAGTGCCCTAGAAAGAGGCAGCCACGCCAGCCAGCCATTCTGACTCTTCAGCATGACTACGAAAGTCGGGGCTCAGATCCCCTCCCTGAGCTCAGCGTATCTTTTGAAGTGGAGGAGACCCCAGTAAACTCTGAAGGGGATACAGGGGCAATAAACTCAGCGCTTAAGGCCCCATTGGGCCCTCTATCAAATAAAAGGTCTCTAGTTCAAGGGGCTAATGGCAGTAAATATCGGACTTGTACAACTAAGAGGATCATGGACCTGGGGAAAGGAAAAATCCATCACTCCTTTTTAGTAATTCCAGAATGCCTGGCCGACTTTTTCTGTACGTCATGGGGATGTGAGCATACAGGGGCTGCCTGATGGAACACAAACTCCTCATCAAATTCAGTACACAGCATTGGCCATATTACCAATTAGATAACCAAAACCGATGGCCCCCAGAGGGGTCTCTAGATCCTCAAATTCTGCGTGACCATTTTTTTTTTAAAGAGAGAGGCGAGAGACAGAGAGACAGAGAGAATTTTTAATATTTATTTTTTAGTTTTTGGCGGACACGACATCTTTGTTTGTATGTGGTGCTGAGGATCAAACCCGGGCCGCATGCATGCCAAGCGAGCGTGCTACAATTGAGCCACATCCCCAGCCCTGTGTGACCTTTTTAACTTCTGCAAGTGCTCAAAAGGGTGAAAGGAGATTCCCCTATGGGCAGGCCTTTTCCATCCTTCACTCATATCCTGAACTATGCTTATCCAATAGATCCTCACCTGCAGCCTTGTGCTCCAGAGTCTCTGCTGTCACTCTCACCTCAGCAACCTGATTTCTCCCCTCCAATTATTAGATCAAAAACCAAAACCTCTCCCGGTTCTCAGACCATCGCCCCCTTGCTGAGTTAGCAGGTACTCAGGTTCTCATCCACCGACTCACTCCTCTCTTCTCCTCTCCGTGCCCGCACCGGGTCCCACCAGGTCCTCTTACCAGCTAACACAAAGCTGAAACTAGCAGAGGAGAGCCCTCAGACTCCTATCAAAGATGTAATGAAAATGGCCTTTAAAGTTGCTTTGTCATCACTGAAAACAGTTTACTAAAAATTTAAAGTCCCTCACATGCATTTTGGGATACTCACTCTTGTCTTCCCCTCTGTTCTACCTGTTCTGCAGCTCAAGTTTTTGTTACTAGGAAAATACCAAACCCCTTTCCCATTATTCTTTTACATCTCTCCTTCCTTATTCTCAGATCCTCGGAGCTGCTGTCAGCCCCACCTTCCCTGTCTTCCCCTTCTGTACCAGGCCTACAGAAAATTCTTAACTGACTTTCTACAGAAGTCTTCACCATGGCTGACTTTAGGACTTTCAGCAAAAGAGTCCCTATAAAAGAGTTCAATGTAGATAAACTTCCTCTTTTAGTGTTGCCTTGTTCTACTTGGCCACTGGCTAAAAAAATAAGCACTTCTATGCTAGACACCCCATTACTTGTTTTCCACAAAATATATGAACAAGGCCTCTGGCCGTGAGCTGGGGCTTTACAGAGATGGCTATATTTCTAAGATAAAGAAGTTATCATCAGGGCTCCATGGTAACAGCTGTCAGGGGCGAAAAATGAGAAAGGTAGGAAAAAGCTCTTTCCCTCCCAGGTGTCCTTGAAAAGTTAACTTGCCCAGAACCGAGGAAAAAACAGAAACAACAACGGCTTTTTTGAACTTCTGCAGACTGTGAACTTCTGAGCCCCTTCCCTTACATGTTGGGTACAAAATTCTGAAACTACCTATACTTGAGTTTCAGGAGAATAATTGATTACAACAGAAGCAATGCCCTCTGAATCTGGTTGCAACCAAATAGGACGGTTTCGCTGTCTTCGTTGCTATCTTAGGTGCCTTGCCTTGTCCGTCCCTACAACAGCATAATTGTATATAATTAAACATTGTTTATGTTTTCATGAAATGGTCAACAGATGTGATTAATTGTGTAATGGTGCAGATGTTTCCCAGAGTGCTCTATCATGATGCAGTTTCATTTGAAGATCAAATAGGGGGCATACAACCCGTTTCAACTGGGAACATATATCCCTCACTTTAGCCATCCTATTCGGAATAGGAGTTGCTGCAGGGGTGGGCACAGGAATCACTGCCCTCGTCCATGGGACACAACAAATGACCCAATTAGAAGAAGCAATAGACCAAAACTAAGATATTAGATACCTCCATCAGAGCTTTGCATGAATTTTTAACCTCTCTCTCTGAAGTTGTTTTACAGAACAGGTGAGTGACACAAAACACACACACACACAGAAAAAAAAATAGCAACATATATGTCAATCAAAATTCATCATAAAATATATATCATCCACAGATCCAAAAATATTCATTTTACTGAACATGGAAGCTCACCCATTGGTTGAATATTCAGTTCCAACACGGTTTAGTAGGAGTGATCTCTTCTCACAATTTGTATCTGCCAACTCATCCACCTCACAAGAATGTATGTGTGGTACCTGGTATGATTCTATATATCCATATAAAAATATATGTGCTGAATGGGCTACAGAGAAAGGGAGACAGGAATTCACAATTTGTTAACTTTAAAAACACATGGAGAACTATTTCAACAAAAAATTGACTAGATTTAACTCCTACTCTGTATCATGCAAAAGGCAAGTCCAAATATACACCATGACTCCTCTAAACTGCTTGTATTTCTATTCTGTTTGGGTTATTTTTCTCCATCCTATTAGAAATAGTATTCAGAGTCTGATAGGGTATGTGTTAGTGTCAGGGATTCAGTATTTCAAATAGAAAATAGGAAATTGAATCCAATGTGTATGCAAATATATGCTACACAAAAATCTTCCCACTCTCATCCAGAACAATGCTTTAACATTACTTTCGCATTAAGTAAGACACAATTATAGGGGAAGAGTTAGAAAATCTGTGAATACCTATCTGGAATGGAAAATGCTCCAGATTTCACATCTTTGGTGGAGGTAGAGGACATTCTAAAAGTAAGGGACAGGGTAAACACTCCACAAACATGGAGCTCTTCTGGCCTATGGACTTTTTGAGAATCTCACTCTGAGGTTGGGCACTTGAAATTTAGGTTGTTTTCAGGAGCTTTATCTTCTTTTGTAGTGAGAACATCAAAGGTGGGTCTCCATCACTTTGACCTGAAGGACATGGGTTCTTATTTTCCAATTAACATGAAGCAGGAGGCCTGAATCCTCTCTTTGTTGGTAAACAGTGAACACTGGTGACTAAATGTCTCCCCATGTGAACTGTGAAGCCATTTTGTCCTCCTCCACTTTTTGTGGTGTTTTTCCTGCTGCACTGAGAGTTTAGTATTTGCTTCATGAAATACAAGGAGCCCAACTGAGACACAGTGCTGGAGGGAGTTATGTCACGTGTGGTGGGTCAGGGTGTGCAGGAGAACGCACCAACCAGGCTTCTATCCCTCATAGCTTACCCCATTGCCCCCTTGTCCATATGACCCTTATTCTGAACATTGCCCTGAAACCTCTCCATATAAAAAGATGACTTTGCAAATAAGGATCTGCTGGCTGCACCATGTCAGTCACAAGCCATTTGGAAACCAATGGTAGATCCTCATGGCCCTACTAATGATGTTTTTTCACACACCTGCCCACCAGTGCTCTAGGCCCACTACTCAGCAGACTCAAACGTACTGGCATCTCTTTTCTACAACATTTTCATGAAATCCAGTCAATCAAGGCACTGTCTGGTATACTCATGATCAGCAACAGGACATTCAAAGGTTCTCCAGTGCCACCTGGTCATGGAAATTTTAATAACTACATGGTATTCATCTAGCCATTGTTAAGGATGAAGTTGGAGGCACTGTGGGTTTCAATTCATTCAGAAACCATTAAATAATGAGGAAGCTCATTTTCAATGAAAGCTCTGGAGAACTCTCACAGGCAAGGCTTCCCAAAGAGTGGCCAAAAGGTCACATGAAGCCAGGTAAATTGAGGTCTACAATGTGAGGTCCATGTGTGTTTTGACACTCAACTATGGCTGCCAAGTCTTTCAGAATAAAATCATGTGTTATCCTGGCTGAGATTCTCAGTGCTCTGTGGAAAGCCACCCTGGGCCTAGATCTCAGTTTCCAAGGGCGACTCTCATGCGTGGCCTCCTAATATCCCAACACAATTCATGGCAATACTTCTCTGAGTTCAGTTCCAGAACGCAGTCTCTAAGGGGAATCCAACCAGAGTTCAAGCCCAGGTGGACCAAGATATTTCTTACAACCACCACACAAATGACCACAATTAAAACCAAAACACTCAAACAAGGTCCTCATCTTCTTCCATATAGTCACTCATCGTAACCTCTGGCTGAAGGTTTCCATGAATGGCTCACCCAAAGACAGTGTCCAAATAAACTCCCTTGCCCCTCATTTGCCTAAAGTCATGTTGGCCTGGACACCCTTCCTGTGAACCAGGAGTGATCAAATAAGCCTCCCGTTAATACTGCTCTGTTTCTCCAATTTGTGGCCTACTGACTTTCAATTATAGATTCTTTATGTGATTTGGAGTCATGCAAAAACCTAAGCACCGCTGCAGTGATTTGAAGAACTCATTTGACCCAAGGAATACCAATTCTCACTTGATGGAAGTCAGGAACCTAACAGAGGAAGACGAGAGACTTCATCCACAATGACTGATCTTTTGGCAATTATGGTTTTGGATGCACACATGGGATCATTCTTTAGATCCATCAGCTGCTGAGAATCAAAGTCACAGCCACATACAAGGCCAAGAGGCTAATTCAGACACATCCCTTTCCAAAGCAATTAAGAAAGAGCCACAAGTGATGCCCATTCATTTCCATTTGAAAACTGTTTTCTTCAGGCTTCACAAATGGGTGGCCTGAGGCAAAGACCTTCCTGATATTCAGGGCAACAGAACAATAGGTAAGCAAAAGGCCAAAAGCAGGGTATATCCACTGAGACTTTCC